>NW_020799092.1:39550034-39553891 GCF_003259725.1 Athene cunicularia
CAGGCGGGGCTGCCCGCCCTGCTGGGGCCTTCCCCGACCCGCGGGCAGGGGCGCGCCGGCCGCCCGCCGCCGGGGTGGGTGTGCTGCGGTCCGCGCAGCGCGGCCTCCCAGCACAACGGACGAGCTGCCGCTTATTCGAAAGACTTCAGACCTGTCACGGCCCGCGGCTTTTCTTTTAGTTGGTGTGTTCTTGATGGCAGAGGGTGACTTCTAGGGCTTCTGGATGATCAAACCGAGACACGTGCCTGTTAAAGTATGATCAAAACAATAGTAATGAAAGAAAACGGATTTATCAGCTCCGAAGAGATGTTCAGGTGTAAATATTACTCAGTTCGGAATCCAAAAGAATTTCCTGCACTGGAAAAAATGTAGTGGTTTAAAGAACATTTTTTTGAAGGCAGAGGAAGATATTTTCATCAGCCAACACCACTGTCCTCTGTGGTTTGCTACTAGTATAAAAGTCTGGCATTGATTTATAATACTCCTAGAGGAATTCAGAAGAATGTTTTTTTTTTTTTTTTTTTTTTTTTACGTAATAAGAAAGGCTACAGGAAACTTTGAACAGAGCTGGATTTTAGTCTACAATTTTGCACTAATCCTGATGACCACCATCACTCTAGAAAAAAAACCTTGCACCACTTCTTTTGGTTAACATTAAAGATTATTAAAATACTGCTAGAAAGTAAGATCTTTGTTTCTAAAGCTACAGGAGAAACTGAAATAATGTTCTTCATACTCAAAGTCACTGACTTTCTTTTGGTAACATCTAGACACTTGCATGCAAGAAAGTATTGGAAGGTGAGGAATGAGTTTTAGGAACAGTAGAAATCTTCGTGTCTTTTGGGCTAATTACCTGCATAGTCTTTAGGTTGAGGTGAACTGCTTTGGCATACGTCTTCAATGTTCATGCTTTGGAAAATGAGGAATACAAGTGAGTTCTTTAATTATCTGGCTTCAGAGCATGCAAGCTTCCTAGCCTGTGTTTGGTTTATACAAAGCCCCTGAAATACCTTCCACCTGTGCTTCTGTAGGAACTCCTAAAATGTCGTAACTTTATTTCCCTAAATAAACTAGTTCTAGCTGAGTTAATGGTTTTGTGCATTGCAGCAAGCATTGTACAGCATCATCGTATTTTAGGAGCCTGTGCTGTGTACCCCATCCCCAGTCTTTGTTTTGGAGTGGTAGGTTTCTTTTTGCTCTTTGAGACTAGTGTCCTAGTTCTTTGAGCTAGTTTCCTGAACTAGTGTTCCTTTGGTGGTTTTTGGGTGGTGTGGTTTGGGGTTTGTTAGTTTGGTGTGTTTGGTGGTGGTTGGGGCTTTTGTTTGTTTGTTTTAAATATTGCTCAAAATATGCTTTGCTTTCCAGGAAAACACATTCCTTGCTCAGCAGCCTTTAGAATCTTATGTGTGAATTTGCTACTGTAGCTTCTGCTGCATTGTTAAGGGTGGTTTATTTGTTAAGGTTAACATCTTTAGGCATTGAGAAGCAAGTTCTTGCTGGTTCCCGTATTTCTGAGGGCCTAATAACTTTGCTGCCAGTCACCATGTATTGGTGCTTCTTGGAGACTTCTTGTATCTTTATATTCATTGCTTATAACTAACTTAACTAGCAATTAAGCGTTCCATCACATTTTTGGGGTCACATTTTAGTAAACATAGATACCTGTTGTACAAGGTATTATTGGGGAAACTTGCTAGTAGTAAGTGTTACATTTTTGACTGGCATATACTTAAGCAAAGTTACCTCTCTTCACATTGCACATTTCTTACGTGTTTTTAATCATTACCACATGCATTCTGAAGAATTATTTAATTAGGGAACACTAGATCATTCCCGATGGTGGACAACTTCAAAAACTGTGTCCAGTGTCAAATGTGAGTACTCATCAATTAATGTTTTGCAGAGTATTTACTTGTACCATCTTTCATATTTCTATTCAAGAGAAAGTACTTTAAAGCACTGATTCAACATGATTGGTTGAAGTTCTTGGACGAAAGAAAGCTGTGATGTAGATGTTGACTTGTTGGAATAGTCAGATTCAAAACCTAAAATGCTGCGGTTTCTTGGTGTCTTTCTCATTAGATGCTAGGCATAGCTTTACCATTTACTACTTTTTTACTACTACTACCACTATACATAGTGACTTGGTGGTAGTAGACGCTGAATTTAAGCACGTAGCGCTCGTAGCTCTGCATGGTGTATGTTTTAAAATTAATGCTTCAGAAGATGTTATTTTAGAGCTTTACTGGGTGTTTTATTGTCTTATTTTTCAAGGAAATTGTCTTTCTATAGAATGGAGTTGCCATTTTATGCTATACTATCTCCCTTTTATGATCAGCATGCCACTGTGGTGCAGAACAATGATAAGACGAGGTGATTCTGATACTCTGAAATTAAAATGGATAGCTGTCAACAAAACATACTCAAAGGAGATAGCTACATAGTGCCTAGAAGCTTCTCTGCCCAAAATGGAATAAAACCCCAGTTTTTATCCCCCAAAAGTAGGATCAAATTTCAGTTATTTCAATGCAGCTGGAGAATTTAATGGTATGAAAGGTGGTGGAATAAGGAAAGTACAAGTTTGTGTTGTTTCAGTTATCTTGAAATAGGCATGAAAAATGTTAGCAGATCATTATTCATTAATGTTTAATTTCTGTTCAATAGGAAGGTAATAGAACTAGGTCTTAAACAGTTTTGTGTCGTAAATGTATTTTGTGTTGAAGTGGATGGAGGACAGAAACCATAGGGAAAGCTGTGAAAACAGATGGTGACAGGTTGGGAGTAGGGTCGACACTTTTTATTTAGAAGCCATGGTGATAGAATTAAAGGCTGGTTTTTATCTTCTCAGCACTAGTGCTTACCTAAGTAATGATGGCTTTTGAAAATTGCTTCTGAAATACTTGCAGCTTTTTACCTTTTCAGTGGTGGTAAAGTAGTTTCTTGATAGATTTTTGAATCTTGAAAATTTATTTCACTCTAAATAGTTTAAAGTGCTGTGGGATTTGGGTTTTGTTGCCTCAGAACAGTTTTTCAGGTCGTGAAAGGTAACTAAATTGTATGTAATTATCATTACTACATAAGCTTCCTTTTTTAAATATTCAGCTTTATAACCATTTTTAGCTATGTTAGAAAGTGTTGTTTCTTAGGCATTCACTTGATGCAGGTGTAAGTTTACTTGTAACGTTCTTTTCATTTACAGCTGTGCTAGTATCTATCCAGAAAACACATGATGTTCCTGTTATGCTGCACTGACAGTGTTTTGTGAGGACCCACATACAGGATTAGAGTTATGTTTTATATTGTTACAGTAATTCTTCGGTCATGCTCCAAGCAAAGCAAGCTGCACTGGTAAAAGTGCAGCTGTACTTTTGTAACTGTTTACACTGAAGGATTCTGCTGGCATTGTCTGTGGGTTTTTTCTGAACCCCAACCAAGAGAATAAAACCTGGTTTTGTGGTTACCTTGTTAAATAAGGTGTATATATAATCAACATCTTGGTCCATTTAGGAAGGACAGTTAGATAGGTGGGTTTTATTTAATGTGTGCTTACAGTCAAAGTTTAGATCTTCACCTGATGAGATGGAACTCATCGAAATTCAGAAGTGTTCTTCTGTTGTTAACACGGTGATGAATGATTTGAAAAAGTGTAAATAACTCGGATCTATGTATTTTGTACGTGAAGCTGCCAGATTCCAGACGTAACAGTCTCCTGACCATTTGTGGGAAGTACTGGAGATACTGAGTAAAAACTAGAAGCGATTCAAATGTGGAGTCTTGCATAGGATGTTCAACCAGTCTGTTTATCTCTGTCATCTCTTGTCTTCTATTAACAGCAATAAGGATATGACTTATTGAAA
>NW_020799092.1:39553941-39582081 GCF_003259725.1 Athene cunicularia
TTTGTTTTTTTTTTTGTTTAAGAGTATACTTTAATATCCTGACACTTAGCTAGGTAAGAGAAGTTATTTGGTTAAATAAATCTCATAATAAACTTAGAAGTTTGGGAAGTGTTCAATTCCAGAATCCTTTTAGCAGTTTCTTAATCACTGCATGTGCACCTTCCAAACCTGGGATCTCTACGCTCTAAGATAGCACTGTTTTGGAATAAGGCTGGGCAGTGCAATAGCTTTCCAGTAGAAAAGATACATGGAAGTCGTGTAATTTCTCTTCAACAGGTGGTATGGGTAACTTCTTGCTGAATTTAATAAGCCTGGTTTTGTAGAGAAACAGATTGTAGACCAGTACCTACAGCTGGAATTCATAGGACTACCGTAAAGAACCAATTCTTTTACATCCTTAGTTCTTTATGATTCCAGCATTCATTCCTACTGGAATGGGAAGGACAGGGATGGAAAAGTATCGGAAGCTGTTAATTTCCCCTCTAATTTTTTTGACTTTGTATTTATCTCTAAGTGCAGTTTTGAGAAGGCTGGTATTTAAAATGATCTTTTAGTAGTTAGGTATAATTGGAAAACATTATTGTATGGTTATTTTTTTTTTCACTGTCCTGTTTTTGGGGTGAATCATCTGAAATGATAGAGTTGCTAGATGGAAAATATATGCAATGTAAGTAAAGTATTTCCTGTTCTGTTGAATACTGAATTCTACAGCAAGTAAGAAAAGTATTTAGTTTAAGTTGTAATTGGTGGTTGAAAGCTTGTTAATGTTCAGCCTTGCCAGTTACTTCTTTTACTTGCCACTATGTCATGTAGCCAATAACCCTAAATAAATATAAGTGTTGGTTAGTTGAAGATAAATATTTCTTTGTATGCTTCCTAGGCTATTTCTGTAGTGCTTAAGACTGAAACACTGTTTGTCCCATTGTTGTTTGTTCCTAAAACCTACTTAAAAGACAAGAAAATCTGGAAAAAATAATTGTAAAGAGTAGAAACAGCCTGTCAGGTGTACATTTGTCTACTCTTACACTGAAATAAACACATGAAGCATCTTCCTTTCAAGTGGAAATGAAGTGACTTCAGTCTCATTGAAAAGCACAGGGAGAGGAGTGTTGATAGGACCAGTTATTTCACTGAAGTGAACACACTGCAAAGTATTGCTACACATGACTTACCTGATGCTTTTTTTCAAAATTCTTATGTAGCCTGACTCTAATTAGTAATCGATCCAAAAATATTTAATTGTTGTTTTATGAAAATGCCTTAGTCCGATCCTCAAATTGGAAAATCTTCACTTAAATGATTGTTGGTTTCCTACAAATCAAAAAGAAACTCCTGCTGCTTTGGCTATTTGAAACTATTTGACTCAGGCATATAAATGTGAAAATAATAACTTCAGGTTATTTTCAAGAGACTTAAACTCATATGCTAAATATTAATAATATTGTGTGGTTGTACTGTAGCTGAAACTTCACCACAAGAGACAGCTATGGACAACCTGCCCTGTGTCTGTTTACATGTTTAAGCTGGGTACTAAAGATTTTTCAGCGTTGGTGTATAATACATTACACTGTAACAGGCATAGAATTGTAAGAGTAATAAAGAGTGGAAGGGATCTCTGAAAAAGCTGTCTGGTCCAATCTCCTGCTCAAAGTGGGGCCAGTTTGGATTCGGTTGCTTAGGATCTTGCCTAGAAATGTTTAGAGTATATTCAGCCTGTTGAGGCTGATACAAATAGCAGCTCTGCCTTCAGCCTCTTAACCAGTCTGTACCGGTTTGGTGTCAGCCACAAACTTGCTTAGAGTACCTTCTATCCCATCATTCAGGTCGTTAGTAGAAGTGTTGCATGTTATTGGCACTAATATCAGCCCCTGAAGGGATGTCACCTGCCGACCTGCCAGTTGAAGTTTATGGCATCGATTTCAACCTTTTGAGTCTGAAGGTGCACTTTCCATTCCACCACCTAATAGTATACTTCTGTGGGCCATATTTAACCGGTTTGGCTTTAAGGATACTACAGGGAGACTAAATCAAAAGCCATTCTTCATCCTTGAAGGAATCTTTAAAAGTTTCTGGAATTGTTAGTGTAGAAAACCCTAATATGAGAGCTGTGTATGCTAATACAGCTGAATTGTTAAAACTGTCTATTTGAGAGAAATTGAGGGTTTTCTAGTTTTTTTTGGTCATGGAAGTGATGGAAAACTTTTGCTTTTTCTAAGGCAGCAGGACAAAAGAATAAGTAGTTTGAAAGATGGCAAGAGGTCAGTCCATCTTGTTGCTCTGTTGTGTTGTCTTGGGTGCATGAAGCTGTTAATGCTTTGAAAGAGTAATACTAAATAGATTTTTCTATGGAAAACTTGTGTATTTTGATATTTAACTATTTAATATTTAAATGATATTATAAACCCCTAAAACTTTATAAAAATTTATTGGAACTACCCTGAATGATGAATAATGAATTGGTGGTTTGCCTTCATTCTCTAGTTGAATCCACCTCTGCTATCTCATCTCTTGTAACATCTATTTAGCACTGTCTTCTGAAGATAATTGGATTAAATAGCAATCTCAGACATTTGTAATAGTGTTTCAAAAGTAAGTTCTAGTATTCATAGTTTAGGAGGAAATAATAACTTAGTGAGTAAACCCTGAAGGTTGAAAAAAGGAAAGGATAAATGGAGAAGCATTGCAAAGCTGCTGCTTCTAAGACCTCAGTGTTTGGAATTGTTATGTCTTCAAAATGCCTTCATGACTTTGGGGACCCTGGTTCATCCCAAACCTGAATATTCAGAACTAATTACAGAGAGACTCATTTATTGAAGACATCAGAAAGATGATCATTGGAATAAATTATGAAATACAAAATTTATTTTAAGATAAAATTAGCGTTTTGTTTCGGTACTAGAAGGAACAAGTTACAGACCATATGCATTTTAGACTTACTGATTTTGACTTTGATTTGACTATTTCTAGTGAAACTGTGCTGACTCTAGTTTTTAATTCCCAAAGCTAAAAGTAAATTAGTCTATAATTAATTTTTTATTTTTCTACTGTAGGTTCAGTAGGCTGAAGCACACTCCCTCAAAAAAGGGAGAGGAGGGCGTTTTTAATAAAAAGAGAGATCTCTGTCTAGATTGAGGGGTGTGATTTGTTTCTGATTTATGTCTTTATAAAAATTTTTTTATTTGTGAGAACTACTTTCATAAATTATTACTTTTTTTCAGGTTTTTTAAAATTATAAGATACAACTTTTTCCACTGAGTTCCACACATGTAACTTTCTCGGAGGATACAGGAGAGTAAAAACCATGAATGGATTAATTTCTGCAGTTATCTGTAAACCACCCAGAGCCTTGTGAATTATTTTATGTCTCTAGACTTGCATTATGAGTCTTCAGCAGCCAGTTTGTGCTTTGAATGTACTATATCCCAGATGTATTACTTTCAAAAGAACCAAGCTAAAAATAAAATAGCCAAACCATAAAATCTCCTGAAACAAATAACCCTCCACCCTCCTATGCAAGAGAAGTAAAAAAACCATCCCCCTAAAAACCATTCAACTCTTGACTGTACCTTACCCTATTTCAGATTTTCTTTATGCAACTTGAATATTCATGCATCTCTAACGGCAAGTGAGTTTGAGGAGATCTTTCTGTGCCACTTAAAAAAAAAAACCAAACCCAAAACCAACCTGCGTCAAAAATATAGTTTCCATACAAATCTCACCCCAACTATACATTAAATATGATAGTATGAATTGATGTGCAAAATATTGGCACAAACACTTTATGCTTCTTCATTGCATCTCTAGAGCGTAGTTGTGTTTTAAATCCTCATGTAGCTTGAAGTGTACAGGGGACTTCTGGAAAGGTCACTGTTAATTGTTCAGTTCCACACAACTTTGATTTTTTAAAAACTATCTGGTTTCCATTCATTACATATATGCAAACTCATCTATGTTTTACTGATACTTGGGTTTTTTTAAAGTTGAAATATTTAAAGACTTTCCAATTGAAATACTGTAGGTGGATGACTATTTCCGGTGCTTTACAAGGTCATGGGAAATTAAAATAAAAACCACAACCCTGATGTTTTATTTCAGGATTTTTACTGTATCTGATCTGCGTGCATGTTGCTAGGAAGGACTGGATGGAACATTTAGGTCTCCTACTCCAGGCCTGCAAATGTCATATTCAACTCTATTGTATAGTCTTGCCATGTAATAAATCACATGTCATCTTAGATGTAGCCAGGTTTGGTGTTTAATATGAGAACATCATCTTGGGTCAAGGTAAGCTTAAAGAACAGCCAAAACTTATGAAACAACCCCCCCCCTCAGAGAAACAAAATAACACCATGTCAACTGCTACTTTTACTTATTTTACTCTCAGCTCTCACCCACCTTCAAACAAAAATATGAAACAAAAATAGGTGCTAGGCACGAGTTTGCCCGGTGTGTTATGTGGTACTTCATGAACAGTGAGATAAGAATTTTCTTGATCTGTGAAGCCTTTGTAAGTTTGAACCTGTAAGTCAGAGACTTGTAGAAGCACCATCTGGGGCAGCACTGTGTGCTTTCTATGTGTAGACATTGAATCTAAGTATAATGAATGTTTGAGGATACTTCAGGAGGTCTTTAATCCAACATGGTTGCTCAAGATGTTATCCAGTCAGGTCTTGAAAACCTCCAAGGATGAAGACAACACAGCCTCTTTGTGCAACCCTTCCAATGCTTGACTGTCCTTATGATGAAAGTGTTTCCCCTTCTTTTGGTCAGAACCTTTCTCCTTTAAATTTACATCTCTTGTCTCCTATCATGCACTGCTACAAAGAGCCTAGCTCTATACTCTGTGGCTGCCTGAGACAACTGGAAAAAAGATGCTTTTGTTTTTTTGGCAGAGCAACAACCTGGATGTTGTTTACTCAGCAGAAATAAGCAGTGCTATAATGAGATTTGAGGCACAGAGGCAGGATAGCTGGGCAGAGTGCACACAGCACTCAGATATGCAAGAAGTGTTGTGGAATAACTGCTCTTTGTCAGTGTATATAGTGTCTAAGCCAAATCCATCACTGACCAGAGTGCTAGGCAGAAGCCAAGCAGGCAGCAGTTGGGATTTCCCCTCTTTTGCAGTTGTTCCTCTCAGCTTTTTCTGACCCTGCTAATCCTTTTATGAGTCATAGGAACCTGTGCTTTTCCTACTTGCCTGCTTTAGTTACTTTTATGAATTATTTTCTATGCAATATACAGTTTAGTGTTTGTAGGAACATGGGATTTCAATTGAAAGCTGTAGTCATCTGAATCAGTCTCTTCCCACAGTGTGCACATAAGGTGGATTTAATTGCTTTGTAAATTTCTAGCTTAATTTTTCTTCTCTGTACAGTGTAAGAAAGTAAGACTGATGATAGTAGGTCTGACTAAGGAGCCACATAGCTCAGTGTCCTGCTCCTGCAGTGACCATAAACGTATGAATGTAATAAAAGAATGTAGAAATCTTACCAGGTATTTTCTGTGAATTAGTTTTCTAGCATCTTGGCAGTTTTCATCTTGAAGACTTGCAGCATCAGATGAAGGTTACTAAATAGATAAATTCATTTTAATTTCTATCTGCCAAGTACTTGTTCAGTCTCCCCTTGAACCGGTGCAAGCTATTGGCATACAAAAATCATTGGGCAATTAGAGCCACATTTCTAAGAACCCTTATATATACAGGGCCACCTTTATATGATTATTTCCTCCTCTTACCTACAAAAACCCAACATGGTATCTGTTAGCCTCATGTCATGATCCTTATTTAATAGTTATTCTAGAGCAAGGCTGTCATAATGGTTAAGAGGCATTTTCTAATTTAATTTTGTTTCATGTACTGGGATTTTTGGTCTGTTCTATCGCTTGTGTTTGACATCATTGTTATAGCCATCAATCTACTGCTGTCCTTTAGGACCTCTTCCACACACACACACCCCCACCCCACGTCCCATGGGGGGGGGCTGTGGTACTTCTCCTCCCTCTGTGCAAGCACGTGAATTTCAAGATTTTTGTGGTTCATCTGATAAAGCCTTGGCTTAAGCTGCTGTAGATCCATACCTCAAGATGAACATTTTTTTGCTGATCCATTCACATCCATCACATGTTCCCTTGTAGACTTTTGATTTTGGAAGTAGGTTATTCATGCAGATAGGTATAGAAATTTTTTGTATGCTCTTGTTTTGTTTGACATACAGGCTCTGACTGTTGTACCGCTTTGAATGACAAGTTCTGGATCCTCACCATAGAAGTTCTTGTGCAGCCAAGTTCAGGTGACCTCACTAACCAGCTGCTTTTGGTTTACTAGAATTTGTAATAAGGGCAGACTTTTGAAATAAGCATCTGATTAAAGACCTTTACAGTGGAAACATAAATATCTTATTATCTGAACCAACCACGTGTAGTTGTTCAGTAGTTATTTTATAAATGTTTTATTTTATAAACCAGCAGTTATTTTATAAAACCTGCTCTGCTGTAGTGTCCTCTTTAGTTACCAAAAGCCAATCTCTTACTTGTTTAGTAATTTGGATAAGAAACCTGTGTGCTGTAACATTTAGAAGTATCCAGGCCATACCAGATAAAGAGTTGGCTTGAGCTTAAAAATGTTGACATTTGCTCTTTGTATGTATTTTATCTTTTCATTTCTGTATTTTGTTCTGGGGAGAGAAAGGGGAAAATTACTTTAGCATTACTGATTAGTAATGACTTTTTTTTTTTTTGCTTGTACATAGAAATTGCTAAGTGTAGAGATGGAGGCTCCTGTGGATAAAGGCTAAATAAGGAGGTAGCTCCTAATGATTGAAGTGGTGGCAAAATAAACAAGTGCAGTATTCATTCTTGACTGCGTCATTGATTTAAAGTAGTTTCTTAATTGTTTACATAGTGCTTTTTGTCTTGTTTTACTTCTTTCAAGCTAGCAGCACTAAAGGAAATTAAGCTGACGTATATCTTTTATAATTGGAAAGGATAGAGAAGTTTTTAATACTGAATGCTAAATTAGATTGTAGCAAATGAGAAATGAGTTCTTTGCAGTTTTTTTCATCCTCTTTTGGTGTTTAGGTACATGTTTGCATGCTGTGGTCTTTCTTTAGATTAAAAAGCAGAAAAGTGTTATGTTTTATTTTTTTCTTTTTAATGTTACAAAACAGCTTCCCCCTCTTTTTTTTTTTTTTTTTTTAAGAACATTTATTTTTTCTGTTCAGGAATATGAAGCTTTTCAATTTGATATATTTTACCTGAATTTAAAAAATAAATTCCAGAAATAGATTCCAAGATCTTTTGAGTTTATGAATTATGACCTTTATTGCAAAGTTGAGGAGCTAATTAATGTTCTGGTGCTGTGAAGCAGATTATTAAACAAACCTAACTTCAAAAAAAGCTCTTAAAACAACAGTGTACTGTGAGTAGCCATTTAGAAAGAGCCCTAAGAACTCTTAACTCTGCTCTCAGAGCTCTCAGAACTAATTTAATTTGAATAATATTTCCAAGGTACAATGAACAGACTAGTTAATGATGTGAAGCATAATTGCAATTTCTTCCATAAATGGACTTTTTTGTCTTTGCAGGTTAAACTAGAAATTGTTCATTATTATTATTGATCAGTTAAGCAATGCTTTGCCAGGCCAGAACTATGCCAGTGCCTTATTAGCCTTAGTTTTTTAAGTTTGGCAGCAGCTGTGCTTGTGCGTCCCAGAGTGTTAATAACAAATTGAGACTCAGAGTGTGTATTTTTACTTGTGCTGATGTGGCTTATTAATTTTTGTAGACTAAATCCAACCTGAAATAGTATCATGGTTTCAACAAGCCAAACATCAAAAGTCATATGGATCAGATGGCAGTGCTTAGTACTTATGCTAATACCTTAGTTAACCTATTAGCTCTCCTCATCCTGTGTTACATGACACACATTCTTTATAATGTCGAAATACAGTTTTGACATGTGTAACCTTGGCTCCAGTGAAGATTCCCTGCATGTCTGCTCTGTTCTTCATACTGGATTAGTAAGTGTTATCTTTTCAGAGAGACAGTGTAACGATTAGTAATTTCTCCTGAAGCTGGTAGCTGCTAGAGTTGCCTTTAGAACAAAAAAGTAAAAAATTCACCTTTCAATCTTCCCTGCGCCCCCCCTCCGCCCCGAGTATTGTAGGCTTTTATGTAAATAGTCATGTAACTTCTTATGTACTTACATTGAAAGTTTTCTTTGTAGTCTGAGTAAAGATCTGACTATTCTGGAATGTGGGCGGTGGAGTAGAACCTGGAAGTACTTGGTCATGTAGCAAATTGTGTTCTAGATCTGCACTAAATGAGTGGCTTGACTTCTGTTTGTGACACAGCCATGTTTAGCATTACCGTTTCTTAACTTCCTATAAAAGCTCTCAGATCCTGATGTGAAAAAATGGTATTTAAATTAATGTACTAACTCCAAGATGAGGGATTCAGTTTTTTGTGTGTGTAGTGTTGTGCTCTAAAGGATAGTTGTATAAATAACACTGTCATTTCAATCAGACAAAAGCTACAAACATCTGTAAAATGCTGAGACATGCTGCATGATGTAAAAACTGAATATACAGAGAAATTTTGTGGAGGAGTCCTTTGGATTTGTCCTTTAAAATAATAGGTGAAGATGTGGTGAATTGAGATGCTTCACAGTATTTCATGTCAAAAAGCTTTTTTTTTTTTTTTTTTGATGTGTTTGGGGCTTACGTTATTAGTTTACAGGTTTGTCATTTTTATCCATGATGTTTGAGCATACCAAATTGTAGGCTTCTGCTTTGGGGAGGAAAAAAATGAGATGGGAACCACATACAGTCATACCCTAAGGATGTTACAGAACTGGATGCTGGGGAAGTTTGTACTACAGCAGGCACTGGCGAAGCATTGCTGGAAGCCTGACCATAATGATGTTGCATTGATTTTTTTCACAAAGAAGTCACATTTATTTCACAAAGGTATTAAATACCTCTAATAAACTTGGAAATGTGGTAATTTTTCAGATTTGGAAATCTATAGCTGAATGTTTAAGTAGCATGTATTTGGTGTGCTGAGTACTCTAACAGAGCATTATAGTGAAACATATTGGAGTTGGGCACTTCCAGGATGCTTAACAATTAAATTAGGGGCTTGTACTTGACAATCAAGTATTTAGGGCCCGCATTCAGACACTTCTGAGTAATGGCATAGCTAGAGTTTAGTTGGACCTAACACATCTGGGAAAAATCTCTTGTTCAGCCTATTTCTTTACTGTCTTGATTTGTTACTAATTGAAAAAATTGAAAAAGGACATAGTTCTTAACAATTCCAAATGAACTCCTATAAGATGTAGAAACCCTAAAGGTAATTCTTTGTGAAAAGGAAAATAAACTAAAAATTAAGAAAACTTGTACAGTGAGTGCACATAAAGGTATCTTGTATCCTGTTGAAGATGATGTGCATTGTAATTATCTTGCGTGAAATAAAGACACCTCAGGCAGTTGACTTTTACAGAGAAATGTAGGAGTTATTTTTAGCCTGAGGCAGAAGCTGAGGAGCATCCCATTATCTGACAGTCTTATTTAGTCTAAAACATAAATGGGTGTTTTAATATAATCCCATTTTGTGGGTTTGCTTCTAACTTTCAATTAAAAAAAATCGGGCTTGTCAGATGTCAGATCAGTTTTTGTCAAACTTACCCAGAGGCTATGTGAATGCAGGTGTTGCTAAGCAGCTCAACACTAGAAACCACTTCTCATAGCATGTTACATTTTTTTATAAGATGCTAGAATGTTTGAGAATCAAACGAAGAAATCAGAAGTGGGTATATTAATACATTTATGCACGCATAAAATATTCCCAGCTACCATTCTGCTTCCCTTTCTGATTCTTCCTATTTTTTTGTGTTCTGTTTATTTAGAAAGATCTGGACATTGTTTGTGTGCTTATATGTTCTAAAGCTTTCAGACTTGTTGCTAAGTGACTCAGAAAGACTGGAAACTGACATCTGAAGCCTGAATTCTCTATATTGTAAACTATCGGTTAAGCTATCAGTTAATTATCTATTCCATTATGATGAATGTAGACATCCCTATAGCTTTTTATAACCTGGTACAGTTTATTAGTTTTGGTTGAGGATTGTTGTTTTGCTTTGAGATCCCACTTGGGTTGATCTGGGGACACCATGATTGTGCTTGTGCACTGATGAACTTGAGGTTAATAAAGTGTGCTGACCTACCCTGGCTCCATCTAAAAGTACTGGGAGATGTGGGTATGCAACTGTGATGCAGTGATGTTCAAGCTGACTCTCAGACCTTTGGATGCCAGTGTTTCTTTCCACTTCCAAGAGTATTTAGTGGACTTGCCACTGCATTGTGTAAGTACAGCTGGTTTTAAATCAACACAGATTTTTGCGTTGATTTGTGTGCCCGAGTTCTGTGTGTCACAGACCTTAGTTTGGAAGCAGCGATATTACAAAGGATAACTTTTGTACTGCTTTGGCAGAATGGAATGGTAAAGATAGAGCCAAAAATGTGTTTCTGTCCCATTAAAATATGCCTGTAAAAACTTCTAAATTTGTTTGGGCTTTTTAGTTTTTTTTTAAAAAAAGTAGTTTTACTGAAGTTGTAGTAGTTAAAAAAAAAAAAGGTTAAACTGAAGGATAAATTCAAGATGTGGCTATCCTTTAATATGTTACAGAACTTTGACAAAAATCACAAATGTCCTGATATTTTAAAAAGCAGATGATAAGGTATGATAACTATAGACATAGTTTAGAAGAGACAGTTTTGTGGATTTTTCTTCTCAGTCAGGACTACAGGTTGCAGTAACTGTTAAGAATTCATGCACATGGTAAATAATAAGCAGCTCACTGAACAGAGGTTAAGAATGGATTATTTATCTGAGTAATGTCATCTTCAGTTTTAGTAGGTTTCATTAACAAGCAAACCAAAAACTACTAAATGTTCACATGCCCAAGCTGATGTTTTTGGCTTCATTACTTACATCATTGATCGCTGTACTTTATTTACCATAGTATATAAATCAAAGAAATAGAAGATTAGATCAGAATACATTTCCTTTGCTGCTAGAACATCAGAACTTTAGTCAATAACCTAACATGAAAAACACTTCTTTTGGTAATGTTTCCTATATGTTTTTCTTTTGTGTCATCCATCAGATTATTTTTATCTTCTTCTGCTCTTTTTTGTCTGTTGAATGCATGATGTATCCAGTGCTCATACTTGCGTATGAGATTGTGTTTTATAGAGCCTTTTGGGTTTCCTCCTAATTTTGAGTCTGAGGTAAGTTTTTTTGAAGACTCTTGGAAATAAACAGGCTGGATTACAGTAAGTGTTAACTGCTTTAAATCTGTAATGACCGAATGGCTAGGTTGTCCCTCAGTTTTCCAAAACACTTCCAGAATAACTGTGACATACAAAAATTGTATTGGAAAAGCAGAGGTGAGCACACGGCAAAGAGAAAGTAGACTGGCAGAACTTGAGTGTGAGAAGTAACATGTATGTATATATATTTTTTTAATTACAGGTTCTGAAATGGAAAGCATGTTACAGGTACTCTTAAAACACAGGTGACCAAAATGTTAGTTTGCATAAATGTATATGAATCCAAGTTAAAATATGAAGATAGCTTGGTTACATTTATATGAGCCAGTATTTAAAATGTACAATTTAAAATGTACCTGTTTATTCTCCCATGAATTTGAGACATTGATCTGGTAGTATTTACATAATTAATAGTTCAGCGTAGTGATCTAAATCTGAAACAAAAGCTAAATAGACATTTTGGTTGGCTTTCTACAGTCATTGGTTCTGCATAACAGGACTCAGGTTGAAGTTCAGTGACTATTTGTCAATATCAAAAGTTACTGATTAGCAAAAAGGAAGTAGAGCCTGTAAAATATTTTTTCCACAGTTCTAAGTGAAATTTTTTCCATTATCATCTGCTTTTATCCAACTTTCAGAACTTGGCTTTTTCTCTTGTGCAGGCATGATTCTTCCACTTGGACACTGTTTATTAGGAAGCTGAACTAATAAATTATTAATCCCCTAAAATACCACAGTATAATGGGGAGGGAGACTATTTTTTTTTACCTTTAGGATTTAAAAGGATGTTTAAAGAAATGCTTGAGAAATAAATGTAAATATTTTTCATTTGTTTCTGAGTGCAGTTTAAGATATTCTGATATTAGTATTAAAATAATAAATTTAAAATATTAACAGTACAATTAACATTATAAAAAAACAGGTAGTTTTTAGTCATCAACACAAAAATAGTCAGAGACTAATAAAATAGAGGAGTTTCTGACAGGGGGATCATGAAATGGATTTGCTAATTAGCCTTGCATTCATAGGGAAGAGTGCCATTTCTCCTCTTTAAATTAAAATCAGTATTAAAATGTCATACTGGGATCTTCTAATTGATCAAAGCTCAAAATACATGTTAGTTATTTGATTTAATTTGGATGATGCTGAAGGAAGGGCTAATTTTGCATCTGGACATGGCTACAGAAATTGCATAGAAATGGTAGCCATCAAGGATGGTTATAACAGATGTTGCCTTATATCTGGAATCTAGCCCTCACCATATTTTTTACCTCTCTTCAGGTGTATGAACTGTTTGTAAGCCAGCATGCTATGAACTTCGTAGATGGCTGGGTGTAAGAAGTGAGCTTAGAGGGAATGGTACTGGCATGGGGAACTGAGAATGCTGAACGGGATGTGCAAGAGTGGACTGGGTGAGGTAGAAAACAGCCTGACCAGACAAAGAAATTTAGATTTCAGTGGTAGGTCACAGATGTGTGAGCCTGGAGAAAGCCATGTGACTGACTGAAATCAGCTCTGCATCTAGACTTGAACCAAAATAAGGGCAGGTGATTTCTTTTGGAGGGTGTTGGCTATGGGTGCAAGGAAGGGCACATTTTCTGTGTGATAGGCAGCCCTTCCAAAGAAGACTTTAAATAGTATGTTCTGTCTGCTCTTTTTTTTTTTTTTTTTTTTTTTTTTTTTTTTACATATAGAGAAAGCTTGTTTGAAAACAAAGTTTTTGCAGATTACTTGGATTGTAGTTATGGCAATCTGTACCTTAAAATACTTTTCTCTGAGAAAATTACAAATATTCTAGTCAGTGTTTTCATGAGCTAGCAGCTGCTGGCAGAGGTCAATTTGAAAAATGCAATTGTAAGTGAAAGTGAAAATTTCTTGAAAACAAAAGAAAATTATTCACCTTATTTTTCACTTTTAGGTACTTTGATTAAAATTTTAGGTATCATGTCTGTAAGAGGATATTCCCTTAGTTGTAGCTGTGGGTTTTATTTAACAAGACCAATCTCAAAATGGCATGTTCAGTCATGCCTAAACTGTATGACAAACAAAATGCCTGAAGCTGATAGAGATAACAACAAATGGGGACTATCTCCTAGGAAAGAGACGCTGGCTCATTAAACAATCATGTTCATCTCTGGTATTCCAACCCTTTCTTTTCTTTTTTTTTCCCCCTCAAAATTCTGACACTGACAGATAACTGGCAGTAGTATGCACTAGTAATTAAGAGGAGAGAGGATGTGAAGCCTGTATGCCTGAACAAGTTCATTTGAGGTAAAAATATGTCATATCAGTACATTTCTTATTGATCATTGAGAGGATTTAATTCGTGGTAAATCTTTCACCCGAAATACAAAACAAGAAACCACTTATTGAGGGGAACAAAGAGTAACCCATTTAAAGTGCAGCTAGCAAGCTTCTAAAGTCCTTATTCTTTTTGTGTGTGTAATGAAAGTAGGAGGGTGGATAAAAACGTAGAGCAATCTTTAAGATTTAGTTTGAAAACTTATTTCTTAAAGGGGAAAGAAAAGGACAGAGGGAACTGTATTTGAGTCTTTGCTTGGCTTCATTTAGAGCAAGCAGATTTTTTTTTCTTTCCCAGAAGTAGCTTGCTTTTTTATTTCTGATTTGTCTCCTATCCTGCTTCTCCATTTGTCTTACTAATTTGTTTCTGACTAATTTTTTTTAATAGCCTGTTAGACCAGGTTTACTTCTGTAATCAATGTATGATTTATTGTTGTTCATTCTCTTCCATAGTATCCAATTTAATTAGATGAGACTGTTTTCATTAGTATGGTAGCCATTTAATTCTTATTCACCATGATTCTTGGGTGTATACTTCTGGGGATTTATTTATTGCTTTAGATCTTAATTCTTAGTATGAGTTTCTAATGTTTATGCAAAACTATGCTTGTAGGGGAATTTTTATTAAATTACCTTTTGAAGTTTTAATAGGTTGGTTATTTTAAAGACTGTGCTGGGAACTTTAAAATAAAACATCCTTTCAGACTGTGAATGTATACTGCATGCCTTGGACTTTTTTTTTTGTCTCCAGGTATGTCTGAGGTAGAGCAAAGGTCAAATGTTAACCATCTCCTCAAATTACGTTTCAGATTAAGAAGACATGAATGTCAGGAATTTGCAGGATTGAGTTTAGTGAGGCCAGTAATGTCAAAGTATTAGTTGAAAATGTAAGAATGGGGAGAAGGGAATGTAACAAGAGGGAGGGGGGGATATTTTGGAGATATTTAAATAGGTTTCACCCAGACCAGACAATGTGTTACAAGGGATCACAGAACTGGTAGTGCTGGGATGAAAAGTGTGTGGGGATTTTGCTTTTAAATTAAAAATCAGTTTATTAATTGTGAAATGGTTTGATTTTGAACAAAATGAATATTTGCTGTTGTTTGGGATTTTTGTTGCTCTTGTTTTTGCTCAAATGTTTTAACACCTTTGAAAGTCTGCAGTATAAATAGGTGGAAGTGTGATCATGGATGTTTGGGGGTTTTTTAATTGGGAAGCTTTTCAAGAATGTGCTTGTTTTATGCATAAATGCATTTGCTGCTTATAATTTTAATGAGTTTATAGATGAGTGCTTTTTACTTTCAATACCAATCCTCTTCAAAAGATGGAACCGTCCTTGAAAGGTGGATTTATTTCTAAGAGCTTTATAAAAAGCCAGTTATCTCCAGAAGGCTCTTTTTATTGTTCAGAACTGTCTTCTAAATATTTCACCTATTGGTCAGAATGTTTTATACACAGCAGTTGGATTGAATCTCTTGATTTTTTAGGGAATACTGGACTTGAAGGTATCACTGTGGTTGAGTCAGTTCTTGAAATATGGCTAGATGTCTACTGCTGCCATCAGCTGATCCAACACGAATTTGTCAAGAATTCAGTCCACAGAGTCATGTTACATTTAAACTTGCTTCTCTGTTGGAGTGACTTATGCAACAGCACCAAAACCTGGACAAAAGGTAACAAGAAAGAACAATTCCTACTCAACTGTGTGTATTTGGAAGGAGAACTACAAAGCAAAATGCAGACTTATAAGGTTTTTTTAAAAATTATTTTTAAAGCTTTAGTTCATGCTACAAGTCACTTAAATGTGCCTGTAATGAGGCAGAAGGACGTTGTTGGCTTCTTACCCATTTCAGACATTTGGCAGCTGCTTCTTTATTCCCCATAAAAAGTCCCTTGATAGTAAGTAGTGAGGGAGAAAGGTGTTTGTGAAGCTTACACACTGGAAATCACTGTGCTGTACCTACTGGTAGAGTACTGTAGCAGACATGGGCACATCACTTCCAGATGTTAATGCCTGCTAGGAAGGTTAAGTGCAGTTTATTTTTGTGAATTGAATAAAAATAAAACACACTGAGCTGTGTGCTTTTTTACTTGACCTTAATTTGAAGTAAACCTTAATTTCCAAGACAGTCTTTACCAATTTTATTTTATGCTACTGTGATTTGGCCAAAGATTTTAATTATTTTTGTCTTTGGTTCCTAATTTTGGTAAAATATTTACTGTCAGTTCATTTCTGGCATAGGTTTGCCTTTGTCAGTACATCCACTGCTTACTGTAGTTATTGCCTGCGGCTTTGTTTTAATCAAACAGTCCTTTCCTAAGTGGGACAGTTAGGAAAATCATCTTGAGAAGTTCCTTTATAATGAAAATACAGTTGACCTAATGGGCCTTGTTGTACACCAAATCATCATGAAAAGTAAGTTAGTTTAATGGTGGGTGGTAGGTATCATACGGACTTAAGTAAACAGTATGATTTTTAGACAAATCCAAATCTAGTTTATGAAATTTTGTAGAATTCATATTTGTATTATCTTTTTCTGTATTGCCTTTCCTCAGAAGTCCTGCTCAGGAACCTAGGAAAGCAGCCTTTCAAAATCAGGGAGAAAAATGGGTGTGAAATCACTGTTACTGTAGGCTGTTCAATTATGGAGCTAAGTCTTATTCGTATGTATTAGAAAGACAGTTGGACTCATACATCCAGTATACCTTTTCAAATGGCCTTCACTGAATTTACTTCCGTTCCGTACAAAATTAATAGTTCAAGGCCACATCCATGTGTTCCTTGGCTTCTCACTAAGATCATGCATCTGTACTCAAGGAAAAGGATCTGTAGAGTATCTGTGTGAAAAGCATGCATATTGTCTCATCTTTAGAAGATGAGCATGGTTGCCAGGTATATGGGTTGATAACTTCTTTCTTTATTGGGAAAGTAGTGGTGAAAGTAACCTTTTGTGGTTGATTTTTCCTCTACACCCATGAGTCCCAGTTCTTCTTTTCCTTAAATCTGAGAAAGTTGCTGCTCCTGGTAGCTCTTACAAATTCCATAATGGAAAGCTAAGAAAAGAAGAGAGCCAGTTAATATGCAACAGAAGGAAATGTAAGTGAATACATCACCAGGAAACAGCAGAAGACAGTTCATGCAAAGGAGCGAGATTTCTGAGTTTGTCAACTTTGATCTGATTTCAGTCAACAATTGGATCACAAATCCATTGGAACCTGACCTCCATTGGATTTGGTGCAATCAGAACTCCTTGCTTAATATGCAGTCTTTGTCATGTGGTGTGTGCTATGAGTTGTGGTTTCACTGCACAGATATGTGCATGCAGCCACTAGATTAAGAGTTGGAACAGTAAAGCAGTAAAGAAACCTTTGGATAGGGCAGCTCACTTTTTGGAGGTGGGTGACTTATTAAGCCAGTGTAACAGTAAAGAAGTATACCTCTATACAGATAAAGTGAGAGCATTTTAAACAATCCTTCTTTTTCCATTCTCCTTATGAATAGTAGCGTATTGATTGGCTGTTTCAAAAGCATAAACTTTGGCTTTTAAAAACTTTTCCTTTGCATATTTTAGAACAACTCTTCTACATGTTCTTCTTAAAAAATGCATCTGATTACTTGCTTGCTTGAATTATTTTTTTTCAAATTGTTTGCTTCTGCATGTTTTTTTGGATACATCTTTGGATTTGTGCATAAATCATCCTTTGCACAGAGTTTTGCACAGAGCTTTTTGCCTGAATCATCTTAGGAAGAAAAAGTATTAATCTCGGCTATTGCCCAAATGTAAGAAGAACAAAAGCCAAGTTGGACCGTGAGATTTCCAGTTTTGGGGATAGTGGGAGACAGGACATGAAAAGGAAAACGAACAACCCCACTTTCTCTCTAAATGCATAGATATGTTGGTTGATGGGGCCTTTGAAAGTATCAGAACAGTACTTTCAGCAGCTGTGGGTCCTGTCAGCCATGGCTTTGTCTTGCTGAGGCTTGCAAACCTCTAAGGATGGAGGTTCCACTTTCTCTCTGAGTAGCCTGACCAGTGCTGTACTGCCCTCTCACTGAAATGTTCCTGGTGTCCAGCTGGTGCATTTTGTACCCTTGGGTATATCATCTGCTGCTTCTGAGAGGAGCATGGCTCCATCATCTTTGTAACTAACCTTCAGATAATTCTGGGTTTCTATTAAATTGCTTCTTAAATTCCTCTTCAGCAGACTAAACAAGCCCTTCTTCACGTACTCTTGCTCTATAGATGCTCTATAAATCCTTTTAGTTTTGTTTTCTCCTGTTTACTTGGTTCCCTCATTTCAAAAATTGCTCCAATTTTGTACTTTAATCATGTTTTAATATAAGTAAGGCCTTATTACTTTTGTCTGTTCTCCTTGCCCTTGTTGTTGGTGAGCAAAAGCATATCTGAGAGAAGTTTTTGTTGGTTCTCCTTGCTGGAGTTACCAGTCATCAGAAGCATATTGGAGTGTGTGGGGTTTTTGGTGTGGTTTTTTTGTTGTTTTTTTTTTTTTTTTTAGAGGAAAAGAAACAAAATTACACTCAGAAACAGGTAATTCTTTCTCGGAAGCTGGATAGAGATTACAGTTTTCTCAGATCCTCTTCTTTCCAGATGTTTCAGGGGCCCAGGGAGCTTAATTAATTCAACTGTTCTTTCAGTAATGGAATCAAGATGGATCCAGGAAGGATATGTCCAGTACAGTAATTCTAAGTAGGAAATATTTTTTTTAGGTTGTTCCTCATTCTTTAAGCTGAAGCATTTTAATTGCTAACAGAACCAAAAGTATTTCTAGTAACAAAAATAGTCAGTGTTTATTTGGATAGATATGTATTCACATATTTCTAGTATTTTAAAGAATTCTGTTGTTGCTTGCAGCAGCCATCTAGGAGACTCATAATCTTGGTGAATTATGGAATGCACATATAAATATATCTGCTGTCCAGTTATAGTTGAGGTTTAAATTTGAATACGAAAACAGCATTAAATGTTTATTCTGAACAGTAGAAAAATACCATAACTTTTTCATATCCATCCCAGTATCTTAATCATTCTGATAGTGCTTGTTTTGAGAAAAGATACTTACCGCCTTTGTGCTGATAAAAAATACTTAAGTATTTTAAGAATAATATTTGTTCTTTCATAAAAGTTTTAAGAAATGTTTAGAGATAGAATGGACTCCATAGTGTTTGGTTGTTTTTTTTTACAGGATGGTTTTGGAAGTTGAATGATGCTACTGTTTATGAAGCATCACCTAACTTGGTGTTTCCAAGAATGGTATTTTATTTACTTGGTTTCCTCTCAGAAAGCCAAATTTTAAATTCTGTGTCTAAAAAAAAAAAAAAAAAAATTTTTTTTGGCTTCTCTTAATGGACAATAGGAATCCTTAAATACATACTTTCTGGTGGAAAAGTTCTTTTTTGTTCCTGTGTTGAAAATAAAGTCCATCCTTTGATTTTGATTTGACTCTTTAGTCATGCTGATATTAAACTTATACTTGGGCAATACAAACATGAAATCTGTATGTGCTTTGTATGAGAATGGTGTGGAATGGCTTGTTTGTGAATAAAGTGCTTGATCTAGTTGAAAAGCCCCAAAACAATATGGGGAAAATTCAAAGTAATCCTCATGCTTGTCAATGTTCTATTTTTATTTTTCCATTAAACCATGTGCTAGGGAACAAGAGCTGGCTATTGAGATGCTAAAAGTCTATTTCTTTGACAGTTTGAGGGAGTTTCTTGAGGGACTCTGTCTTTGAGTAGTGAATAAATGTGACGTTCATAATGTAAAATTTGCAGGTGCGATAAGGCCCAGTAGTATTCAATAATAACAATAGAGTAGTCATAAAATCCTATTTGATTTTATGGTCTTTGCAAATAAGGCTAAATAAGATGTTCTCTCCCCCAACTCTTTTTCTTTTTGACTTGTGTGTAAAAAAAGTTGTTTGATTTTTAGTTTTCAACTATTCTATTAAACCAAAGGTTGTGTGAGAATCCCCAGGAATCAGCTATTTCCCAAGAATGTGACTCCTGAAAGACAGTCTGTTCTAACATATTGCTTCTGCAGCCATGATGTGCTGCATGTCAGAGTAAATTAGAGCACAGCTTATTCATTCTCCTGCTACATCACAGGAGTTGGATTTTGAATACCCATTACTCTTTATTCTTCAGACTTCATTAATAGTTTCAGACCACGAGTAAAGTTCTAGGTCACTGGCCCTTTCCCCGGTAGTGTTAATGGAGCCGTTTTTAAGTCTACAGGAATGTGAAGAATGAAGTTTTACTTCCTTTTTTGGGAACTCCTAATTTTTGCCAGTTGTATGATTACTTCAAGCTTCTGCATTGCTTTAAGCAGTAAAAGAGTATCACTAATTTATTTACTATGAATAATTAGAATTTACAACACAAAGAAATTACATTTAAGCCTTTCAGGAAACTAATTACAATGTATATGAAGATTCCCTAGAAGATAGGAACTGAATGCTGAGACATTTGATTTAATGAGACTGTTTTAAGTTTCTTTTTTATGTTAAGGCCTGTTTTTATTCTGATGCCCTACTGATAGGCTGAGGGGAAAAATCAGATTGGAGTGAAGAAATAAGAAATTGTTTTAAGACAAGCCCGTCTCAAATCATGTTACAAAAAAAATCAGAAATTGCATTTGAAATCGAGACGTACAATTCCAACCCTTACTGTAAAATTATCTTTTCAAATGGCAGTTTAAAACTAGTAGCTTCAAATACAGAATTTTACAAAGTTAGATTCCCTGATAGTTTTGAGAAGTACAAATAGATTTATTTTGGTTTAGAAACAGTATTGCAGTTAAGTATTTTTCACTTATTAAAAAAACCCTCACATTATCTTATTAAAATGGACTTTGCATGTTGATTTTCCTCTTCAAGGAAAAAGATTGGGAGGAATGAGAATGCTCTCTTTTCTTGTGAGTGTGTGACTGTATCCAAGTTACTATCCGTAACCCAGGTTTTGTTCTGCAGCAAACTAATTTAAATCCTCCTAGGAATGCACAGTATCCTTGCCAAAGGGTTTCACGGTGCAGTTGAAAGCTGTGTTTCAAAATAGGCATTCTTTACAACTGCTTCAATTAAAATTTTGTCTTTAAGAATTTACTATAATAGTGCATGTGCTTTGTGGCAAATTAGAGGTAAATGTTTAGTTTGCGCAGCTGAATAACTGAAAGCTCAGCATGGTTAGCTTTGCCACTAGTGCAGCTCAGTGGAGGGTGGCATTTGAAGAAAACCAGAAATTAAAGCACTGTAGGAGTGTAATAAAACTGTTGCATTGATTAAAAAACTCAAAAATTATGATTGTTTCTTTTTTGAAAGATTATAGATAAGTAATATATCAAAGCCAGTGTAGTCAGATAAATTCCTAGTGTTTCCAACACTGGATTCAATAGATGGTTCAAACAGTGGCTTTCAGATCTTTCCTCAGGAAGTGCACAGCAGCATCTGTTACTAAGAACTGACCGCTACAGATGGGCTGGACCTGTCCTACTTCCAGTAGAAGCTGCATTCATCTGCCAGAGAGAACAAGGGCCCGACTGCTTTAAACTTAAGGTTATGGTCACCATCAGCTATGACACGCACACCCTTCCTCCCCCAACAGCCCGAATAGCCCCATGAGACAACTGCTGCACAAGTTCCAACACATCAAATATAGTCAACAGCAGCCCTCACCCTGCCCCCAAACACATCCCCACCCCCTATAAATAAAACAGAGAAACCCCACTAATAGCCGACGGAGCAAAAACCACACCTTCACTATCTACAGAATTCACCTCAAAGCCCCAACACTCAACCCACCCCCCAATAAGCACAAAACCCAAGTCCACACCATACCCCAAAACATGCCAGTCCCCCCAAGGCTCTGGAAGAGGATCCACTGCCAAAGCTACAGAATACACAAAACCCACCAACATTCCTCCCAGATACACTATAAACAGCACCAGGGATACAAAAGAAACCCCATAATATGGTGAAGGGTTAGATGCTACTGCCAGGCCCCCCCAAACAAACCCAACCCCCAGAAAAAGTACAAAATATGTAATGTTAGTTCCTACTTGGCCTCTATCCAAGGTCTGCGGCCTGAAAAGCAGCCATTAACTATAGAAACCCCTAACAAAGGCAATCCCTCTGCCTTCCCCCCCACCCCCGAGGGCGATGGTTTTTGTGCCTCTTGCTTGCCTTTCTCAATGTAGAGCTACTGATAGTGGGTGTGCTGTAGCTATTACTATGCAAAATAAGGGGTTTGTTTCAAACAGTTGGTTTGGATACTTTAAATCTTTTCAGTTCAGAGGTCTAGTAGCAGCTGTGGCCAAGTGCTACATTTCATTTGGAGGATCCCATCTCGCTTAAATGTGCCATTTTTTTTCCTCAAACAATTGTTTGGTCAGTCTAAGTCATGTTTTGTCTGTCTGGTTACATTGGTATTATGCTACATTGATGAGTGCTTGTCTGTAGGAGTACATGTTCAAAAAATATGTCTGTTTTCCACCTGATGGAAACAGGAGTAAGTATTCATGTCAAAAGAGGATTTTCCAGGGAATTAGTTCACCTTCAGTAAGGATAAACATTTGCAGATGAGCATGTCCAGATAATTTGCACGCAAAGCAGTTGACCAGAGTAGTCTCTGATCCAGTAATACTGATTTCTAAGAAACTTTGGAATACTGGAGAGGTTTTCAGAGAATTTGAGTATAAAATTACGATTATAATTTAAAAAAAAAAATATCCAGGAGCATAAATCTAGATCAGCAGATGCTAGCTGGATAGATGTCAGTTCTAGGTAAATTAGTGGGAGATCTATTTTATGTAATTCTCTTGACTAAGGGACAGGTGGTGTAATATAGCAGATCTTTTTTTCCTAGGATTTTTAACTGGATCTTTGAGGCCTTCATCACAGAAGTCTATTGTAGTCTTATTGTGAATAGCTTGTGTTAATAGGAAAGCAGAGATTATAAGGTAGTAATTTTGACTAAATAGTGAGGGAAAATGGATATGTATCACAGCTTCTTCAGTAGATACAATAGACTAGTAGCAGTTGAAGTTAATACTGTGGTGCAGACAGTTGGAGAAGGTCAGGAGGGGAAAAATGTCATTTAAAAACTGATACTCTGTGCTTTTTTAAAAAAATGAAAAAGTATGTATATCAAAATGATGAAAGAGCAGTTCTCATTCAGGGAAACACTATCCCAGTGTCCTTTCTTGGCAGGGATGGGTGGGAATGTGTTTGAGAGCAAAGCAGGTGTAAAACAGACTTTTTTTTTTTTTTTTAATTTTTTTTTTTTTTATAGTGGTACCTTCCTAGATTAGACCAATATTCTGTTTAGGGAGTTCTTGGTGCGTGTGCTCGTGTCTTCTGATGAAGAGCCAGAGAAGTGCAATACCATACATATTGGAGGTGCGACAGGATTTCCCTGCTGCTCATGCTTGCTTCTTCCAGTTTGCTGTGCAGCTGCAGTTGGTTTATGTGGGGTGTATGCATGAAGGTTGGTGGGAGAAATATGTTCTTGGTGTGTTTTTTTATCCTTATTTGTTATATGCATAGCCACTGCAGCTTTTCCTGCAAAAGGTTTACTATTACAAAATCCTGAAAAATAAGGCTGCCGGGCTGCTGTCATCTTGTCCCAACAAGATCCTTGTACTTGTGTTATCCCTGACACTTATCTGACATTGGTGTGTTCTTTAAGACCTCAGTGATGAAGATTGCTTTTCTAGGCAGACTGCTCTATGCCCATTTTTTGTATGTGTGGCTTTTTGTTTGTTGGGGTTTTTTTGTATAATGTATTTGTTGGTTTTGCAACAAAATCTTATTAGGTTCAATGAGATACATAAGTTAATGAGTCTGCATCCTATTTGTAAGGTGGTTTTCTGCTGTCATTGACCCAATAAATTATTTATAATGTTAACTGGACTTTTGGAAGAAATCCATTTTTACAGCATTTCGTATCAGTGGTGAATGGCTGAAAGCCTTTGTGGGTGTTTGATATGATAATGCAATGACAATACTTATGCCTTCCTTCCTTCTCCACACATTTTAAAAACGGTCTTAAAACACAAACCATAAATTTCAAAGCAGCTACAGAAGAGAGTCAGAGCCTTTTATTATCCCATCTCCAGTTGATACTCCATTATATATAAATAAAGATAGCCAAATGTTAACCTGTTTCACATTTTTAGATTCACAGCCACAAAGGATTCTAATCCAGACTTGCATTTCAGGCATAAACTGCAACAGCTTAATTAACAGTACTTTCTTCTTATGTTACTACAAATCCTTGTCAGAAGTACAGTAAAAAAACCCATGGAGATGTGAATGGAGCTCTAATTGTTTTAAGAAAAAGGAGTTCCATTTAAAAAAATGCAGAAAACTTTATTTAATGCAGTAGTAAGAGAATACCATAACCCTAGTACATAGGGCAATAGCTGTGTTATGATCTTTGTGGTCTTGATTTCAATGGATATTTCTTCCTGAAATTACTTGCATATGTCAGCAGGACAAATTACTAATGTGAGGAATGCTGTGTATACAAGGCATACATATTTTAATGAAATTTTTGCATATCTGTGCCAAGAGAGGGAGTAATTCTATACAAATTTCACAAGGAGTTAGGTTAAGGTCTAGTGGTTCCTGTCCTTGTGCTCTCTCTTTTGTGTGTATGGACACCTGTTTTTATAATAGGGGAAGTAGAAGTTCTGAAAATAATCATTTTTGGGTTTAGTGAATTCATTTACAGTGGGATCAGTTCCTGTACAGGTAAACATTGTGCTAGGACATAAAAATGGGCAATGCAGGCTCCAGGATGAGCAGGAGATGAGTCTGGGCTGTTCAAGTAGTCTGTAGGTATTTCTGAATTCACGCTCTTTGTGGTGAAAAAGCCTGGTTAAGTAGTCCAGCTTGTCTTGTCTCTGCATCCTGCTCATTTACACTTAAATTGCCGTTTTCTTTCAGTTACAGTGACCCAACTGCATGTGGAACCAAGCTGTAAGAAGTAGCACGGTAATCCACTGTCCTTGACTGCTGATGTTTTTGTTTTTTTACCTTAGGAATCATAACACGGCTATGCTGTTACGTGGTACGGGTGCTGAAACTTCCAGTTGTTGGATGGATGAGCTTTGGAGCTCTGTAGTAGTCCTCTTTTACTTAGAGTAATAGCAGCTCTGCAGTTTACAAGGGGAAAACTGTAGCCTATGCAACCCGTGGGTTAAAGAAGTCTCCTTGGCCATGTGTCAGAGCTCAAATCTGAAGTTTGTTTCCTTTAAAAATAGATGCTGTTAACTATTATCAGGGACACTGTTGACTATTTGGGGATATAAATAATATTCCACATTAGTGTGTGCTTTTAGATGAATGTTTCGGTATTTCTCTGGTTTGAATTGCTGAGGTTTTAATTTTGTGAGGATTTAATATCTATGTCCAGGCTACTTTGGATCCGTGCTTTGGCCTGATTTGCCTGTGCTGACCCTGGCACTTATTTAATCCTGTAATTTGCTAGACCAAGGTGTACAAAAGACTGTTCACTTTTTATAGAGGTAGCTTTCTGTTCGTAAATTATCTTTATGTGGCTTGCCAGTGTCAGGGAAAGGATCCAGAGGGCTGGTAGATGCCCATGGGCAGGAGCAGGAAAGAGGAAGAGTTGGGAGTATGGCTAAATGGACACAGGCTAATTTAAGCTGTTGTGGAGCCTCAGCCCTTGTCCGTTATGTTGTTAAATTTGCTAGGAATCCTGGGGGAGGGAGAGGTCTTGTTTTCTTGGCTGGAAAAAGCAATTGCAGGGGGCCATGTGAAAATAAAAAATAGGAAGTAAAAATAAAATGAAAGCAATTCAGAGTTATTTCAGTGTCCAAATAAAGTTTGGCTCAACTTTTAGGGTGAAGGTTCAGTTCTGATTCTATCTGGAGTAGTTTCCTTTCTTTAAATTGTCTAGTGCCCTCGCAGTTAGTTATAAATATGCAGAGAGACTTCTTGTTTCCACATTTACCACACGTTTTAATAGTGTTTGAGGCACTTTTGGATTCATAACTCCTCCAAATCTACAAACAATAATCATGTGGCAGGGGAAGGGTTTTAAACATTTTTGAACAAAATGGGTTTTTTTTATTTATATATATATATATATATATATATATATATATATATATATATAAAAATAAAGCCTTCTGCTAATTTTTGTATCTTTTAGTGCAGGTGTTAAAAGGTTAATAGCTGGCTTATCCCTTCTATTGTATCGAGATTTTTTTTTTCCTAACCTAAAGCAAAGTTAATTTCCATTTAAGGAAGAACTTTTGCAGGAGCCAGTGGTATTTACTAACTGCGCCTGTGAAAACATTCCTTTTCACCCTCAGATGCTCACTCAGCCTTCTGTTTTCCAAGTGACATTATTACGGGCTTTAGCTTGTAGTCTGAGAAATTAAAAGCACGTTTCAATAACGTGAACAGCAGAATCCTCAGTCCTGACAACTCCTTGGATACTTCCTCACTTGTGTTCCCCTGGCTTGGACTGGCGTGCAAGCGTACTGATAGCTGGGGGATGATTGATTTTGTTGTTGGGTTTTTTTGTTTGTCCCCCCTCCCGTTTAAAACACAAAGACCTCTACTGGAGCATCGTTTTACCTTTGAAAGATTTTTTTTTTTTGTCATTAAGATTATTAAACCTATTTTTTTGTTCTTGATTTAAAGTATCGTTTGGCTGCTATAGGTTGTTTCACGAGATGACCTGAGCTCTGAATCCCATCTCCAGTGTTGTCAGCTCATGCTGATTTCTCTCCTTGTCCTCTTTGGTCAGAGTGAAAGACTGTCGGGTTGGACACACGAATGGCTCAGGGCTGCTCCATGGTAACGGTGTGAATGCTCCTACCCTGTGGTACCTACAGGATATGTAAAATTGTTTACTTTTCTCCCACTGGGGGATGGTAAAGCTTGAATTACCTTGTGTTTACCACAGTTCGCTCTACAGAAGACAATGCATGTGAACAGTTACCATGGAGAAGATGATGCATGTTAATTTGTGTATCAGTGTTAACCTTAACCTCCTGCTCTCTTTACACTCAGTAGAAAATGGGGGGAGGGGTGTCATAGCCCTTTTATTCTGTGCCTCGGCAAGGGAAATCCTTGCCAGTGCCTTGGGTCTGGAGCACAGAGCAGATCCTCTGAGGGTGTAACAGTTTCCTGAGCATCTTTAATGGATAGATTTCTGAGTACTTCAGAAAAGAGGGCTTTACCCTTTATTCCTGTTTTACAGTTGAGAAATGCAAGTTGTAGTTGATGTTATGAATCAACAAATACATTAAGCTGAAATCTTAATAATTTGCTTGAGCTGTCTGCCCTGAAAAGGTAGATTTACTGACATGCAGAGAACTTCCTGGTTGCTGAAGACTAGCCAAGACTTATGCTGTATTGTATGCAGGTAACTGTATAGCTAAAGAGGCCCCCAAACGGTATCAGTCACTCAAAAAATGCACTTAATAGAAAATTGCCTTTTTTGTACAAACTTTTTCTACATTTGCACATACAAGCTTTTATTTATCCATCATTTTCCCAGCTTTATTTATTCCTGCTTTATTCTGGTTTGATTTTACTGTAGAAATACCACCGCTCTCTTACACTGAGTTATGATAGTGTAAGGTTCCAGTGAGTGCAGTACCACAACCGTATGACGTGACTCATTCCTCCCATTATGATCCAATACTATACTTGCTTGCACCGAGATTGATTTGTTTCTGTCTGTGCATGTTCTTCTCTGTTCTGAGGCCACCATATTCAAATGCTACTTTTGTACTAAGGTACTTGAACCTGCTGGTACTGTTTTGTAAGCTTAAAGCGTGCACATGAAATGGCCTTGCGTGGTGAGGTCTTGTCTATCTGCATGCCCCAGTCCTGAAGTCCTAGTTTTCCTTATCTTCTGGGAGCAGAATATGTCTAGCTCTTGGATCTGGTAATCAAAATATGAAGATTTTCGGTGAGTGCTGCAGGGGAAATTAGGCAGATCACTCTGACAGTGACAGAAGGATCACAAAAACCTATAGTGTAGTTTTGCTTCCCAGACCGATTGAAACAGATATGTCCTTTGCTTGTTTGCTTGCTTATTTTTGCTGCAGTAATCTCGGTTTACTTGAGTAGCTCCCTCTCACCAGGCATCAGCTACATGTTCTTTCTGTGATCCTTTCCCACAGCTCTTTGTCTCCCACACTTTCTCCCTCTCAATCCTAAGTCAATACTGTAGTTCCCTGAGTTTGAATGGGAAGAGTCAACACCTGCTGAGCTGGTTCAAGGTTGTATACAGTGCTCACTGCTCAGGTGGAAGGGTAACTGCCTGCTTTGTCTAGCCGTTGAATTACTGTGGCAGCTAACCTGCATATTTCACTTTTAGCAAACTTGAACCCCCTCACCCACTTGTGCAAGTTTCATATCTTAAAGATATTAATCTATTATTTAATATTATTTATGACTGAAACACACCACCACCACTCCCTCTTCCCCCCCCCCCCCCCCC
>NW_020799092.1:39582131-39650311 GCF_003259725.1 Athene cunicularia
CCCCCAATCACTAGTGGCTTAAAAAAATATATGGAGACAAAATAGCTGTGATTTCTAAGCAGAGTTTCCGTGAGAAGCAGGGGTACAAACGCTGGTTACAGAAGACTTTCAAGCTGTTAGGACATGGGCTTGCACTGTGAGAATCTGGACTGGGTTTCTGACAGGAGCCTTGAACATTGATATGAGCATTTATTTACATTTTGAAAAAAATAAAAATGTTGGCAGAGCCCTTGAGGAAGAGGTCTTCCTTCCAGATGCAGTTAAAGAGTAATCTCCGTAGTCTAGGTTGGTCAACAGCTTCACAGCATTATCGTTAGGATTAATTTGTAGGTATGAGATGTTGCGCCAAGAAATAGTTTACAATAATGATCGCAGCAGCAACTTTAAACATTTTTGATCTTATCTAGATACTGCCATGCGAGCTGGCTTCAGTACTACAGATGTGCTTTGTCTGCTGGCATGGCCTCGATCAATACGGTCTATTGCTGACATCAGTGCTGAGGTCTTCAGAAGTGTTTGTTTATTGCCTTTAAAGTCAAATTCAACAGTTTTTATCCAGGTGTGTGCATTAGGACTCAAAAGAAAGAGCTGGGAGAGCAGAAAACCTGGTTGATATTTTTATCACCTTTTCTACAGTTTCAGAACATCCCATTTTCAAATGAGAAATGCAGTACAACTCTCAAAAAAGCATTATGCCGAAGTTTTCTTTTTCTGTTGGAATAGGTTCTGAGTCTATTGTTATGGCTTGCCCATGCTCACTTGGTTGTCAGCAGCCTCTTTGGCTTTGTTTCGTTTGAACAATCCCACATCCACTGTGTGTAAACACTAAATGAGATTCAGTTAGGTAAAAGAAGAAATATGACAATAAGCCTGTTAAAGAAGAGAGCAGAAATCTGTGAAGGCACTGGACTGGATTAAAAACACAAAACCCAAAAAAAACCATTTTAAGTGCAACTTGACATTCAGACAATAAAATGGCTACAAACTCTGCGCTTCAGGATAGGATAGTTCAGTTAAAATACAGTACACTGATTAACCTGTTTGATCTCCTTTCAGAACATTCCTCAAATACCGATCTCATCTTTTATTTCTTTTTAGAAGTACCATAGATGTACTAGGGAAGAAAACAGGAATTGGATGTCTTATATATTACATGTTCATATTAAAAATAATACTTCTGTTTTGAAAACAGTGTTCTAATCTTCTCCAAGATTTGTTTCTGTCGCTGCTGTTCTGTCTTTAAAGAGAAGGGTGCTCCAATCTACATGGTCTTTTATCTGCATTACAGTGCATCTTTCTTTCTTTTGGAGCATTGTTTCTATTTGCTTAGTTTTGGCAGAAGTACATGGTAGTGGAAGTCAAAATGATGGTGGTTATGTCCATTTTAACTCCATTATCTAACTGTTCTTTGAGTGGCTTTTGTTCAGCCATTTTTCCTGGTGGGTAAAATAATCCCATTTCAGAGTTTACATGCTCTCTAATATCAGTATCTCCCAGAATCCTATCTAATACAGCAACAAGTTTTATAGGAAAAACAGTGTAGCCAGGCATCAGGTCTGTAAACTATAATTTGTTTTCTGTATGTTCAGGATAAGTTATCTTTTCTGTTGAAATCTGTTATTGTTGATCCTCATATGTATGGTATGATGCAAAGTGAGAAGTATTTCTTCTGTGAACAGTGCAAGTATCCTCAACAATTCTTTTTTTCTTCCTGGCCGAAACAGGCAAACTTCTTTTTGCCAGGTTTCTTCTGCTCAGCCACTGGTTTGCAATCTTTGTATTAGGTAAGATGCATAATTTCAAAATGTTAATTAGGGGGCTAAGGAGGTGGGTTTGGTGACTGACCCCACTTTGAAGCAAAATTATGTTGGGGGTTTTTTGTGGTGTTTTTTTAGGGGGGAGAGGAGTGTGTGATTTTGGGGAACTTTTAGATTTATATGTTCAGTGCTATTGGTGGTTTCTGTGTACAGAATGTAGTCTTCATTAACGCTTGTACCAGATGTAAACCATCAGCAGAGGAGGGAAAAGATGTGTTGTCACTAGCAAAACTTGATTAGAGCATAAAGGTAAGAGCAGCAACTTGCAATATTTAAAGAGGAGGATGCTGTTTAATTTCAACTCCTTTAGAACGTAGAGCTGTGCTTTATCTGCAGTCTGGGCCCTGTAGTTCTGGAATTCAGTTGGGCTGGAATTGCCTGTGAATCATACCAACAGCAAGAGGAAGATTTGGCTGTTTTTCCCTTAGCACCTTTATTTGCTGTTGGTTTTAATTTTATTTTTAAGAGCGAGGCTTTGGTGCATTTCTTGAATGGGTTGTTACTATATTAATATAAAAATTTTTGCCATGGAACAGGCATCAGCAGTTTGATTTCTTCAGTCAATTCTGTTTTGTACTTCTGTTCTTGGATGGTGATCAATCAGAAAAGGCTTTAAGATGCTACCTTTGAGTGTGGTATTAAATAGTTTGTCAATCCATTTTTTTAATTATATTTTCCTATTTTCTTGAAGGATTTTAATAATGCTAGGTAGCTTGTCTTTTGCAGTTTCTCTTGTATCCCTGGCATTTTACTCTGATGTTAATAATACAAAGTAGTTAAATTTAGAATTTCTACCAATCATTCTTGACAAGCCTTGTGATAAAGGACTTTTTGGTGATTAGTATAAGTTAAATATTTGACTTTTGAACTCATTCTTGTGGTATATTTGAAGACAGTAGTGGCCAAACAGTATATTTTGCTGAATAGCATGCTGCAAACATAGCTGCTTTTTGTTATTATAATGAGGGCCAGTTGACATTCTGGTGTTGATGTAGTTGATGTTTTACTTAAAGCTTTAAAGGAATTCAAAATACTTTTCTTTGCTCTAATACAGAGAAATATGTTGTTTTTCTTTTTTTTTCCAGAAAGGTTCCTAAGTGGATTTCAAGACTGCAAGTTGTATTTGTTCTGAGTTATAATCAAGTATACAAAGTAGGCACTTGTAATTTCTTATTATGGGTGAGAAAAGGATAGAGTTGAAACAAAATGTAAATGTGACTTATCATGAATGCTCTTGAGTTTTGTAGAGCAAGATCTCACTGATCTCGAAGTGATGCTTGTATTTTTGGAGTGCTTTGTCAAGGATGAGTGCATCCTATGGCTGCCGTCAGCTGTGCTCTGGCCCACCTGCTTGGTCACTGACCCATTGCTGCATTCGGGTCTCTTTTGATCTCAAATACCAAAGATTCCTGCCTTTACTCTTTTTTTTGTTTAAAAATCCATGCTTATTATCATACTAATTGCTGATATTGGACAGATACATAGATTTTTGGAAGTGCACAGAGATGATTCACATAAGTTATTCGAGTTCAGTATCCTCTTTTGGACTCTCTTAATGTGAAAATTATTCTTAAAAGAATAATATTTTCTACTGGTTAATCCATATCCATAAGACTGTTTGTAGGGTTTAGATAGTTCCTATGAATAACATTAGCTCTTTTCACCTATGTAAGGATGTTTTTCAACTTGTAAAGAAAAGCATTTAGGCAGGCTAAACCCCATGAAAGACTTGCCTAGTGAAAAAGATACGATTTTTCCAATTAAACTGTGTTTCTAATAAAAGATGATATTAGTGTAAACTGTTTTTACTTAAATATTTTGGGTACTGTCTGGACATTGTAATAAAAGTGTGTTTAAAAATATTATTAAAAATAGTGTTTCTGAAGGGGAAAGGTAATATAATCTCATCATTAAGGTTTGGGATTTTTGCTTAGTTTTGCTGTGTGTTTTGGGAGCTGATGACAGAAAGGTTTGATACTGTGCAAAGAGGTAGGAAGACAGTATTTAACAGATATAAGAGCTGTGCATGGTAAAGCAAGGAAGCATTTGGTTCTTGGTGCTGCAGTAAGAAGAGTGATTATAAAGGAATCATGTGTAAGATAGTAATCTTTTATTTGCAGTTAACTTTTCCAGACTTTTCTGAATGATCAGCTGAGGGAAAAAGAATGTTGATTCCCAAAACTTTGTTGTAGTTAATTACCTAATTGCATTTTTTTTTTAAATTAAAAACAATTCTTGTATCTTGTCTTGTATGTCTACTGTGGAAGCTTTTAAGAAATGTTTAAATTTAATAGAAACCTTTACACTTTTCCAGCATCTTGATATGAAGTTGTGATAGTGTACTTTGACTTATACTATAAATGGAAAATGTCTTTGTTGTAAAATTGATTTTTAAAAAATTGATTTTTAGTTGTCCAAAGTCGCTTTGGTGAAATGAAATCTAGATTTGATTCCTTTGCTAGATTGTTAGCATGATTAAGAAGTGGAGGAAAAATAAAAAAGGATAACTGATGGTGCTTGTGCTGTAGAGATTCTATTTATTGCTCAATGTGAAGTTAAACGCAGGGTTTCACTGAGAGTATGTATCTGCTTGAGCATCTTGCTGTACTGGTTAAATATGTTATTTCCTCAAGTGTTCATCATTGTCAAAAAGCTGATACAGCACAACCATTCCTGGGGTTCTGCAAAATAAATAGTTTGAATGTGCTGGTATCTGGTTCAGGCAAAATCAGTTTGGCTAGTTAGAACTGCTGAAACTAACCTGACTGACCTTTCATGAAATGAACTGGGAATCTCTTAGGTATGTGCTGGCCAACAGAACTGCAAGGCAAAAGCAAGTTGGTGCAGGAAGAAGATTGGGGATAGCGACGTTTTGACTCTGCACCATTTCTTGTGGTGAGAGCAGCTTGTGCGTGCTCAGAATCTGGTCTTTTGCATGTAGGAATATTGCCAGCTTTCATGGAAAAGACAGTCCTTCCCCAATTTTTGTTTGTTCTTAGTGCACAAATGTTTATAGGAAGCAAACCAGTGAATCATCAGAAATGTTCTTTGTACAGTGTCTCCTTAAACTGCAGGCTAGTGGTGCGCTGGAATTTGGGGATATCTCTGTAGCTGTTTCCTTCATCAGTCTGATTCTTTTGAAAGCATCTTACTCTGCTTGTATTTTCCATACTAGAGGTTTACAGAAAAATGTTTATACTACAGCTTCAAACATTTACTGAAATGCTAGAAAACCTAAAGAATTTCTGTGGATTCCTTATATTAAGATCAGATGTGGGAATGTCACATTGAATATCTGCTGCACAAAACTCAGATGATTTTAATGGAAAATAAGAATCTGAAATGGTATGTGCCTAGCAGCAAAATAAAAAAGCAGGGGGAAGGGAATGGACAGAGAGAATTATATAATGGGTCAGAATTACACCTCAGTGGTTACAAGTCTGTTCCTCTGCTATGCTGACAGAGAAAGTAATTACTGCATTTATGTCTTTTTCAGTGACATGAAACTAGTTTCTAAAGCAAAGTGTAGTATTTGAGAGAAGCCTGCAATGCAAGCAACGCAGTAATCCATCTGATTGAAACATCCTGTGGGCTGAGGCATTTTCAGCTGCAGGGCAGTTTGAACAGAAATGCTTGTTACAGCACTTTGGACATTTTAAATTTTTCAATAATAATTAATCTATCAACTGAAACTTGGCTTTTACTGATATTTTTATTGCTCTGAAAGTTAGCTTAGAATATAAATAGCAGTAAGATTAGCAGTCTTAGCTGATGTTGATGGAGAAGTGCATAAGCAGGACATTGAAGGTAAAGTATTATTTTGCATAAGAGAGCTTATTTCATTATGAATCAAAACAAATAGACTTCCTTATTAAGGCTAATGGTTATTGAAACAAAACTTAGTAACTTCAGTAAAAAGCAGTAAAATTTTAAAATTCCATTATTACCCTGCTGACTTGTGCTCAGCAGGCATTTCATGGACATCATTTAAATTAGTGTGTTGGTATGTGTATGTCTGTATGTTTGGAAGTGGAACGTAATTTTTTCGTTGGGGAAACCACAGGAAGGTCCTTGACAGTGAGTAGTTATCTGCTTTAGAGCAGGAAGGCCTTGACAACCCTAGCCAGATGTGCCACATTGGCTGTAAATGGTGAGGATCAACCAGTACATGACTGTTTTACCGCATGTGTAACAAGTAATAAAATAACAACTTTCTTCCTCTGTGGTTCTCACCACTCAAACTTGTGTTGGCCCTAGCAGGCTTCGGGCTCACTCCAGTAAAGGTGATTGGACTGGGAGCAAGCCCCAGTAGCCTTTAAAACAGAGGTTATATACTCTGAATTAGATTTACATAAACTGTTTAGCTAACTGAATGATGATTCAGATGATGACATTTTGTTCCTGTCCAAAACTGCTAAGAGAATAGTTAGTAGCAGGTGATCTTACATTGAAGGAGAGAAGAACATTCTTCCTCACAGATGTAATTGTATTTAGAGAAAAATATTTCTGTGGAATGCTGATCGTCTCTGGAAAGCTTATGAGAAGTATGTATCTAAAGGAGGAGAGAATTTGTGAAGAAAGGAGCACTTGTCTACTTAGTCACTGCAAAGACTTTTATTTTAACCTACACTACTGTAATTTGAGATTTATGCTTCTACTTAAAGAATGTTGTTTCTTGAAAATGAAGGGCTTTTTGAGGTGCGTCTCTTCTGTCACCAGTTGGTTTTCTCCTACACTTATTAGAGGCTGCTTTTCCAAACTCATGTCAAACTGTATCTTTCCTTTGAGTTTATCTGGGATCTCGTTCTTTTAAATGAACAGCTTGAAGGCTGGAAGAACAATCCGAAAGTTTTTCCTGTTTTTCTAACACAGTATGATTCTTCATCTTCATGATGTTAGTCTTAATTTATGAGATACCTTCTGTGAGCCTTGTAGTTCTTTCTGAACAAGACTGGTTTTGTAAGAGCTGAAGATCATTTCTTGTTGCAGTAGTGGCTCTTTATTTCTTATTTTGTCTCTTCAAAATGGATTATTAAGACAATGGGATAAATTTATGTTACTAAAACTTAAGCTTTCCACTTTATAGAAGGTAGAGAACACTGATTTAAAGATCATCTCCTAGAATGTGCCATGACAATGTTTTTTAAATGGTCTGTTAAATAGGGACCTGAGAGAACCAAGTTAAATATCTATTTATAATTATTTTATTTGAAAAGGCTGCTTATTGAAAGTGATTTTGAATGTGTAATCATTCAGTTGTAATAATCTTTCATATATGCCTTTTCTTAGAGATAGAAGTAGACAGTCTGTATCAGTTGCATTAAAATGTTGGTTAGAGATAGACCGGTGAAATTGCATTAGTATTCTGTAATGAGTCCTGCTGTAGAGAATGTAAATGTCCCTTATGCAGGTTCACCTATGTTAATTTTATTATGTTCGCTTTTGGAAACATATAACTTTGTAGTTTGTGAGTTTTCTAGTGCTTCTGTGACCACAGTGTTGGCTTTGGAGCAGTTAGTTTTTTATATACTAGGGCTATCTTCAGCTAGTACATAACACTGATTTTCTGTTTTAAAAAAAAATACTACATTCCAGCATTCTCAGTATATGCTTTTGGCTACTTTTGTGTCCTTTGGATAAGATGATGTCAGAGATCCTCAGTATCTAAGCCTCAGAATAATGATTCTGGGTTTTATGTGTTAGACATTTCCATTGAAATCATCTGACATTCGTCTTTGTTCTCTTGTAGACCTGTTATCTGTTTCTGAAGCTATTGCACGTTAATCTAGGAGCTTTTACTGATGTTTTAGAAGGTCTTCCCTGTGGTTTTGTAACTAGGTCTCACACACCTCTTGTTTTAATGCAGAGTGCTGTCAAACAGCTTGTTGGCAAACAGTTGTCAAACTCTGTTCTTGATTTGGAGATACCAGTATGCATGGAAAGAAAAGCATTTAACCATTTAATTAAACTTTTCAGAAATATGAAATTAATCTTTGAAAATATTAATGAATTTTGTGACATGTGAAGCTACATCAAAGACTATTTTGTAACTGAATATTTTTGATTTTAGAGCCTCGATGAGTATGAAGATGATGAAGCAGGACAGAAGGAGCGAAAGAAGGAGGATGCTATTACCCAACAGAACACAATACAAAACGAGAGTTGCAGTGCAGATACCCCTGGCTCATACTTACTACAGGTGAGATTTTTGTACTTGTTTGTTTTGATATGCTACTCAGTTTTAAAACTCATACTGCTGCCTTCTTTGTATTTCTACTTAATAGTAGATTATACCCTATCTGGAAACAAACATGAAGTTCAGGAGTTGTTACATTACTAAAAACAGAGTAAGAGGGTCCATTCCCCAAACTCAGCACTACAGAGACCCATTGATAATAGCATTCCCTATTTCTGTAGGGGCTTTGAAAGTAATGGTGTTGATGTTTACCATAGAACGTATTATTTAATGAGAGGAAGATAAACCAGGAGATTCAAGTGAAAAATATTCACAGGTTTAGAATATTCAATTAATTGGAGGTAGAATTTGCAAATCAGGACCCAATTTTCTAATTTAGAATATTCAGTTAATTGGAGTAGAATTTGAATATCAGGACTCAGTTTTCCAATTTAATTTATTGTCAACTAGCAAACTTCTAATTACTGATTCTGGGATTGAAACAAACACAGACACTCTTAGGGAAAACACCCCTGTCTCTTTAGCCAGTTTCTCCTTCTGTTACCTGACAGCATGTGCAAACCCAGGTGTATACACTGAGGCCTTCCAGCTTTGCTTGTTGATTTTAACAGAGGCAGTAGCACATACAGAGGGAGAAAAATATGCAAACAGAGCAAGCACATGGTGATAGTTTTCAAACCCACCCGTAACCAGAGGGGGCATCACTGAATTTAGTGGGTCTGGATACACTTTCCTTCGAAAATTTTGCCCAGTCTCTCATATGCTCGTGAATGCATTTAACGTTCAGAAGACTCTACAGCAAAAAAGTCTACAGTTTAATTACCTGGAATGTGAAGAACAGTCTCCTTTCATTTAAATTGAACCTGTCATTTGCCATCTGTTTCCATGTGATTTCACCAATGTGTCCCAGTGGAAGACATGGGGAACAACTGCTTCCTCTTTAGATGACTGAGTGCTGCAAGAGACAGCATGGCCCCTCTCATCTTCCTCTTCTTTAGGCTGAAGAATTCCATTGTATTTAGTTGTTCCTTGTACAGGAGATACTCAGTAATATTCTATACTTTTTCTGGTTTGACTGTATTTTATTTGGAATTAGGAAGCAGAACTGAAGAGTTCAGTACAGTATGCAGTCGTAGAGTGAGTGGTTCAGTGATGGTTTTTGTTTTGTTCTCTGTTTCTTCCTTGACAGTTCCTGATATCTGCCTTTTTGTCTGCTGAGCACTGTTTACTATTTTTCATGTGTCTACTCTAACTTAACATTTTTGAGTTATCTGTGAGTGATAACAAGCTCAGAGGCTGATACATATGTAAATTTAGAAGCATCTTTACCTTTTTCTCTCACTTTATGCCTATGTACACTAAATTTCATCTGTTTCGCCTCCCAGCCCCTCCCAGTAGAGGAATCCTGCATGTTTTCACAGTTGACTGACCCTCATCTTTTCTGTTCTTAATAGCATCTGTGGACATCCCCTCTCCAAATATATTGAAAAGCACAGGTACCCAGAACAGGTACCCCATCCGCTGTGAAAGCTGACTATCAGAATCCACCATTATTTCCTGGCTTTTCACCAGTGATTTATTCATGAAAGGACATTAACTCTTACTCTAGTGCAGCTTAATTTCTTAAGAAACTTTGCGGAATGCCTTTCTGAAATTCAGTGGGCTGTCAACCAACTTTCTCTTCTGGACATTTTTTTACTTAAAAAAGCTGTACTAGATTTGTGAAGTGTAACAATTTTAGGAATGCATTGGTGGCTCTTCCACACTGTCATATTTACACATTCCCTAGTTGTTTAAGACTTACTGGCACCACTTTATTTGGTATAAATATCAAGTTTACTGGTTGGTAGTTGACTGGTCTGCTTTAGAATCTTCATAAAGATGATTATGGTAACCCATGGTACTAGGGCAGTTTTAAGTGAGAGATTATATTTGATCTTGAGTAATTTAGCTATTACATTTTTCAGTACCATCGATAGTTTCTTCAAATCTCAAGGAGTAAATACCTTCTTATTCTGGCAACTAGCTTTTTTTTTCATTTTGTTAATATGTTTTTAAGTTCTACCAACACTTGTGTTTGAAACAGACCCTTTGAGTCTTCCATTGAGAAGTACTCTGATGTGAGCCCCTTACCATGCTTTTCCATGGTGAACACCAGCAGAAAAATTTTGGAAGAGAAACTGTTTCCTCTGACTACACCTCTTAAAACTTGATCCATTGTCTTTGCAGATTATTCAGCAGGATTCCTTATTCTGAATGATTTAATGCTTTTTCCAAGTTGTTTGTTAGACTCTTTCTTACTGTGTTCACTCTGTTTTCACTTCTTCAGCAAATATTCCAAAAGTTGTCACTTTTAGTTTCCTCTAGTGGTATTATTACACAATGCTTTGGCTATATTCCCATGCCCCCTTTTTTTAATCCATGTTTTCTATTATTCTTGACGAGCAATCTCAGTTTCTGTTTACCAAGCTGTCCGTATTAATTGTATCCTACATGGTTCCAAGTTTGTCACCTCCATATTCAAACAGGCACTACTTCTTTGTTGACAGAGCACAGCAGGGGTGTCCTCTCACTGACAATACAGAAGAGAGTCCCAGACCTCAGATCTGGCAAAGACCCAGGGTGGCACATGTACAGAACAGATGGAACCTTAGAAAATTGTAGCTGCTAAGACCTAATCAGTTTATTACTGACTCTGACAACTTGTTTTTTATTAGAAGACTTACAATTTGCCCAACTTGAACAGAACTTGACAGCAGCATTTTTTCAGCTTTGGTGACTTAGTTTCCTTTTAATTCTATTCTGTGCAAGTTAAGACTAATTCCATTCTTAAAAGTAGATCTTATGTTTTAGGTTTAAGAATTCAGTCAATACTAGTTGCTATTGGTCAATATTTATTGTTGTTCTATCTAGTAAGCAAAATAAATACAATTTCTGTAGTTATAGATGTTTACACTGATTTGTTCATTCTGTTATCATTTTATGAAATTTTTGAATATATAATTACTGTGACTATGGTAAACAAGGCTGTTAATATTGACTTCATGTTTGATAGGCAGTTATGTTGCTGAATGATGTTTTATTTTCCAATCCTTAACCTGATCTTTCAGTTCTATTTTAATATTGTCAGAAGTTGCTGTTTTCCTTCTCATGGGCAAAATGCACATTTTTTGAAAACTCTGAATTTGAAATCCTTGATCCAAAGCACAGAGATATGGGATTTATTTAAGAATAGATCAAAAAATATACCAGACTGGAGAGTATTTTCCTTGAAGCAGAGCTGTTTGGATGAAATTGGCTTCTGAATTATTTTGTATTGGAAATATGGAAGGTTTCAACATCATAAACATTGAAAAAAAACCTAGTCAGAACTGTTACTTAGTTTTAGTAAAGGGTAGTGTGGAAAGCCACACCTCACCAGGTGAATGAATGCTAAATCCATTCCTAAACACAAGTGTTACATCTGTCTCTGACTGACTTGCTTGATTTTCCTTCTATTTTTAATGCTGCAATTTAGTGTTTCTCTGCTTGTTAGTCTCACAGTACTATGGGACTATTCATTGATGTATACAGGGATGCAGACTGAGAGTGGTAAGTTGTATATAATAGAGCTTAGAACTCTTACAGATTAGCTAAAAGTTACTACTTTAACTAGGAATCAGTGGAGTCTGCCAATTATATAAATCTAGCTCTTGCTTGGCAGAGATGGTAAAATTGAACATAGTGCAAAACTGCTTGATAGCAACGTCTTTCTTGCAGTTGGACAGAAATTATATTATGTTCAGGGTAATGAACATCTCTTAACTGAAGAAGGTGTTAATATGTATGCAATATAAAGATACCTTGCATCTAAAAACCTACAAGGTTTGGCTGGAAAAACAATTAGGTTACTGATGATTTAAAAAAAAAAATCTCTTCTAAGACTTGCGAAGTTCTAGAACATGCAAAAATGGTAGCATTTTTTGTGCTAATATTGTGCTAATGCTCAAAAAAAAACCCCACCAAAAAACACTATGTGCAAGGCCTTGAATTTTGCATCAAAGTGTTATGCTGATACCATGATCACCTGCCTCCTGGAATCCAGCTGTTTCGGGAATATTTTAGGAGACCAGATGCACAAATATGTGCACTTCTTGGTGTAATCCTCTGTCAATAGGGATAACGTAACTTCTGTGTCATTACGGAAGTGATACCCGAGCATGATGGCATGGTGTGGTGTCTGTATTACTTCATGGTATTCCTGGAAAATTGGAGAGCAAATTGGAAAGGCTGAGAAGATTAATCCAAAGCCAACATATAAAGCCTTGCAGTGGGAGTCACATGTGTAGGTCTCCATCCCTTAAAACCTTCAAGTCACAACTGGCAGTTTTTCTGGAAATTATGCTATAATCACACAGAATTTTCATTCTCAGTACCTTGGAAGGAGTTTGAAATCCTTTGCTTCATGTTATCTTTCGTTTCTTTCTGCTTGCATTTTATTTCAGATGTTTTAGTGTCTGTGAATGCTAGTTGTTGTGCTGTGTACTGTATGAATAGACGGCAAAAATTTCGTCAGCTGTGAACAGTTTGACACTGAACTGTAAAATATGGGAATAGCTCAGTAAATATGTATTGGCAAAACACCAAGAAACAATAAAGTTGAGATCTTCAGAGTTATTTTTGACATTGGCATGGATTTAGGGTTTACTGTGTTCTAGACGTGTTTTTCTATCCACTGATGACAACAGGGGTCTCACCACATCAGATGTAGGCATCTAAAATTAGATGGGCTGAATCCTTTCCTCTTCCTGGCAAACCTGGACCAAGCATGTCAGTAGCAAATAGGGAAATAGGGGTCAGTTAGAGTGAGTGTACAGTACCAATTTTTGTGCCTGTGAGCATGAAAGGGGGAAACTCTGGGTCACTTAGATAATGAGGTTCAACTTTTGTGAAATAAACACTCTGATTCCTTCAAGTGAAAGGTAACAGTTTATAAAAATGAGAAAGATTTAGAGTATCCTGCTATGAAAAGGAAATGCTGATCTTTATTATTGTCACACGGTAGCAAAATTTGTCCAGTGTATTTCTTAATTCCAAGTTAAGAAACTTCAGATCGTAACTATCACAGTTACCAAATACCTTCTGTGTCTGGAATGGCTGCTGAAGATCACTATACAGTCATCTGCTAGAAACCTGCTTTTGGATTTGTGTTGCTGGCATGAAACTGGTAGGGGAACTTTGCTTCTCAAGCATTCTGAAGCCTGGGACCCCAGTGGGGGAGGCATGACTCACTTTTTTTGTTAAGACACACCAACTGTTTTGCTGTACCTGATAGTGTATTACAATGCTGCAAAGCCCGGGACCTCATTCAAGACCTTTGCACTCTAGTTAGAAATTGCGATCATCTTGTTCCAATCATTAATTTGTTTTGTGTATACAATTGTAACAGGCATTTCTTGGGGTACCTGTCTTAGATTGTGCAGCAACCAGAAATTAAGATGTTGAATCTTACCAAATTATTTTATACAAGATAGAACTTTGTAAGATACATTTGAGACGTTTAAACATCCACACTGAACCACAGTCAATGGCACTAGACAGTTTCCTAAACAAAAAATGTCACTTCATTTGTAGCACTAAACCATGTCTTTATACTCTATGTTGTATCATATTCTTGAAATAGATTCAAATTATGTGCATTAGTAGATAGTAAAGCTTGACCCTAGTATTAATTCCTGTAGAGCTCTTAATCCAAGACAACAAAAGAACAAGTTGCTCTAGTTTTCAGCTCACAGCACTGACTTGCACGCACAGTAGTATTGCCATGTGTTGGATTGCTCTCACTCCTCTCTGTAGCAGTAATGCAGATTTTTGTTCTCTGCAGGAGATTAGCTTGTGATGTATGCTTGGATAATCATTCTGTTTAGTGTAGAGATTACCCACTACCTTTGAAAGAATCCTTCTTGTTGGTTGGAAGTGAGGATAGAAAGAAATGTCTACATAATCAGCGTTCGCTTAATGGTATAATTATAAAATCGTGCCACATCAGATTGGGTTCATCGTAGTTAACTTCAGTAGTGAATAGGTTAGATGGGTGGTGAAGGCATCTAAACTTGATTTATTAGCATGTCCATGTAGTTATGACTTGTGCGTTTAGTTGTAAGTCAGCCAGGGGTCTATGAAAATTGAAGGAAAACCACATCTTTTTTAACCTTTTGTTCTAAAAAAGCTTAACATTTCACCAGAACATTGCAGGCAATTTCTGACAGGGACAGTCTAAAGATACTCCCACAGCAGTGCTCTCATGCAGTTCTGATTGCTTAAATACCATCCTTTGCTCTAGATGTGACCCAACACGTTGAAATTTTCAGAAGCAGTGATACACACCAGTGTTACAAAGCTGTAAATGTTTAATAGAGGCACCTTATAAGCTGTACTGAAAGCAGTAAATAAAGGAATAAAAGTCTCTAGTGACAGCTGCAAGGAACTGAAGTGTTACATGCATCTCTGTAGGAAACAGCTGAAAACCTGCTTTGACACAAGCTTCCCCAGAGTTTTGTAGTTGAATCTTAGCTCAGGAATATGCTGCCAAATAAGCTTCTCAACTCACATTGCAGTTCAGCCCTGTCTATTTTGCATATCCTGGCTTTTTATTTTGTGCAGTAGTATAATGTCATACAGCATCGTTTTGCAATTACTCTCATTATCCGAAGTATGTGGTAATGATACTCCTATCTATTCATACTTGAGCAAAGCTTTTCAGAGATGTTTTGCATCTAGGTTTCATGTAGTTCTTGCAAAGGAAAACTGTGTGCATGCATTCAAGAGTAAAAAATAATCTTTTGTAAGTATATTGTCATGATGGTATTTGGTGTTAATTTCTGTCCGCAGAGAAAATGCAGTTGTGTTACAGGACATGCCCAAATGCATTAAGGCATATCTTTTATTTTCTATGCTATATTTCTTCAGTGTTAGGCCAGGGGTTATTTTACATAATAACATGATTACAATATTGGCATTGTTTAAAAAAGTGAGCAAATAAAATGTGATTAAAATACAGAAATACATAAATTAAAAGGAGCTGTGTTTGAGTATATGAAGTCATATGTAATTCTGCCAAATCAGATTGTGGGACTCTAATATTTGGCAGTTAATTACCAGATAATATTCACCTTGGGTTTTGTATTTGCAAATTAAGAATGTGATCCACTTCACAGAGGTGGTATAAAAAGTCACGAGTATTCGCAAAGTGTTTAAGCGATGATAGTGAATGCAGTAGAAAGACTTGTGAGGAAATCTTACTGTGTCTAAAAATGTTCCCCTAAAAATGGGTTTAAAAGTATTCAAATTCAGTGTTGTTTAAATATTAAAAGATCACAATTTTTTTAATATGTTTGCATCTGAAGTTGGATCTTGCATGTGCAGTGTTTTTAAAGTGAGTGATGTCAGTTGCAGGGAATTTGCTGCCCTGAACAGTTCATGAGATGAACCAGGTGCTTCCAGCTAACCAGATGTTTAACTGCCATGGTTGGTATGGCTTGGGAGACCCAAATTACTCCTGTGATCTGTATAAGGAAAATAGGAACACAGGAATTCCATCTTTGCATGATCACTCAAGTAGTTTCTAGCTATGTAGGCATGTATTCAGAGCAGTTTGAGTATGTTAATAGCAGTAAATAAGGCATAGTGGCCACTGTGAAAAGCAAGCAAATGCAGGTTACTGAACATGTCGCACAGAGTTCTTTGTGTTCCACCTAAGAGATCTTGTGGAAAAATATCTTGTGTAGCAATATCAGGAAAGTCAGTGAATGATGCATGTAGTTTTAAGAATTTGAATGAAAGTTGCATAAGTCAACAGTGTTCTGACCCATTCTGAATTGGTTGACTTTGCAGTCTTAATTTTCTTTAAATGCCTTTTGTCCGTCTTATTAGAGACTGGGAAAAAAAACACCCTACGTAGTAACTTTTTAATTAAGACACGAGGTAACTTCTCTGAGTTTAGGAGTAATAATGTTGCATGGTGGTCTTGTCTGGTTTAACTAGAGGCTTTAAAGACACTGAATGAATTGTTTTGCAAAATTGAGATTGCTAGGTTTTAGTTAAATTGTGTATGTGGTTTTGTTTAATAGAAACTGGGTTTTGAGATGGTGGAGTCTGGATTTCTCAACTAAACAGGCTATGTAATAGACATTGTTGTAGCAACACAGGTTTCTCTGCCAAAATCCTCTTCCTCTCCACTCACGTGAACAATATGTGTGGCTATGTGTAGTGCTGCTGATCCATGCATGTTCAGTGGATTTTACATTCCCAAAGGATCTGCACATGCTCAGCAAATCTGATTCAACTATATTGTGCACAGACTATCTAATACTACTGCTTTCAGAAAGTGCTTACGAGTGAAATTGCCGTCCCCTTTTCCCCTAAGAAATTGAGAAGCTGAAAGCTAGCAGTTACTAATGTGAGACTGAAGGGAAGGCGTGTGGCTGGAAACTGGCTACAAGCCAGCTGAAGTCATTTGGCCAGCAATCTGTAGCCTTGAGGATGCAGGTTGGGCATCCCTGCTTTTGTGTCATGTGGCTTCCGTTCTTACAGGGAAATACTAGTATCAACATGTGTCCTCATAACAGCTGAAAAATAGAAATCTCCCTGCTTGTGATGTGGAAGGCATCATTTGTGTTCAGTGCCTGATCATTGTCAGCATAAATTTGATTACCTTTGACAAGCAAACGTTGCTTTTCTTAGAAAGAAGTACAAAATTATGAACTATTTTAACATCTGTGTTCAGTAAAGTTTCATCTAGCGGATAAGTGATTTAAGCTTAAAATTATGTTTCAGGATTGCATTTCACTCCCAGTAAATAAAATTAAATGTACCCATGAAGTTTCTTCTAATTGAATACTTGGTTTTGTGTGCCTATGCACAATGTACAACTATTCATCACAGACCTGCATGAAAACTAAAACAGAATCACGCCTGTATCTGTGAAGGCAAGGTGGTATGGAGGCTTACTACTGCTTTGGATTCATGTTTGTGCACAGGAACTGCAGGGGTTTCAGCACAGCCTACTCTTCAGGTACGTTCTAAATTCTTGTGCAGACCAAGTGGGAAGCAAAGTGTGTAAATTATGATTTCTTCTTTGTAGGTTCTCTGAAGTTTGATTGTGATCCTTACATTAAATTTTATTGGGGGGGGCTCTTTTTTTTTTTTTTTTTCTTGTCTACCGATGTTGCTGCTGCATACTCAGCCTGTATAAGCAGGTGTTTGGCTGTTGCACATTTTGTTTCTTTCATCGTTGAGTTCATGAAGCTGTGCTCCAGAATTGCATAAGCTGGCACATTAGCTGATGTTACACTGGTTTGGAGCCTTTTTCTGGCCATAAAGAGTAGGAAGTAGTTTCTCAAATTCCCAGCTAATGTTCTGAGCAGTCAGCAAGGGCCTCGTGCAGAAATTAATTTTCTTTCCCACATGCTTTCTCTTTTGGTCTAGCATCACTTTTTTAACTCGGCTAACTGAATGCTGGTTTGAGAAGATTGCATTACCTCTGGAATAGTCAAAATGGAAATTCTGTCAGCTGTCAAAAACAATGATGTCTAAGTGGGTATCTCCTCCCAGTCCTTTCTTAAAATTTCTTGGGGGGACGGGGGAGGAATGTGATCTCATAGAGTATAATGATACACTGTAGCTGAGGTTTGTGGGAAGAAGAGTCCTTGGCTAAATCCAAATTTATTGAAAAAAGAAGGACTTTCTACAGTATTTGCTTGTACAAATAGATGACATGGCCTGACTGATATCAAAAGCCTTTGTAAAGTATGGTAATATTCCTGATTCCTGCACTTTTCTGCTATTGTATTCTAGAGAGAGAATTTTAGTTAATACTGCTTTCATGCCAGGAACAAATCTGAAGCCTAGATAACGAAGTTTTAAGTACTTGCAGGGTGTACAGAAAGGGAGGACACTCTTCTGAAAGAACCTATATGGACCAAGGGGATCCCTACTGAATGTGCAAGATGGAGAGGGAAGACAGCTTGCTCGCTATTGCAGAAAGATGAATAAAAACTTATACAGCTCTTCAAAAATAGGCATAGCAATAGTTGTCAAGCATTTTTATAACATAAATAGTAATTAATTAATTCATTCATTACATACTAAGAGAATATCAATCATAGTGGTAGTTACTCAGATGTGCTTGTGTGTTCAGAAGCTGCATAATCTGGTTCTATAGTGGTGTGAGGATGGGCGGTGAGCCTGCTTCTCTACATCCTTCTAATTTGGTGTGATTAATGTGGTGACTCAGGAGGGACGAGGAATCTGGAATTCAGAGTTATTTGGTGGAGACAGTCTTAAGTTTATACAGCTAAAAAAGAGCAAGACCTGGGTGTGAGCTCAACTGCTGCACTGCTGATAGAGCCTGTGGCTTAATTATTAGCAAAGTTTTCTGGCATGGTTTTGGTTCATGCTACCTAGTGCTCTCCTATATCGTACCTGGGGGACTGTTGGAGGAGTAATTGCCAGGAACTATTCCTTGTATGTTGTATGAACATCACAGCATCAGGTTTGGCTGCCTGTATAGTGCTACAAGGACATTATTAGCCTTTGCTAGCTCAGAAACAGCTACAATGCCCTTAATCAACATGCTGGTGTGTGCAACGCTGACCTAGGTCTCACGCTGTGAAAACACCACTTTGGGCTGTAGTTCAGCCCTTGCATTATTTCAGATGCTTTTGACTGAGAGGAGACTTACAGATTATTTCTGAGGGACACCACATGGAACGTGGAGGAGTCTCACTGTGAACTACTTTGGAGTATGGATGTGGCAACTGTGACACGGGCTTTGGAGTCATAGAATAGTCTCTGGCCTGTCTGCCTCCATTTACTCTGTTGTCACTAGAAGCTATGAGGACCATTCTGCTGGTAAACTTACCAGTGAAGGCCCCTCTTTTCTTCTCTTGGAACCAGCACCTAGTAGAGGTGGGCAGGATGGTTTGTTGTTTCAAACTGGTTCCGCTGAAGAAGCTCGTTTTATCACTTGTTCTGTTTGTAGTACATAGTGTGCAAAGCACTATGTAGGCAACAGCTCAGCACTGTAAGGTTAGGTTGAAAAGTTATAATGCTCTGTAAAATGTGAGACAAATCCAATCAGAAATAATTTTGGAAAATTGTATTTTGTCTGTGTGTCCAGACAGAGTGGTGTGTTGTGAAGGGGCTATGCACATAGCTCCATGCAGGATTTTATATTTACACTTGCTATAAAGTAGTTCAGCAAATTCTGTGTTTTCATTGTCATCATCTGTCCTGTGAGTTTCATATTGTCACTTAGATCTTCTGTGACTCGAGATTCTAGAATCATAGAATCATTTAGGTTGGAAAAGACCCTTAAGAACTGACACTACACTCTTAATTTTGCTGAGCCGAAAGGTTTATGTCCATCTGAATTTTATGTTTTTTTCAAATGCTCTCCTGTTTCAGCATCAAGTTGTGTGTTTTAGATCCTGTGCTTTTTTGCTTGTGTGTTGGAGGTGTTCCTCAGGTTTCTGGCAACGTACTGATTTTTTAATTTTCTTATGACTGACACACTGAATTTGGGAGCTTTGTGAAAGTATTTCCAAGTTCCCTCTCTTTTCAGGGAATTTTAGGAAGCCTACATCTTCAGTTTATGACTATTCAACACTGTTCCATTAAGGTCATATGTTGGATATGATCACTGTCTGTCTGATCATTTTTCCAGCTCTGCTCTGTCAGTGAGTCACCTGAGATCTAGGCAGGCTTTGTCAGCCTGGTCTAATCAGCTCCTTCATAGCTTTTGTTCTGAGTGCCTTTTGTTCTGCTTGTCCTGAACTTTTGTTCTGGATATTTGAAATTGAATATTGCTTGGGTATAGAAATGCAGAATAAGGAATAATGAAAAAAATCTGTTCACATATTTTAGTGAGTATTTCCAGTTTCCTTATTTTTGGGAGCTGTTTTCTTCTTGATGACACCTGACTTCCCTGGGAGTTTCTTGTTTTTACCTGCAGGTATTTCTTTATTTTTTTTCACTCACCTAATGTTCTTGAGAGGTTTTTTTCATAGGCAGACTTTGATGTTGCTGCCTATGCTGCAGCCTGCCTGGCTCTTTTTCGAGGCACTTGAGTGCCTTTGAACCATGCTTCCTACTTGGCTGGGCTAAGAAAGAGGCAGGCCTGTGTCTGTGGGGTGTGCTGCTCAGGCAGGGTGTGTGTAACAACGTTTGAGTCACTCTGCAGGAGCCAGAAAGGCCAGTGCTGTGCCATAGTTCATAGGTGCCCTTGGATCCTGGCAAATTTTGGGTAGAGGCGTTCTTTGCTTGTTTGTCATCGCTTCTGTTCTCTAGAAAAGCAAAACCAGCATATGAACAGGCTCTGCACATGTGTGTTTTGCATGTGCAGTACTTCATTGAGGCTCTGGTCTGTCAGGTAAAGAGAACTGCAGTGTTTCCACCTAGAATACCATTCATCCACAGTCCAGAAACACGCACACATCACAGAGAATTATATGTTTTCAGATTTTCCTTTGGAAAAGAGAAATTGAGTAGCTTTTCCCTCCAAAGAGTTGCATAGTCAAGAGGTGGAAGACACCGCCTGGAACCTGTTGGAGATGCATGGATTTCATATGGACTGCAGTGAAAGGACCTTGGAAATTCAAAGTCAGTCTAGGGAACTGGTAACTTGTGGTGCTGTCCTGCTTTATTTCTAGGTTACTCTTCATCTGGAGAGATGTCTTTTCTTTGGGTCTTCCATTTGGTTGGTGGGTCTATCTCTCTCTAACCCCCTCCCCCTGCACTCTCTCCCTCCTCTCCCTTGCCATGCTCTTCACTTATTAATTCACTTATTGAATTTACCTTTATATTTTCTCTTATAACTTTCTTCCGAAAGCAAGCATCACCCTTGTAATGCCATTGCCTTTCTGCTTTTATAAATGCCAACTTGAATAAATCATCCAGTATTTCAGAAGTATGTGATCAGAGGGTACATCAACCTTTAACACAAGTAAAGGAAACTGTATCTTCCTTTTCCCCTATGACATTTTTATTTGGTCTTCCATGTCTACATCAACTGCTTCACCCGGAAGATGTTATTCTGTATTGCTGCTCTGGAATTAAGTATCTGGGTGCCACAATATCAAAATAGTTCTGGCAATTGAATTTTAACCTCCAGAATATAGGAGTGTCTTTTTTCCTGCTCAGAGTTTTATTCTGTTATGTGTTATTCATTACAGTATGTTTTTAAAAGATCATCTGGATATAAATTAAACAAGGTTCTTTTAAAACGTGTTGGTTCCAGCTTGCTAGAGTACAGATCAAAGGAAGATCAAAATATGAAAAATTTTGTCAGGCTATTTAAAAACTGTAGGTCAGCTTTTGTTTTTGTTGAATCTTACCAGGTTCCTGTTTCAGTTTATTCTGTAACTGATTAATAGGTGATGATAACTTAATGCTTTCTTAACAGTTTTAGAAATAAAAGCTAATTTTTAGAATGACTGCTTATAAAAGAGATTTATTAGGTGAATAAAGAGTGTTTAAGGTCATCCCTAGGAAATCCATACCAGGAAAAAATAAAATGTAATGTATCTCAGAAATATATGTAAAATCTTGGCAGCTAAGAGAAAGAGGGGAGGGGAAGGAGTCTGGGGTGGTTTTGTATGTACAGATATTCTGTAGAAGTAGAGATCTAGAAAGTGCACAGCTACAAGGTGTTCAAGTAGTTGAGTAATATAATTGCTGTTTTAAGCTTATTTGAAAGTACTTCAGAGAGCTTCTGGAAATAATGTTTTCTGTGGAAATAATGAGTGGAGATTTTTTCCCCTCTGAGTAGTGAAAGCATATCCATTCAAAGTTGAATTTGTGTTGCATTCCATGAAAAACACCTCTAGAAATTTGTCAAGAGGTTTAGAATCAGGAATGGAAGATAAATGGTATTTCCATGACTGTTGCTCCTGAGAGATGGTTGCTTTTGGGGGATTTTGATGGGAGGGGGAAGAAATGTATTTCATCTTTCTTTCTCCAGCTTTTCATGCCTGCAGTTATTCCTGGTTTGTATTAAGATCAGATTGCCTTTTCAGTTGTCAGGCATTTAGGTGTTATCTCACTTAAATATCTGAATGAAACTTTGTCTTCATTGCAGAAGATATGTAACTGCTGTTTCCAAGGAAATAGCAATGTAAAGTTGTACTGAGTGTAAGAAAGTAGATGTAGTTACTCAAGATGTGACTCATGAAGAAGATTGGAGTTAACTTGATTGGCTGACTGGAGATAGAATCTACCTGTTCCTGATACGTAAAAAGGCAAGAAACCCCAACAAAAGACCTTCCTTCATACACTGAAGTGGTGTTTGCTCACATCTTGAAGAACATACAGAGGACTGTACGAAGCCCACATTTGGATTGCATGTGAAAAAATAAATCGTTTTGATGGCCTAATTTCAGTCAAAATTTAACCTTGCATGTTGCAGGAATATCATTATGTAGTCACAATTTATATCAGTGTATAGTCAAATTGTAAAACACTGCATGTAATCTACGTTCCAGAATATTTACCAGCATACCGTAGCAGTCTGTTTTAATCCATGCGATTTGCTTTAATTGTTTATGAAACTTTTAAGTAGTTTTTCAGAGGATTCCAGTGAACTGTTTTCATAGTCCAGTTGACTCCAGAGTTTTTACATGTTTAAAAACAATGTTAGTTCATTTTAACTAGTGGGTTTGTAATGGTAGGATTGGTTTAACATCTGAAAATCTTTGTCAGACACTTTGTAAACACAGACAACTCTGTTTAAAGCCTGATGACCAGTTTGTTTATGTAATCTCTGTATTGGCCAGATGAAATACCAAGATGAGCTGGGACTAGAGAGGGGAGTTAGGATGCAAGCAACTTTGCTAGTTTGACAGAAATTTACTTGGCAGTAAATGGTTTTGTTAATAGAAATGATCTGAGCTGCCCTTACAGTTTCTTTCTCTTGTGCAACAGGTGTGCGTGTGTGTTAGGCTGTGTGGTGAATCAGATGAAGGAGCTCATGTGGAATGAGACAAATCTTTGCTTTTTCCTTGGTTATTTTCACTTAGATCACAGCCTGTCCTGCACTAATACATGGCTGCACAGATGCTTTTGTAGACTTGACAAAAAGGGACCATGACAAGATTTCTGGAGCAATGCTGACATATGTCAGTCGGCAGTTTTCTTGAACTCCCACTTGAGTTGGAGGAAGAGCAGGACAATTTGAATATATAGTTTATTAGCAGTAGTATGTACTGTTAAAAGGTAGTGCAAGCTGCCAGAGATCATGTGCAAGAAGCAAAAGTAGTTTTAAAGCTGTGTTTTGAATACTGTATTGAAACGAGTCTTTGATTCTAACTTCATCTTCAGAATGAAGAACTGATGTTGTTAGATGTCTTTGACGGAAGTATTTTTTCAGCAGTATGAAGGAACCATTAGCATAATTGTAATGGGTTACTTCTTTACTGATTGCTTTTCTGTTCAGTATTTCCACAAACAGAATTTGTTTTTTAAAGAGATGTTCAAGTAAACTCTTTGTTGCTCATAAAAAATATTTTGAAAAATCATTCATTTTTATAGTAATGACTAGATACATTAAACATGGGTTAAAACTCTGAAAATATTAAAGAATATAAGCAAGATTTGTAAATTAGTATTTATATACATGCCTAATTATCTGCTTTTAGGTTCTCTGTAGAACAGGGATCTCCCTCCTTTTGCCTTCTTCATTTTCTGCCAGCCTTCTCCAGAAGTAGTGGAGGAGACAAGATCTTAAATTATAAGAGATGTTTGCCTCATTTTAAGAGCTTTTGAATTGTTTGATAGCTTAGGTTCATTTTTGATTCATAGACACATAATGCTTTTTATAGTATGACTACAGATATTCCTTTCCCAGCAACTTTTGGATAAATAACACAAAATAAATTTCATAACATGAGAACAGAGTTAAATAATGTATTTCCCTGGTGCCTGCATCATCACCTTAAAGAATGATTGGTTTGCATTTATATTAGAGGTTCCAAAATAATAAAAGCCACAATTTACCAAATTTGTGGTATTAATTTGGTTATCAGAGGAAGTTGGTTTTATATATCAGATACGTATTTTAACTTTTTGTTTGTAGCTAATTTTAACTACAAAAATAAGCCATTAATATTTGCTGTAGAAACATGTTATAAAGGACTAGTTAACTGTGGTTTTCAGTTTCAACAACTGTCATTTTGTACCAAATGAGAGTATTTGCCATGTACTTTGTCCCTGAGCATTTGTTTGCTTTCCTAGTTTGCTTTTTTCTGAAAAACTGGCTTTTCTGAATAGTACTGCCAAACTTTTAGTCTCCTGTTAAAGTAAATATACAAGTCTGTGTATATAAATTGCTTTACAGCTTGTATTTGCATTTACTATATGAAAAGATCTTAGCGAATTTGATGGTATACAATGCATAATTGCATTACTTTGGTGTCAAGAGTAGAAAATAAACATCCAAGATCCAGAGATTTCTTTGTACAAGGGTATGCTTCACTAGATTGCAATGTCATGTGCAAATTCTCCCTTTCTTGTGTATTCTGCCCTTCACCAGAAGCAGAGCTTATGCTTGCCAGGAAGCATGGCCATAACCTCAAGGCTTCATCATTTTCCTGAAAAAGAAGCTGAAAAACCTGAGGAAGCTTAAAGCCTGGAGTTCCTACTTCATTGGCAAGAGTTGTATCTACAGACAGGCAAAATTTTCACCTAGTCACCTATGTGTCTGTTTCTTCATCCAAACTTAAGGGAGTTGAATCACTTGTCTATGGCTAATGGGACAACCAGGATGTTTTTGAGACCATCACCACCAAGACCTCTGACTGATATTACTGGTACAGCATTTCATTTTTCATATACAGTGAACAAGTATCTGAACATAGTAGATGAAACTACTTGAATTTCTTTACATACATCAGAATGAAATCACCTTGTCAGACATTGCTGACTGTCTTAAAGCTAAAAATCAGGCTGTTAACAGTCCTCTGTGTGTAAAAGTTTAGATAGGCAAGTCCCTAGATAACAGTATTAGAGGGCAGAATGAAATCCTCTGAAGCTGCTGGATGTTAGGTATGTGTTCACTTAAACTCACTAAGCTGAGAGAAGAATGCAGATGGAGAACTCTGACGAGCAGAGGAGAAGCACAGAATCATTAAGACTTGAAAGGGAAGTCTCAGGAAGTCTCTAGTCCAACCCTTGTGGACAAATCAGGGTCAACTATAACAAATTGCTCAGGACTGTGACCCAGTTGGGTTTTATTATCTCCGTGGATAGAAGCTCCATGATCTCTGTAGGCAACCTGCTCCAGTATTCAATCTCACAGTAAGAAAGTATTTTCTTACATTTAAGTTGAATTTCCTGTATTTCAGTTTCTGTCCCACTGTCTCTCATTCTTTCTGTGGCCACAGTGGAGTATGACTCCATTTATACACACTGGCAAGATACAAGCGTTCTCTTCTCCAGGCTGAACTCTCCTGGCACTTTCAGCTTCTACTCATGTGTCAGATGCTCCAAACCTTTAATCATCTGTGGGGCCCTTTGATGGAGTCTTTCCAGTATGTCTGTCTTACACTGAGAAGCCCAGAACTGGATTCAGCACTCCAGCTGCAGTCTCACCAGGGGGAGCAGAGCAGAGGGGAAGGATCACCTCCCTTGGCCTGCTGTTAACACGTTCTGAGGATGCCATTGGCCTGCTTTGCTGCAAGAGCACATTGATGGCTCATGTTCAACTTGGTGTCCACCAGGATCCTCAGGTTCTTTTCTGCATAGGAGCTTTCCAGCCGGTCCACAGCATGTTCTGGTGTTGGGATTATTCCTCCCCAGGTGCAAGACTGCATTTTGCTTTTCTTGAACTTAATGAGGTCTCGGTTAGCCCATTTTCCATCCTGTCAGCACCCTTCTGCATGTCAGCACAACCATGGATTATTAACCATTCATCCAAGTTTTGTATAGTCTGTGAACTTGCTGAGGGTGCAGTTTGTCCCATCATTCACATCATTAATGAAGATGTTAAGTAGTATTGGCCCCTGTATCAACCCCTGCTAATTGACTGGCATCCAGCTGGACTTCATGCTGCTGTTCATAACTCTTAGGGCCCAGTAGTCCAGTCACTTTTCTTTGCACCTCACAGTCTACTTATACTTACCTGGTCCATTTTTCAGCAGCTTGCATATGTATGTGTGGGAAGGTGTTGAAAGCTTTGCTGAAATAAAGATAAATGTCATCTGCTCTCCCTTCATTCAATGAGCCCGTCATCTTGTTGTAGAAGGCTGTCAGGTCAGTCAACCATGATTTCCCCTTCCATGCTGATTTCACCTTCTTCAGGACTTTTAGCACCTACTTAGAGACTGAGGCAAGCATTGGCCTGTAGTTCCCTGGATCTTCCTTCTTGAAGATAGGAGTGGCATTTACTTCCTTCCAGTCCTCAGAAACCTCCCCCTACTGCCATGACCTTTCAGAGATAACGTACCCTTAGTAAACTTTAAAAATAGCATGATACCATTTAAAATTGTTTCCTTGCCCTTTTAGAGGTGAATTTAGGTTGCTGTTTCATAGTTGTGAATTGCTACTTTTCAGAAGCTGTCATTAATGATAAAATAATTATTAGTGTTAAAACAGCAGCAAAGTGGGTTTCTTTAATTTAATTCCTGACTTTGTTGAATATTGTTCTGCTTATATTAGGGAGAGTGTAGCACATATTGCAGAAGTTGAAAATGCTTTATAAAGTAAAATATACTTTTAAGATCAAGTTTTACTTCTGTAATACAAATATTTGTCAACTTTATTTTCTGTAGTAGAATAATATTCTTTTTATGCTATTTTTTAAAGCTTGTTTATTTACTTACAAAGACATTAATGCACTCATCAGTGAAGGTAGCATAATGTTTTGTAGGATTTTCAGAGTGGATGTAATTTTCTTGATTTGAGAACTCATTTATTCCTTTGTCTGCAGTTAGTGTCATAAAGAGAAAGAATTTCATGCTTTGCCATTATCCATTACTTTTTCCAGTAAAGGCAATTGTTCAGTTCATTAACTCCTTAAATATTCTTCCCTGACTTTTTACCTAATATTTGCTGATGCTGGGGGGAGTTCTGTCTATGAGTAATAAAATAACTGGTTCATGTTCTTCTTACAGCATGCTAAAAAATATTTGTGGATTTATTTCATCTAATCTGAGCCATCATTCACCAGTTGAAACATGTCTTAATTTTTCTGTGTGATCAGACTGGTATTGGGAAGCTACAGGCATAGCATTATTGATGCAAATATATTCTTTCAGGTTTTCTCGTTTGTACATAATGGATCAGTGTTTTTTAGGGATTGTATAACAGTAAATGAGCCCTTTTCCCCACTGTTCTTTCTGTTTCCATTTCCATCTTTTCAGAGCCAGAATAAAAATGTAGTGGATTCAAAAAAACCCCAAACAAAATGTAATCTTAGTGAAGACAATTTAATGCATTTCAGGGATCTGAAAAGCAATTAAATTCTTTACCTTAAGCTAGAAAAAATATGATAAAACTTCTAATCTGCACATAATCCACGTATGTGTCTTTGAAGGGCCAGATGCACAGTTCTTGCACAACTGAACTCATATTTAAAACCTGTACTCTTATTTAAAATGTGTTCGGGTTTTCGCTAGTTCATATGTTAAGATCATTTCCAAGTAGAAAAGGAGATGCAGAGTATACCTTAAGTTTGTAGTAAGAATTCATTAAGCCTCAGCAGGTGCTTATAAAGCAACGATCTAAAAATAAACTTGCTGAACCTTGACAAGTCACTGTTCGACATTTCAGTGCACAAAACGTCCATGTACGGACTTCTAGCCTACCTGCTTAACAGCAAATGCCGGGAGAAGACCACTTCATTTAGTTTGAGGGAAATGAGGTGAGCCAGGTTGCAACACCTGGGTTAGCATTGCAAAGACCATACCTGTAGTCATCGTGACCCAGCTGATACATAATAAATTGATTTGGGTTCAACCCTGACTATTTGCCAGCTTCAGTTTTTGTTCTGTTTAGGAGGACAGCAGTGGTGCTGAAGAATCGGAACAGGTTTTTTCTGCTGCTCTTGGACAAGTAGGTGAACAGCTATCACAGTGCACAAGTGTTTTCCATATTAATAGTGGTAGTGAAGGTGTATTGGTGGCAGGGTGCATACTGTTTTGGTAAGCTGCATGTTCTGGATGCTGGGGCCTGGAGTAAGTGCATCCAGTTTTTTAAGATGTAACCAGAAGCTGCCATTTAAGGGTTCTGAGCTAGTGTTCAGAAGCAGTAACACAGTGACAATAATCCTAGTATTCTGTATATTCCTGACAGCAAAATGGTACAGCAGTGATTTGAGCCATGGGCCTCCTGCTCTTAGCTTCAGGCTTAATTTTCTACAGAGTGGTAAAGTACTTTGGAAATACAAATACAAGAAAAATGTTAATTAGTTTTTCCTTTTTGTTTCTTTTAGGACTGCTCCAGGATGGTTTCAAGCAGGTATAAAAGGTATGAGATCTTTGTACACAACACATTTCTTTATATATATAGTTCTGCTAGAAACAAAGCTGATTAGCTGGGTGTTTGTAGTAGAGGGCATCATACTGCTGCTGTAGATATATAGCTTGGTTTTGGGGTAAGGACCTGAGAGATGCAGCAAACTTATCCAAACTCCTCTATTATGTTACTGTTTTAAAATCAATTTATCTAGGATTTTGATGGGTATTACTAGTGCAGAACAGTTTCCTGAGCAGATGCCTAACTGAACTACACATTACCTCGAAGCTAGTAGTTTCACAGTTAATTTATGAACCACTGTCTTCTGAAGTTTAATACAGGAAGATAATTTTGTAGCTCTCCACAGTAATGTTGAAGGAAACTTCTGTCCTTTTGTGATGCTACTGTCTCAGTTGTAGGGGATGCTGCCCACATGTGGCATGTCCTGTTTGTTATTTATTTGTCTTTGAACCAAGTGTTATTGTGGTCATTATTCAAGTTCTTTAATCAGAAAAATGTTTCAGAAGCTCGATGCACCTGGCCAGTGTGTGAAATTAATACTGACACAGCTATCACAATTATTAGGAAAATATGATGGTAACATGAGGTCTAAAATAACGTCAACTGAAGCAAGGCATTTGTGTAAACATGTTTTTATTTGACACATTAATGTATTCTCTTTTAGATATCCTTTACTCAGGTGAAATGTATAGGTAGTTCATTCACCTGTGTGTATAATATATATCCTGGCTGTAGAAGTAAGTGCAAAAAGCACCTACCTAGTCTTCATTGCTGTATTTTCCACCCCTCAGACTTGTTCACCTATAGAATCATAGAATAGTTTGGGTTGGAAGGGGCCTTCAGAGGTCATGTAGTCCAACCCCTTTGCCATGGACAGGGGCATCTTTCACTAAACTAGGTTGCTCCAAGCTCCACCCAACCTGGCCTTGAACACTTCCAATAATGGGGCGTCCGCAGCTTCTCTGGGCAAACTATTTCACTGCCTCACCACCTTCACTGTAAAAAATAATAACCTGTCCTGTTATGATTTAGATTTCTAAGTGTGGTGCTCTCTTTTATATTTACATTCCTGGGTTCTCATAAACCTAGTTGAGTGATGCTTTTTATTGCATTTAGGGTTTTTTAAAATCACTTTATCATTGCAGAATGGGTAGACTTATTGTTACAACCTTAATAACTATATAATTTCATGATTGCTTATTAATCAAACACGTTTTTGTTCAGTCTCCATTTCCTTTTCAGTCCCCGTGCAGAATTTCATTGTTGTTTGTATCTGCCGAATATCTGTTGGGTGTCATAGTGCTTTGTGGCTTTTCATAAACCTTATCTTTACTTGGCTCACATGCTGTATATAGTCATTCACTTTCAAAAACTTGGTTGTGTGAGGGGTAGTAATAAATAGAAGCTTGCAAAATCACTTTTGTATCTTATTTGAAAATAAGCTAATTCTTCTGATTAGCATTGCAAAAACAGGAAACTCTAGAGCTAGAAAATGTTAAAATAAGACTTGTTTGTGCAGTCTTTGTTCAGTCGGCTTTAGTTATATGTGGGATCTACTTTCTTTGTTCATCAACTTTCCTCCTCAGGACTGCCATCATATTTGGAAGGAATCTGACTTACTGTGAGCTGCTGTTCAATATTTTGTTATGTATGTTGTCATCTGTCTTACTCATTGCATAGTCTTCAAACCTTATCTTGAAAATAAAGGATTATTTTCCTGTGAAGTCAGCACAGTGCGCAGTGCTCACAAATACTAAGTGGGTTTTATTCTGACTGTACCTCTGTGAGGTATACAATGCCCACTGTGATTAGAGTTAAAAGTATCTATTGATTTTCCTCTGTATTTGAAAAGTTCTACCTCCCCTGAAGTAGATTTTCAGGTAAGAGTGCTTGAACAAAGAATGTCTCAGTGGCTTCACTTTCTGGTGTGAGTGCTAAAGGAGTCAGGACCAGAGTCCTGTTCTGATAATGTCTGGCTTGTTTGCCCCTTGCAACATCTACCGTAAGGGAAGGTCTTACAGAAAACAGCCTCATCTACAGTAATTCTTACTCAGATCACTCGGATCTTGCTTAAGCCCCAAACACAGTAGAAGTCATTCAGCAGCCGAAAATGCTGTTCTGTGATTATACCTGGAATTGGAATGTGAATGCCAGAAGGCTGAACTGAGACCATAAGCTGCTTGAAGGCTCAAGTATGTTCAACTTAATGTGCTTTTAGCAGTTTTGGGTGTACTTCCTCAGATTTCAAAGCAAACTGAGAGTAAAGCATGTTCTAAGATAGGGACAACCACTTTGAGATCCCATTTGAAACTGTTACTTGCGTTACTCTGACAACAGGTGGTCAGTGCTGTGTGGGTGGGGAAGAGACTGTTAGTAGACTTTATATAGACACATGACAGCAAAAGTGAAAAGATGTTTTCCTAAAGTCTTGGGCTCTGTTATAGACTCCCTCCCCTACAGAAAGAATGCATTATTTGCTAGAAATTTTCAGGTTATTTTCCTCCGTCTTTACTACTCCTGCTTCTTCTCTTTTGCCTTTTCCCTCTTCCTCAGTTGATCCTCATCAGAAGTGACATCTTTTGATCTCGGCATTTTTGTTCACTGGATTCCATTTCCTAGCCCAGTTAGACACCCTTTCCTTGCTCTCCCCCTTTCTTTCTATCCTTACATTTAACCATTGAGGTCCTAGTCCACTCTTTGTTATTCTTCTGATTTCCTGTTTTTTTTTCTCCTCTTCTCCTCTTCTCCTCTTTTTTTTGTCTCCCTCCTCTTCTGACTTCTAGTCCTGGGTTACTGTTACTATTCTGGGCTTCCAGTACCTTCTATTTCCCTTCCCATGTAACTGTTTACATGTCTACATTGAAATACCCAGCCTCCTGGACCTAACAAGAGAGACTTAAAGAGTAAAGGATCTGTGCTGTGTGTTTCTATGGAATGAGAACAATGTGTGTTCTTACAGTATCTTCCAGGGCTCAAAGAATTGCACAGATTGTACTACCTATTTAATCAGACACACTAGCTACTTTTCCTTATATGGATGCAGCAATCCATGGTTAAACATTTATATGACACTCCTGAGAAACTTGTTTCACTGAGTGTCCATTGACTGGTGGAAGACATGTTTTTTACAAATGAACTCTGCTGGCTACTCTTGTGTTAATTTACTTCTGCTCTGGCTGACTTGGACAAACTGAGTCAGTCTACTTATGCAGTAAAGTAAATAAAAGTTTGGGATGAGGATCTTGGTCTGTAATTGTAGTCCGTCTTCTGAATTTACTTTAAAAATGTACACATTTATACCCTGGAAGTTTGTGGAGGAGTTCCTTTGTAGTTGCATGAACCGCATAAAATATTTTCAAAAGGAAGTGATGGTTCTGTTGTGATCTGGAATGGTACTGTAAGATCTGGTAAAAGCATGACCAGAATCTTCAAGGTTATGCTGACATGAAGGCCACAGGACATGTTCATGAGAGTATTTGAGAATTGTATCAGCCATCTGTCCTGACTGTGAACTTCATGTGATTAAAATGCGTAGGTATTCTTCAGTTGTAATAGCCTGTATCAATTTCCTCATCTTTAATTTTTCTCTAAACCTTTCTTAATGTGATATGCCTCATTTTGGCCATTACAACCTACTATTATTGTAACTGGGTCTACCAGTTTTTATATTGCTTTGTGAGTAGTTATTTTAAAGCAACAACCACATTGCCATTAGTAAGAATGGTTTTCTGATTCAGCATAGTTGGTGTCATCCCTGATTTCCCAAACAATAGAATGACAAAGTGTACTCTGTTGATTGAAATATTTGAGTGTAATCTACATGTAAACATGAATTATATTTCTCTTGTGTTCTGTGTACTAAAAAGTTTGCAAGTAACAGTAAAGCAAGATAGGTATATGGACATAATATTTTTAAAAGCACGGAGTTAGTTTTAGCAGCATATTTTTAAGATCATCTACTAGCTTTTGAATCAGTTTAGCTTCTTTTTTAGAACTGTCTTAAATTTAGAAGAAAACCATGCAAATCAGGATTTAAAATAACTCAGAAGATTTTTTGCACAGTTCATGAATCAGACAGATCAGGCTGGATCAGTTCACAGAAAAAGTTAGATCAAAATCTCTTAGTGGTTCAGGGGTGTGTTCCCCTTATAACTTTATTAGTGGAAATGAATACAATATGGTATGGCTTTATGGCTTCCAGACAAAATGTGTCAGAGAGGTTTTTCTTCCCCCTCTTAGGATAGTCTGGCACACCAACATGGAACCCAACAGGTAGAGAACCCTTGCCCACTAATTCTAAAAAACTACATTGTAATCAAGTTTAATATTCATGGGTTCTGCGATCACATGCATACACTTTTCCCTGTCTCCCCCAAAAGAAGTCACAATCCCAATTTCTTTTCTTAATAGTATGCAAAGATCTTTGGTTTGGACAGATCATTATTCTTATTATTATTATTAATAGTAGTAGTACTATTGTTGTTACTTATTTATAAATATAAAATAGATTTTTATTATATATTAATATATGTATTTTTATATATATACACACACACATACAGGTGTATTTCCAGAGATAGCTTTTGGGGGGCTGATTGATAGGTATTTTCTCTTAGTAAAGCATAGACATAAAGTTCAGTGATATTGTTATTCTAGGTAAGTTTTCTTTCTTGTTTAAGGCTTGCAAAGAGACATTGTATCTGAAGACTGAAATTCTGTTCTTTGAAAAAGATGCATCCTCTGTGTCTTGGGTCCTGCCTTTTTTGTTGTGTACAGCACATTAGTTAAATCAGCCAAAATAATGAATTTTGTATCTGTCACATTCTTTGTGTTAGGTTACATACTAATGCCCCCCCCCCATGTTTTTTTTAAAATCTAGTTTCCTAGAAGTCTTCATGATACGTCCTTTGTACTTGCTGATACTGAAAAGTAATGAGTTCTGTAGGGTCTGATCCCCATTGGAATAGGTGAGGAAAATCTGAGTGTGGGTTTCAAGGAAAACATAGAAAATGTTTTAATTTTCACTATTAATGAAACCCTTCTATCCAGGTACTCATTTTTTCTAACTTTCCTGTAGGAGCATCTGCCAGTGTCTCTCACTGGAGCTGGGTTGAGATACTCCAGTACATTGTCAAAAGGGTTTATTTTAGACTGGTGAAAAATTGAGCCTTTTTTGTGTGACCTATCCTTGAGGCATTAACAGCATGAAACAGCACATCTTTCAGAAAGCTAAATAATCTAGAATTTATAGAGTTAAGCTAAAATATTTCTTTTATGTTGTGTTGCAACATGCATATCCGGTCCTAGAAATGTTTTTTTAAAAAACCTTCTAGATGAAGAATAAACAGTGCTAAATATGGTAATAACATTAAGCTACAAAATTCCTTACAATTGTGTCAGTGTGCCTCAGAAAGTTCACACATACTGGAGCAAAACAATATTTATATCCATGAAAAGACATCCTTTTGCCAGATACTCCTGCTTTTGATTTGTGCTGTATCCATCTAGATTTGCATGTTGTCAGCAGGGGTTTCTAGAGTTATGAAATGCAAAACTATTAAATGAACACATTAATCATGTGTTCCTCTATGTTTTAAAGGAAATGTTGTTGGGATACTCATAGTGCCTTTCATTCTTTCCCTAAGTGCTCTAGAAAACCTTTGTGTACATATTTCAGCTATGTGACTTTACCGAGTCACAGACTGGTTGAGGTGGGAAAGGACTTCTGGAGAGCATCTTGTCCAACCCCCCTGCTCAACTAGGGCCACCTAGAGCCGGTTGCAAAGGACCGTGTCCAGGTGGCTTTTGAGTATCTCCATTCGAGGTGTCCTGGTGAAGGCTGAACGAGGTTTTTTTCTTTTGCTTTGGCTGTTTAGCTCTTTAGTCTAAGAAGTGTGGTTTTGGTGGATTGAGGGAAAGATAGGTATCTCTCTACATGGTCCCAGGGCACTCTGTTCTGCTTCTCTTGATTAGTCATTAGATTCTACATTGAAGGTAAATAACATTGCTATTAGGAAGAAAATAGCTATAGGAAGAACACTGTTAAATTTGTAACTTTGAAACCGCGTGACTTCTCATATATATTTTTAAATTAGCACTGGCTTTGTACATATCAATCTTTATGGAGAACCCATCATCTTTTTTTTTTTAAACTAGCTTATGTGCATTTTCAGTGCTTACCTGTTAAGATTCCATGACAGTGATTTTTAAGGAATAGACACATGATCTGTAACAAAAAACATACCATCAGTTAATGAGAGGATGCCTGCCAATGGAGCTATGAAAAACTGCTGTGTGTCCAAGTTCTGAAGTAAAATATTTAGAAATGGCATACAATTAATATGTTGCACTGCACTACTTTCTCACTTTGATCTGCTTTAGAGTTTTTTACAGGTCATATCTATAGCTCTTGAAAAGTCAGTTGATATGTGTAAGCTTCTTACATTTTGGACATGTTTTTCATAGTTTATGTTTTCATCTACTTAAAGAGATGCTTGGTTTAAACTCCATAGTGGTACTTTGCTTTTTAAAATAAGTTATTTAGCTTGGCTTTTAATGTGCACTGTTCATAAAACTTTTAAATCTTTAAAAATAAGGTAGGATACATACTTACAAGTGTGTGTTTAAACTTGATTCCTATGTGATGAGAGCTGCATTATCCAAGTATTTGACTCCCTGAGGCAGTGAATTTCATGAGTTCTCAGCAACACAAGAACTGTGAATTTTCTCTGCAGTTTACTAGACTGACCTATATTGAGTACTTTGTGAAGCACTTTGTTACTTCTGTTATTTCCATTTTGTTAAATGTATAAATACGTTTTTGTTTCACTCTTTGTAGTACAGCTAACACACCAGAAGATGATGCTCCAAATAGATATTCCCGAACAGAGAGGACAACTCACAGCAGATACAGCAGGGATGCAAATTCTTCTGGCAGTTCTGTACCAAGTAATGCTTTGGAAAAGAGGATTGAAGAACTCGAAAGGGTGAGTACCAACTAACATCTGCGTGGTATACATCTGAAATGAAGTGCCTTTGAAACTCCATGGAGAAGCTTACAAGTAAAATATATAGAAATGATGCTAAATGCTTGAAGTACAGATATTTACGTCTGTAAAAATGTATAGAGTCAGACTGACTGAGAGGAATGTGAACTTTCTAATCAGAGATGTTTAGTTTTCAGTTGGTATATAAGTGAGAAATAGTTGAAGTAAAGATAATACACTTGGAGAGCCAGCAGTGCTCTGTTTATTTCTTGTGTGTACCTCATGACACACCAACACAGAGGATGTAACTTGTGGGAAAGGAGGAGGGGCTCACTGACTTTTCAGAAAATTGTCAAGCATGTTTCTTTTCTACTTCTTGTTTTGGATTTCTTAATGTACTGAAATGTTGTAAAATTTAATTGCTATCCATTTGTTTCTTAAAAGATTTAAACATTTAAAATATGTATTTAAAACAAAGTTTTCATTATTTCAGACATTCTTCATACAAACAGTTTTGGGAAAATGTAATAATGGTAGAGCTGAGTTTTTCACCTAAACCAGTATTTTGCTAAATAATGTCATGTGTGTAATCCATTACTATCTTCCTCTGAACTGGATTTTTGTGGGTAACTTGCCAAATATTCTTGAATTCATATGGGTGAAAGTTACTAGGTAAACACATTTTGACTAGATTTTTTTTGGAACGTGTGACAGTCATCTTTTGTGGAAATTACTATTTATTTTTCTTTAAGATCTGGGGAAGCCTGATCTGAGTGAAGTACAATATAATCCTCCCTTCCAAATCAGCTTCTTTCTGAAATAATTTAATTGCTAGTAACACAGGAAAAAGAGGAAGATTTAAGGGTTTTCTTTCAGTATACTGAACCCTGATTTACTGAATTCCTAATGGTCATTTAAATTTTTTGTCATGTTCAGGCCCACAGATCTAATACTGAGTCTTCACTCCTTGTTAATGGTAGTATAAAAAAATGCCCATTCCCCCACCAAGGGGGTGGGGAAGAAAAAAGACAAGACTAACCTTCCCAATATAACAAATTAGAATTTGGAAGCTGATACTTTACTTAATTCTATTTTGGGCCTCTATCCAGTTTTGGGTTCGTGCTTAAGTTAAATATTAATTAAAACATTAACTCTGGGATCATAGATACCACACAAAGATATATTGCTGTGGGTAAAATATTTTCTTGGGTGTGATTCTTTAGCTCCTTGAAATGCAGGTGCTTGAAGATGTGGGTTTGACTTGCTGTAGAAAAGTTAAGTATGTGGGGGTTTTCTTCTTCATTTGTTTTAAATAGTAGTAACTTAAAACTGTCTCTTAAAACCAAAAATTACATTTCAAACTTCATTGCATATTCTGATTTTAGGAACTTGCAAAGGAGAGACAGGAAAATGCAAGATTAATGAAGATGACACAGGATAAAGAGGAACTAATTGGAAAGCTGAAGGAAGAAATCGATTTATTAAACAGAGTAAGCATGTACTTTCTTAAATGATGCTGTATGAAGAGGAGATAAAAGTCTCTGTATTCTCTGTTCTTTTCCTCAGGCACCTGCATGCACTGGGCAAGGTCAGAAGAGAATTAAGTGTGGGGTTTTTTTTGCATGTGAAAGATGTGAAATGTGAACTGGATAAATATGGTGATTGGTTGAGGAGTGATGAATATTTGGGGTGGAAGCAATCTATTTTAAGCACCCATTATTACTGTGCATGCTTTCTCTTAGTAGCTGTTTAGACAGAAAAACAAAAAAAAATGGGCAGTCAGTACTTTTTCTGAAAATGTTCATACTTAGTTTAAAGCACAAAGCAGGTGGTCTTGCAGTAATAACCAGTGATGTGTATATGTGCGCAGGATAGTTGCAGACAAGCACAGTCAGGGGAACAGAGGTAATAGCTGACTAATACACTCTGTATGTACCAATAAAATCTTCACGCCCATCCTATTTTGGTTTCTTGATGCATTAATTCCTGCTTTAGTTTTGATTATATGCTTCCATTTAAAGGTGCTTGTACATGGGATTATAACATTAATGTTTTATAATTACAGTAACACTTAGAAGACCTGTGTAACACATTTAGGCATAACTACTGTGATAAGAACTCTTCCCAACCCCAGCTTCTTTATTTCAGAGCTAAGATGATAAATTCCTGCTGCTACCAATTGAAATTTTGTATTTATGTCCTGAGAAATGTTAATTTTTCTTTTTCCTTTCACAGGACCTAGATGATATAGAAGATGAAAATGAACAATTGAAGCAAGAAAATAAAACCCTGTTAAAAGTTGTTGGACAGCTGACAAGGTAGAAGATTCAAGCCTCAATGAGGAAAGATTTAAAAACTACTGATTGAACATTAAGGTCAATATAGTAATACTTCCTGTGTTGCAGTATGTTATAATAACTGTCTTTATATTTATTGTTAGGAAACCAGATGAATGTTTATTTTCATAGTACTTTCTTCTTCATTCAATGAAATGGCATCAAATTTGGGGTATATTTTTAGCTTTCTTCTCACATAAGAAGAATGAAATTTTTTTACATATTTCAAATTATTAAATTCAAAAATATTTGGGTTTTTATCTTCAGATTACATCTGGATAAATTGCAGTAATTTAAAATTCATAGCACCACGGTCACTTTCAGTCCATGTGGGTATGTAATTTTGAAATGAATGGCGGCAATACACATAAGCTTTGTTTACACAGATCCAAAAGATATATTTTGGGAAGTATTTCCTTTTGTGTTTAAACAGCTGTAAAGTAGATGCCTTATTACTGATGTATAACATTTTGCAGATTGATTACTTGCTCTTAAACTCTTGTATGTTGAGGTTTTTTTTACTGTATCTGGAAGACTGACAATAGTAGAGAGTAGCATTTTTTTCTTCTGTATAACAGTATTCTGACACGAGAGGGAGGTTTTATTTTAAAAAAACAACAGTAAACCCACCAAAAACCCAATAAATCACCTGTGGTATCAGGATTAATGAGTTCTTAGAATCATACTGAAGCTGTACACTGCAGTTTGTTTTAAAGCTTTTGCCTTAGCAATGAAATGCAAGTTTGCTATCAGACAATAAGTTTGTTTGCTGTGTTGAGAATTCAGATGAAGCCTGGAGCTTTCATTTTAGCAAAGACACTTTTGCAATACTATTCTACTTAGAGCTGTCATCTTAAAGTTTCTAGTGGTTGTAACCAATATGAGTTTTTTGATGTTTTCATTTTTTAATAGGGGTGAAAATTATTGTATATAACAAAGTAGAGGGGCTTACAAGTGATTCATGCCCTTCTGAAACATCAAATGGTTTACAAAAAACTTTTATCCTTGATTTTAAACTAACAAGGTGTTCAAAAAGTGCCTGTTTAGATGTTACAATCCAGTTATGACTGTGGACTGATTCTTCTGTAATATGATAGTAGACAAAATTTTCATTTGACATTAATGAATTTGACATTTGACAGACCTCGGTTAACAACTGTTTTCTTTGAAGTTCTTGTTAGGCTGAAATTTAATGTGCTTTATTTCATCTTGATATAGCACATTTTTCATTCCTGATTAGAATAAATGTTTATATCATTTGAGTCAGGACACTAGAAATGAAAACATTTTAGAGAGTTCAGTCTTTTTCCTGACAGTTTTGAAGTTTGGTGTCAGAAAGTTTCATGCATGTAGTTTTTTTACCTTAAAACTTAAAGGCAACTTTAATATATAGTAACAATCACCTTTTCAGATTTGCCAAGTGTTTTCATAATATGTATTTAATGACTGTGAGAGTTTCTTAAATTTCAAATCCAGGTATTATTGTTATGCCTTGGATGATTTTGGGTATAGGATAGGTTATTTTGCATTTGCATATTCTAATGAGGAGGAACTTCTCAAAGCTTTAAAGTATTTTTCAAGACACTTATATTCCAGGATGCCTTGATGTTTTCCTTCACAGTGGATGAGATGTCATGGGACACCATTTAAAACTTTTACTTCAGGGGTTTAAATGGTACGGGGGGTTTGTGTAGGCCCTCTGAACTACAATAGAGATCAATTAATATTGCTTTTAATATTATTCAAACAGTAAGAAGTCTCTTAATTTGTCAGTTTCATGAAATTAAAAATTTAAATAAAAAGATGAGATGTATGCCTTCTGAATAAATACGAAACTTTCTCTGGAAGAACATCTGATTTCCTTCTTTGTGTACTAGGTAGAAAATACACATACAGATTTATGGCATTGGATGTCAAACGTTGAAGTATCATTAAGGATGTAATGCAAAACACAAATATTAATACAAAGATGTAAATGAGATAATTTCATAAACTGTATTTCACATACATTTTAAACCAAAGAACAGTAACCACAGAGAACATAAACAAGAATTACTTGTCTTCCTATTACTATTACCTCTTCTTGGTTTGCATGTGCATTGACTAAAGCTTAGCAGCAGTAGCACCGAAATCAGGATTTTTTTTTTATTTATTTTTTTTTTTTATTTTAACTTCCAACTGAGAGGAATATTTGGCGGAAGTACTTCTGATATGCTGACTTGAAGAGGTACTGGCAAGGGAAGTTTTCAAATACTTGAAATCAGTAATGCTTCAGTTAGAGTGTGTGAACAAAGGAAGCGTTGAGAACTCACAGATAAAGTACCTCAGGACATTATTGTTGTTGTGTATTATTATACAAATGTAAAGCTCTTCATGGTTTAAAAATTCCCACAGATTGTATCTTGAGGCATAATACTTCCTCTGACAATTTGGAAGATTCAGATGCCTTTTTGGAAAAAAAGTGTGTCAGTAACAATTCATTATCATTTACATTATCAGGCTCTTACAAGTAGATTCTAGGAAAAATTATGTATGACATAGAATGTTAATAATGGTCTAGTCATTAGTTGCCATTATCTTTTTATTTCAGTATTACAGTCAAGCTCAAACATAGAATAAGTTTTTATCCTAGGTGATTTGAAGACAAATCAGCTACCTTACCAGCAATTCACTAATACGTGTCCATGTCCTTACCAGTCCACCTCGATTGTTCTTAGTTGTGTGATTTAAAAGCAGAGACTGCTGTAAGTGGGAACCCATCTCACTTGGGAAGGCTATGATGATTCCTAAATTAATCTGGGTATAATGTACCTAGGGTAAATTAATTTACTAGGGCTTTTTTTGGAGGGGAGTGGGCATTAGTATGAAATATTAATGGTAAGTCTCTTGGAGATTTCTGAACTTTCATGTCTTAACATTCATACCAAACCAGTTACATCTAGCATCTGTTTCTGGGTAACTTGGGTCATCAAGGAAACCTAAACAGAAAAGTACTTCCATTGGCTAAATCAAATAAGAAAATTTTTGTTTCAAGATACTTTAATAATAAACAGCACATAATTCCTATTTTGATAATGCACAATGATACTCCTGTTATGGTCACATACTATTGTATAGAAAACAGATACTACTTCCAGAGCTGAAGGTTAAAATTGTGCAGAAATAGTTTTTATTATTGATAATATGCACTAATTTTTGTGGTATTTATTCTGTAAAGAAGTTGTACAACCATATACAAAGGTTGGTGATTTTTACAAGGAAATTAAAAATGGCTCGTTTTTAATTTTTTAAATAACTAAATGGCCATGTTTAAGTTCAGTGTTACTTGATGTATATATTAACTGAAAGAGTACAGTCTGTGTTTGCAAATGAGTGTCTTTTCTGTCTTTAAAGCAAAATTTTTCTTGGTTAATTATGAGATTTACATTTACACATTCATGGATTAATTATTTCTGTGTTAGATTGCCTCTGAATTTGAGAGGTAGAGTGAGAAAAGAGGGTAACAAGAAAAAAATCAATGACTTCCAAAGTAGAAAGTATAACCTAATGACTTTTTTTCATTCAGCTGTACTGAGAATTAGCTGTGGAAAGATCTGTGATTGGCATAAGCACTACAAAAGATATAGGTGTTTCAGTATGTTGGAAACAACTGATTAACCTACATCAAAGCGCTTTTCTACTTGTCTGGTATCATTACAGCTTGGAAACTTGCTACTGTAAGAGAGACCAAAAGGAATACTGGAGATCAAATTAACTTTTTAACGTTTTGCTAGGAGAGAGCAGAGTTACACTGACTCTGGTTATATGGTTTTCTCTAAGTTCTTTGTGGCTATTTCCAGCTTGAATTGAAACAGATCAGTATTAATAGTCAAGAGGAAAGGTAATTAGTGGGAAAAAAATACATGAGTAATAACTGTGGATAATATTTAACATATGACTGAGCGTCAGTATTTCTTGGGCTCAGACCCTTTATGAAGATATCAGTTGAGTTGGTCCATTTGCATCAGTATTAATGATCATAAGCTCTGACATTTTTAATAAGAAACAATTATTTGAGTTGGAGAAATTACCATTGCAAGCCATGACTTAAAAAATTAGTACCATAAAAAAAAAAAATAATTGTGCTGTTATCTCTAGGTGCTGAGTCTGAGGAGCTAAGGTTTATACTTAAAAAATTTGTTAAAAATCAAACATGAATTCTGTATCTTGTAATTTAATTTGATAGAGAAGTTCACTACATATCTGTTTCAATGACAGTCATTCTGGCATTTCTAGAAGCATTTCTGCTTCTGTTACTAGAGCATTTTTTTAGGACTACTTAAATGTATCCAGGAAGGAAAGGACTTTGATATATATTTTAGTAGCATTCATGATCCTTCCAAGTATGTTGATTTATTGTAGCAAATCTCCATCTACCATTTCTCCTTGTACTGTAGCAAATGTACATTACCTTGATAATTTAATCCTTTTGCTTTCATTTTTTGGATTTTTGGTGTAATTTGTTCAGGGCTAGTTTTGATTTTGGAAAAATTGTGATAGTTGAGTTTTCCTCTAAAAATAGTCTAATAATCATACTGCAGAGTAATTTTTATGCATTTAAAAAGTTGAAGCATCATTAAGCTATAAAAAACTATCCATTTAGTTCTGAACAATGACTAGTTGTGATATTATTTGTGATACCAGATTAAAAATTATGCTGAGATTCTTACTGTTGCAGGTAAAAGATATGTGTTTAATCTAACAATAAAGTCTGTGTGCCTTGTCCAAATAAAACAAAATCCTTTTTAATCCAGGCTGACTAGTTATTGTGTTTAAAGGAAAATTAATACTGTCTGACTAAAATTCTAACTGAATTTGTCATCCATGCTGGGGAAGCTCCCAACCTGAACAGCTAGAATTAATTTTGCATTCAGATTCAGTTATTCAGGTGTGTATGCATGTGTTTGCGCACACAAGAGAGAACCTGCATCTTCCCACTGTACTAATTTTCTGCTTCGGAAATGTGGTGAGTATTCTTCCATCAATGAGATGGAAATTACCTTTTCCCATACTTCAAAATTGAAGTATAGCCCTTCCCAGGAAAAGGTAATGAAGGATGTTACAGTGCTACTTCTACTCAAAGGAAGTGAATTGACATCATAATAGATTTAATTTCTGAAATTTCTATATGGATACATGTTTTCTTCTCCTGCACAGGCAGAATTAAAGACAACCTTCTTTTCATGCATTGCTGCAGACTACACATAAAGAGAAGTGGATCATCAGTGAAGACCGGGGAGATAATAACTGTATCACAGTTTATCATAAAGTTTGTCATGTTGTTTTAAAAAACAACTTGAAACATAAATACTGTAAGAAACCATTCATTCAACACTGTGGTTACTTTATGAATAAGACACTATGAGCATTTGCACCTAGGGAATTTTAAAATGTTAGGTGAATTTGGTTTAGGATTATTACTCCTACAGTTGAGTTCCTTTATTAAATATCAGTGGCCTTTGGATTTTGGTTTAAAATGCAAAAGTCTGTCCTTCCTCAGTTTTTGCCTTTGGCATTTTAGGTTATTCAGACCTGCTGGGAAATTTTAGCTCCAGGTACACAAGTGTCATCTTTATTGATGATCTAGACGGGGGGATCAAGTGCACCCTCAGTAAGTTTGCAGCTGACACCCAGTTGGGTGGGAGTGTTGATCTGCTCGAGGGTAGGGAGGCTCTGCAGAGAGACCTGGACAGGCTGGAGCCATGGGCTGAGGCCAACTGGAGGAGTTTCAATAAGGCCAAATGCCAGGGGCTGCCCTTGGGCCACAACAACCCCCAGCAGCGCTACAGGCTTGGGGAGGAGTGGCTGGAGAGCTGCCAGTCAGAGAGGGACCTGGGGGGGTTGATTGACAGCCGGCTGAACAGGAGCCAGCAGTGTGCCCAGGGGGCCAAGAAGGCCAATGGCATCCTGGCTTGTGTCAGCAATAGCGTGGCCAGCAGGGACAGGGAAGGGATCTGACCCCTGTACTCGGCACTGGTGAGGCCGCCCCTCGATTCCTGTGTTCAGTTTTGGGCCCCTCACTACAAAAAGGACATTGAATGACTCGAGCGTGTCCAGAGAAGGGCAACGAAGCTGGTGCAGGGTCTGGAGCACAGGTCGTACGGGGAGTGGCTGAGGGAACTGGGGGTGTTTAGTCTGGAGAAGAGGAGGCTGAGGGGAGACCTCATCGCCCTCTACAGCTCCCTGAAAGGAGGTTGCAGAGAGCTGGGGATGGGTCTCTTTAACCAAGTATCAAGCGATAGGACAAGAGGGAATGACCTCAAGTTGTGCCAGGGAAGGTTTAGACTAGATGTCAGGAAGCATTTCTTTCCAGAAGGGGTTGTTAGGCGTTGGAATGGGCTGCCCAGGGCAGTGGTGGAGTCCCCATCCCTGGAGGTGTTTAAGAGTCGGGTTGACATAGCGCTGAGGGATATGGTGTAGTTGAGAATGGTCAGTGTTAGGTTAATGGTTGGACTAGATGATCTGCAAGGTCCTTTCCAACCTAGATGATTCTGTGAAGTACCTATACTGTGTTCCTTTAGTCACTGGATTTGCCATACAGTATTTACATGATCATCTACTTAATCTCAGCACTTGGTATGTTTTCCTGTGGATGTTCTAATTTTTCTCTCATAGCCCATCTCTTCCTTTTTCTTCTGTAATATGTTAATCTTCTTGTTTGCCTCGTTCTGCTAGCACCTGCAGGTGGTATCTATGAAGTGTAACAGTATGCATAAAACTGTTCCTTGCTGGATTTTTTTGCTTTCTTCAACAGACCTCAAACATTTGTGTGAGCAGATTTTCTCATTTGGTGAATAATTACACTGTGGAACGTAGTGCTGCTGGAAGTTGCTCTGGGACACCAAGAATTTAGCAAGGTTTTGAAAGTGATTAAATATTGATGTGGATATTGAGACAATCCAATGCTCTAGTTATACCATAAAAAGTTCCGTTAGTCTCCAACCATTAAAAATGAAAAGGAAACCTTGTAGGAATATCACGTGTAAGAATGATGTTGACATACGAAAAACATTTTGGCCTGATTCAACAACAGGGATGTCTTTCCAACGTGTATCTAACAGTCCCAAATAGCACGGCTCTGTATGGACATCTGGTGGGTTTCCACCTACATCTACAGGTTTGCAGCTGTGAGCTTCCAGACTTAGCAGCTGACAACCCTTCATGTATGGAAACGGATGCTTATGTTTCATTTGGCATTCCTTGAGCAGGAAGGTCGAATTACACAGCCAATAGACATAGCTCTTGCTGTTATCTCAGGAGGGATTTCTCTTTAAGCAAAACTGACCAGCAATTTCTGCGTTCACTCAAGACATTTGAAGTAATATTAAACGTTTAACGTGTTTTAATATTTGATTATTAAATGGGTGGAGTCTTTTATACCATGTAAAAAGACCACGCTTCATTTTTAGGCAATATCAAGTCTCCTAGGACTTTTCATGAAGTGAAAGTTCCTGCCTCCAGAGAAGACTTTTTAAAGTTGAACACCTTTAAATTGGGCTCATTTTATAGTCTGATGAGGTTGCTCAGCTCAAGAACCCAAACCCTCCAGGCCTCCTTTTAACAAGCACTAAAAGTTAAACCTTTTCAGAAAAGTTCTAGGAGTAGATTTGAGGGTTAAGCACTTTAAGATCAAAAGAAGTCCTTAAGTCCTTGTTTCCTTTGTTGGAGAAAAATCTGACCGAAAGGCAAAACCTGCAGTGTTCTGAGTGACTACCTTGATAGGCACACATGGACTTCTAAGGAACACAGTTGTCTCTGCACACTGAAGTCTTGCAAGTACCTTAACAAAGAATAACAGCAGAGTTCTAGAAATATAACTTGCATTTTCTGCTAGTTTCTGCAAAACATGGTTGATAGTGATGGGATTGTAATGGATGTTGCTAATGAAGGAGTAGGAAAAATTAGATTATCTTACTTTTTTATTTGTATTATAGGCTTTCTTCAATAAATGTGTCTGATGTTAATTGCTGAGAGATTAAACAGTAAAATTTGGCAATAATTGTATAAGTTTTAGAAAGCATCTGAGGTAAGAGGTACTATCTTTGATACCTTTAATTAACACTTTTGACTTGTAGGTATTTGTTATTTCGTAAAGCTCTGTCTGTGCTTCAGTCCACGCTTTCCAAGTCTACGCTGATTTTTAATCAGTATGCTGTGAATTTTAAAGAATATTAAATAACATAGGTATCAAACTTTGTTTTGAGATCTGGAATTTCTATAATAAGGGAGGTAATGAAAATACGTGCATATTTGGTGCTAGGGCTCTGCCTTCTTTTCTGGCAAACAGATGCTGTTGAAGATGAATACGTTTTATAATTGATGTTCTGTGCTTTCTGAAATAGCAAAAGAATGCACTTACAGTGTGATGACAGTGAAAATGAGAACTTAATCTCTGCTTGGTCTTTTAGGGTGGGAACTCAAACAATTTTTATGGGTTTCCCTTGATGAAATGATCTGAGATCTTTAGGTATCACCAGGCTCATTCAACAACCTATTGCATAATCTCGTGCAATAAAGCAGCATTAAGTCTTGTCCTTTCTTCGTACCAGGGTTTTTCTAAGAACCTAAAGCATAATTTAAAGGAAAACCTGTGTTTTTCTGTTGCACAAGATTATATTTGAGAAAACTGCAGTTTCATAATTGACATCTTGACACAATCTCCATTAGTATTTATCTCTGAGAATCAGATTTTGTAGACTGAGAGCCTGTGGAATGAAATCTTTGTTTTTCTCTCTCTTAGAAATGTTAATCTCTGCTTTTGCCTGAAGGCTCCTTACAACAATGATGCATTTTAGAGTTTAACGTTATGATTGCAACAGTGTAAGTGTGGTTACAGCCTGCTACCAAATATATTTAATGGGTGGGGACAATAAAACCACTGAAGCTTTGCAAGTTGAGACTCTCTAGAAATAATTCTCATATTTCTCTGTGAAGCAATTATATGGAAAATGCTAATTGTTCCCAACTGAATCACTCTTTCTTCCCATTTAACTTCTTCTGCTCTCTATAGTTTGTAATAAAATATCACTTAAAAAACCTCAATTGTGTTGTTCTGGCTTTGTGTGAGAAGTGACATTTAAAAAAGACTGACCACTTTCAATTTTCACTGTCCAGAGTCTAGGATTTATAAAGATGGTTAGAAGCAGGAGAAAATGTGTGGTTTGAGATTGTGTAGGATTGAGTATTAGGGAGAGGAACGGATATGTAAGGGTGAAGAAAACCTAGATTTTCTCCAACATTTTTTTCACATAGTTTTCAAACTGGGTATTTTATAAAGATCTAAAGGTGGTTCTGGTTATCACTGCATTATAGTTAGTGTTTTTATGAGAAAAACATGATCTCCAGCTTTTCATTTGCTCACCTTTGCACAAACACTTGAATATGATTTTCCACGCTTCAAGGATTGCAAATTACTGTCTAAAATCAGAGCTTTGAACGTATCTTTCCTAGATCAGGCTAGGCTGTAGATGAGTAGGCAGAAATTTTGGACGTTACTGTTCAGGTATTAACGTAATTTGCGGTACTGCCACAGTAATAGTGGTTAGTATGTTTGATGTTTTGGGGAATGTGTAGGACTAGCCCCAGGCATTTAGATCTCTAGCAGAAATGTGACAGAGCTGATTCTCAGGGTATGGTGGGAGCCCCTTGCTGAAGTACCAGGACCATATGGAGGACTTCTGATTTGCTTGTATCTGAGAGCCTGCTTGCTGCATCTTGCAGGTTTAAATATAACAAAGTCTTCTTTAGCAACTGCTGAGATATTTATGGGAAAAAAAAATCACAAGTCTTTTAAAAAGCACGTCATGTTACCATGTGAAGTTGTTTATTATATTTTAGTGTAATCCACTGTGACTGTCTAAAATGGTGGTGATTGTATGAACTTTTACAAACACTTAGAATAATTAAAAATATGTGCATCATAGGTTTATGTTTACAATGTTAAAATGATACTTTATGTAACTGGAAAACTGCATGTTCAGATGCTTCCTTTATATCCATTTGCATAGCTGAACTTGTTTGAAAAAGTAGCTGTTTTGTTAGAGGAAATGCTAACTAAAATTAGCAGTTTGCTGCTGGTATAATGATCCATCTTTTTTAACTACTAAAAATTTTAATTAAAAAAATTGATGGCTTGAAAGTCATGTTCCTGCAAGAACTGCAATGATTATTAACTGTATTGTAAGTAATACCTAACATTACTTAAAAATGAGGTAAAAGAAAACATTGTTTATGTTTTCCTACTTCCTTCAGTATTCAGTAACATTTATAGAATCATTCAGGTTGGAAAAGACCCTTGGGATCATCGAGTCCAACTATCAGCCCTGTTCTACAAAGTTCTCCCCTACACCATATCCCCCAACATCTCATCTAAATGACCCTAAATGACCCCTATTCATTACTCACTTTCTTAACTTCTGTTTCACTGAGATTTCCTGTGTATTTTTGATTCATCTGTATAGCAGCAGGAGGAAGATACTCTTCTGGATGCACTAGATTACGAAAGCCCAAAGCTGGATAAGGATCTCAAGAAAGGTGCTTCTTGTTTTGAATAAAGCGGGTGGTGCAGCTTGCTAAGCATGCTCTTCATTAAGATCCCTTTTAAGCAACTGTCAGCAGTCTCCACCGAGAAGTTCTCTATTTAGGAATCACATCCTTTTTATTTGGCAACCTGTCCATTTTGTTTACCGGGCTTTTTGAATGCTGTTATGCTGTTAATACTGTAGTTGAGGCAGCTGTGAGCAGAAAGAATTGCACTGGCTTCCTTCTGTGGGAGCATATTCCAGTATTTGGAAACTGTTCCTGGCAATAACTGTGTAACTTACTCCACCAGTAGAAGAAAGAGGATTGCTATTTGGGATTTATAATGAGAAATGGAACTGTGCAGATTCAAAGGCAGCAGTGACCAGCATGTGTTCACAGGGCTACCTCTAACACAGAGCAATACGCCATTCTCGATTCTGTTAACAGAGATCCACAGCAAGGTGGTAAATTGGGTGTTAGCTCAGATGAGAGGTCAAAGAAGTGTTCAAAGTAGAAACTAAACTTCTGTATCCAAAAGTGTGTTGCTGAAAAGGATGAATAAAGCTGATGTCTTTGGTCTGTCTTATTCTGTAGGTGAGTGAAGATGCAGACTTCTCAGGTGTTTTGCTTTGGTGCTTCTGTCTAATTTATAGGGAAATAAAGACCCAAGCTTTTCAGGTCTGTCACTTTACTATCCTTTTTCCTTTAACAGCATCGAATTATTTTTAATGACACTTTAAAAAAGACACATATATCTCCTTTGGCTACTTTGAGGATTCTACAGTACATGAGTATAATTGTCCTTTTTATTGGTTTCATTTTCTTCTGTTATCTTTTGCCTTATTGATACCTCTTGAGATTTTCAGTGCTTAAGCTGAAATATAGTTCAGTTTCCATTCTAAATCTAAGGAAGGTTATCCCAGCAGATTACTATTTACCTCTGCTATTGGAGTTTTGTGTATGTTACTCATTTTTTAATGCCATGGAGGCAAAAACACTTAACTGAAGGGTTCAGGAAATGCCTGTATTGATGCTGCCAAATACTCAATGTTTGAATCTATTAGCAATCTCTTCTGGCCCTGTGCTGCAGTCAGAGCTGTGTGATTACAGAAAGTAAACAACTGAAGTACCTATGCAGGGAGCAAGGTAAGCACTTTCTGTTTGGTTTTTTCCTCTCTTGGGCCATGTGCTGTCCACTAAGCTGCTGCAGCTAGACAGCTGAACTGACATATTTCAGGGTAGTATCATTATCTGAGTGCTGATACGAAAACCCACCGGACAGGATGAACCAGCTTCCATTTATTTGCAAACTGACAAAATTTTATGTTCTTCCTTTGCTCTTCCTCTATGAAATTTTTACCTGTATTTCCCACTGCTCTTTTGCCAACAACAGTGTGTCTATACTCAGAAACAGGAGAGTTTTAAAGCAAGTGACCTACTGATTTGTCAGCTGCCTTATTCAGCACTGAGGCAGTGAGACACAGGATGCAGTTTACTAGGCGTGGGTACTAAGGAGAATTTTCCTCCTTGTAATCTGGCAAAATGCCGTGTCTCCTCACCAAAGAAATTGAAACAAACCATATTTTTCCTCATCATTATGCAAGAATTAATAAACTGATTTCAGGCCTTGGCAAGTGTTACTTTGGGTTTTAATGAACTTTAATCACCTCTTAAGTAATAATTAAATCACTTTGAATAAAGCATCCAAATTTGAAATCACAGGCAGAACTTTTTCCCCACTGCATAATGTTGTTTAGCTTGTTAAGCATTCTTGGCACTTGCAAGAAAAAATAAAATGCCATTCTGAAGAATATTTATTTCTGTCCTTAAGAAATCATATCTCTATAAAATAAAATCCCAGTGAGCACAGAATATAATTAAATATTTGGCCCTTTTCCAAAATAGAGGAGGAAACGCTTTTATTTAGCACAAGTTCTGAGCAAGTCATGTTGTGCCTGACAAGTTGCAAAGACAGAATACATGTGTACTGCCACACTTATTACTGACATGGCTCTGGGATCCCAAGGCCAGGGAAAGCAAGCCTCTACTTCAAATTCAGTGTCGTATGGTGGAAGGGCTGCGTGTGCTGTACAGCCTTTTCTCCTTCCTTTAGCTATGCTTCTTATGATGCTCGACTTCACTGCAGGTCTGCCACGGTATTTTTTGTTTATATGTCACAGAATTTAGGGTGTGTCAGTGAGCAAAGGTCAGGCTGGGTGGCAGGTAGAGATCCAGGTGCTGGTAAGTATGCCTGCAAGGAGTTTATTTGAACGAGATGATAGTATTTGACTTGGGAGGGGAAAAGACAATACTGTTTGGTTGATATGTTGGCATGGAAATAGTTATCACAGTAGCTAGGCAGTGCTGAACCTGTGGAAAATACTGTTATTTAAAAATAAGTCCTCATATTCCTTTTATTTCTTTAGTGCAATAGAGAGCAATAGCTGCGGCGTGCAGAGGAAGTAGAAAGGGACAGAAGAAGGTTCAAGATTATAAAAACAGCACGTTGCAAAAAGGCTTTAAAACAAAACGGGAGCAGCAAATCAAATGCAAGAGGAGAGTGGCTGGAGTCCTCTTGCCAGCAGACAGCCTGTCCCAACACTCAGCAAAATAATAGCAGTCAACCAGAAAGGCATCCAGTCAACTTAGAAAGGCATCCAGACTATGGGCTGTGAAAGGTGAGAGCCGGGAGGTTCTTCCTTTTCAGGCAGATAAGCTTTTAAAGGCTAATGCTTTTGTCAGTTTTCAGCTCATTAAAAAAAATAAATAAATCTATCTGCTGTTATTAAGCCTATGTGATCTTTGGTTAACATCACAGTACAAGGCTTAAAACTTATTAGATATTTTCAGATACATTTTGAAAGTGTATTTGGCACATGTAGTTTTTAAAATTGTCTCAGTGCTGTGCAATAAAGAGAGAAATGAGAAAGTATCTGCAGGCGATGAAGACGGCTCAGCAGAAGCAGTAGCAAATTCTGAGCAACAGCTGTGAGCATGTGTGTGTGTGTGTGTGCTCTCCTGTGTATGCTGTTAGGTCTGCCCTTGAAATACAATGTGGGTGAGTCTCTGATCCTGGCTGACAGCAAGGTTGGTTCAGTGGAGCTGCAGAGAAATCTGGGAGTATGCAAACTCTGCAAGAACCAGGCAGAATTTAAAAGACAGTTCATGAAAAGATAACAGAGCGTCTGGGATGGGCCTTTCTTCACTGCGGAAGGGTGGAATTTTGACTACGAGCAGAGGGAGTAAGGGCAGAGCACTGCAAATTCTACAGACCAGTCACTAGCAGGAATAGCCTCTTCCTTTGAATCATAGCAAAGTAAGAGTAAGGTCTGCGAGAGAAACTGAAGAATAGCACAGTATGATCTTAATGTGGAGTGGATTCTGTGCTCCATGTTAAAAAATCCCCAGGTGGCATCTAGTCCTTTTAAAAGATCCTTTCAAAGGAAGGACAATTGCCATTCATAGGGCCAGGTGCATTTGAAGGAAGCAGAGCTTACCTCTCTCATCTCTGATCTGCTGTAGAAGGATTCTGATTTTATTGAAGAGGGTTTTCTTTTTTCTGTAAAGGGGATAAATCTGCTAGTGTAAGGTTTTCCACAAGAACTCCTCAACTCTGGAATTTTCTGGGTTTTATAACTCTCATTTAGTATACAAGAGGACTAATGTTTTAGCTATCTAGATACTATAAACACTTTTCATTCCTTCCCCTTTTCTTTCAATTAGGGTAAAATGGTAGGGAAAGGATTTGAAATAGCTATTTCCTAGAAGGGAAGAGGTGGATTTGATGATCACTGCTGAGACTGTGGTTTAATGGGTTTTAGTGTTACTGGAGAGTTGGATATTTTGGAAAACATGCCTAGAACTTCAGATGACCATTCTAGAATCTGTTTTTAATATATTCCTAAATTAAGAATTAAAAACAGGTGCAACATAAAATTAATTAGTCCCCATGTACTTTCCCTTTGTCACCATGCAGTCCTCCTGGAGAGCTTTATGCCAGAAAGCCATGAAGAGGGCAGGCTCACCACAAGTAATTTCACTGTACAAGAACAAAAACTTAATTCCCAAGTTTCCTCCCAAATATAACCACGTTAAATAGAGGATCTGTTCAGGATTGCGTAACTACTTCTGTAGCAATTACAGAAAATGCCTAAATGGAAAAGCAACAGTAGGAAAGCATCTGTGTTTCTGGCTTATCTCCCCATAAGCTTTTCTTTCCTTTTCTGTTAATTTAGTACAGATACAACTGTACAATCCATTTTTCTCTTTAGGGCATTTCTTTCTCATTTGTTATTCTTCTTCCTAAGTGAAATGAGTAGAGTCAGCTTGACAGCTAGCCAGCTTTCTGTAGATCAAGGGCATGTGATTTGTGGCCTGTAGTTGGGAAACGACTGGTATTAAGTTGTTTATGAAATCTACTTCAGCAGCATGGTGACTAGAGAAGGATGTCAACCCTCAGGAGGGACCGGGCTGGATGCAGTGCTAAAGAGTGGAGTAGAGGGAAATCCTATAGCCTGCTTGACCACAGGGTGCTTTAAATCACTCAACTCTGGTTGAAACACTGACCCCTCTGGACAATTAATAATGGTCCCTTTCTGATGACTCTTTGCCCTGCTGTCTGCCTTGCTGCTGAGGAAACAGGATCTCTATCCAGGTTATTGCTGGGTTATATACCTGCTGGATGGTATACAACAGGTGGTATGAACTCCATCCTGAACCAGTATTTTTGTTTTCAATGGCCTAGTTATTATATAGATAGAGATATTTAGATCTCTCAGTCAAGACTTTTCAATCAGCTCTTTTCTAGAGGCAGCTGCTTCTCGGAGACCTTGCCTGTGCACTCCTCCAGGTACGGGGCTGGGCTGGGTCGAGAGAGGGCTAGGGCTGCTCGGGCTCGCTGAGCCTTGCTCAAGGTAGAAATACTGCTAGGCAGCACATGCTGATAATCTAATGGAAAGGCTGGGGTCAAGGAATTGTAGTGTGGGAAGCAGCCAGCTGGGGAACGAAATCAGAAGCCAGTTTAGCAATCCACTCTTTCAGAGAAAAGTAAATGATCCAGCTTAGAGCTGTGTGAGGGAGCCAGAGCAGAGGCAAGGAAAGGGAAGAAAACTATGTGGCAACGTGCTGCCTACAGGTAAGGTCCATGCTTTCTTCCTCCCCTGATGAGGCTGAAAGGGACGTATCTAAATGAGGTGGTGGTGTGAAAAGCCATGTCCCATGTAAGGGAAAAGGGATCCAACCAACGACCCTTGTGACTGCCCTTGATACAAGGTGACATAAAAGGGGAGCAGTGTAGGGCTTCCCTAACTTGACACAGTAAGAGACCCAGACACCCAGTAAGCTCCAGGTATCCAGTTCTGTTTGTAGTGAAGGTTTCCAGTTGTATTCTCATTCTGAAATGGGAAAGAAAGATTTCTGTCACCGGAGACTGGGCCATTTTCACAAGGCCAAAAGGACCAAAATATCCTGAATGAAGACTTGTAGGTGTTGGAAAGTGTCTCTTGGAATTACTGTTGAGGATAATTTGTTGTATCTCTCAGCTGTATTTTTGCAGGCATAAGAGCTACTCTGATTTTAACATCAGATGTATACAACTGAGCTATGTAAAAAGGAAAAAATAGCAAAATGAAAAACACAACAAAAACTACCAAACCTAAAGGAGTGCTATCTTCATTAAAAAGTAGCAGTCTGTTTTTTAATTAAAGGACTTTGCAAGTTTTTCTCAGAAGGAAGAGGTGGGGCTCACATTGTTTTGCCCAGATGATGACTCACATGCCAATCTAATTCAAAGGGGAATAAAAATTTGTCATGTCTCTTTTCTCCTATACACAACAGTTTAATGTAACTTCTTTTCACAAAATACATTTCATAAAGTAAAGTTAACAATTCCACTTAGTCCTTAGAAGCAGAGCCCTGACAGTGTGTGAGTACACCATGCCTGCTCTCCCAGGCTCCGAATTCCTGAGGAGGCAGAGTTTGGAAGAAGTTGTGTCCCTGGGCCAGTCTGTTTACTGTCTCCCATTTTCAACATTCTTTTCGTGACCTGCAGTGTTACTTTATGAACTCCATTACAAATTCTAGCACTGCAGGTCAGTAGATGGAGTAGAGATTTTAAGTAGTTCCAGGCTGGTTTGGTATGGAGTAGATGGGGAGGTGTGATTGAATCAGACTCAAGTTACGTGTGGTTTATCTTGATTTTACTCAGCTGAAGTGAAACAAAATGACAAGGAAAACCATCCTAATATTGTAATCAACATCTGTGACGTATGGACAGTAAGTGTCAAAGTCGTGGTTACAGGAAACTGAAACAACGAAGTCGCAGTATTGGAGCTGCATCTGAGCTCAACCTTAAATTCTGAACAGTAATTTCCAAGATAATTGAATTGGTATACATTTGTAAGTAATTTTCATAATTCATTGCTAAGCAGTAACTATTGCTTATTTCTAATGTGTGAACATTTTAGACAGTATTTTCTAATGGTAAACTTGGCTTTAATTGTGTTTTTAATGCTGGAGATAGAACTCTTCAGATCTACATTCATAAAGAACAGGTGAACCAAAAATCTATACCTTCTACCCTACCTTTTGCTGAAGGTCGAGACAGCAAAACACTTCTGTCCTGTGGAACTGGAAAAGGACACTGGCTCTTCATTTGAAATCCAGACCAGTTTGTTTCTGGGTTTCATGTGAACCTGAACCATTTGGGGATTGCCAGGTAGAAGGCTAGACAGTCCATCCCATCACATGTTCTCAAATCTATAGGGGGCTAAACCTGGCAAAGCACTTACTGTCTCTGCAGGACCACTTATGATTTAAAATTTTTAAAAAATGTGACTTGCAATCTGGTATCTTAAAATTGGCAGGTTACATTTGTTCAGAATGTCTTCGGAAAGGTGACCGTTTGCTGCCTGCCTAGCACTAGCCACTGGGCAGAAATGAATCCACATGAGTGAGTTGTTACTGCTCCATTTATCATCCTAGTACTCAGTAATGATTATGGATGGGTATAAGGAAATAGAAAAGTCATAAAAATCTACTGGAGTATAATCTCTTGCAGTGAGAGTGAAAGCTAAAGAGTAGATAAGCACTGTAATCTTAAATGCCATAAACCTTTAGGTCTACAATATGCTCAAGTTCTGTTCTTAGTAATCAGTATCTTCTCTTGAGTACCCTGAAAGGGAATCTGCAGACATAAAAAGTGCAACGGTCAAACACAATTCCTGTCGTGTTTCTTGGATAAAACATTCTAATGAATTGCATTAAAACCTATTCAGTCATTGCGGCCTTTGTAATGTCTAGTACACAAATTCTAGCTTCAGGAAGACACATACCAAACATCTTGTGCTTGATCCCAGAGTTGTGGGGGTGGTGGGGTGTGGGCATGAGTATACACAGGCACACATGCAGGTATGTTGGTTTGAACCAACATTCAGGTCTTAGTGCAATTGTTCTTCTGAAGTATTAAAAAAGCTGGTAAGAGTAGGTAAGAGAGATTATTTTTACTTTTAATTTCGACATATAACAACATCAGAAACTTTTTCTATTTTTCCCAAATTGTCATTTTCCTCAAGTGTGAAGTAATGACACAGTTTTATCAATGACATCTGTGCCTGTCAAGTTCTCAGCTGAGTTTATTTCTGTGGGTTTGGCTTGTTCAGGCATCGCCTCTGCTGCCCCTCGTTCGCGGTCCGTGCCTGACATCTTCTGGTGGCACTTCTTTATGACACATTAGCCTGTACCGACAATTAACGAGGAACATTGTAGGGTCCTAGAGCTCATAAAAAAAAAGCATAACTGCTTTTGTGAAATTGTCACACTAAGGTTTCATAACTCTCAGAATTGTTGTCGCTGTCTTCTGCTTCATTATCTTATTTACATATGCAAAATCTTACACAAATTCTGTATTTGCAGTTACTGCTCTAGGTTTCCTTTGCAGAACTCCTGACATTTATGACATTAAAAAAAAAAAAAAAAGGGGGCGTGGGAGGGGAAGTACTTTTTTAAACAAGCGTCAAATAGGTAAGATGCATTTTAGCTGTATTGTGTAGTCTAATTAATTTTTTAAATGCATTTGGCATCTAACTTGTAGTTTTGGCACTACTGTCATGTAACAGCAAAGCCTCGTAACAGCACAGGCTTTAGATGCTCATAAAATTAATTTCCTTAAGTAAAGCTTAAAGCAATGTTTTTTTGGATGCTAGACCACTGCATCTCATATTTCCCAGGAATTTACTGAGCTGCTATGTGTATGTATACAAAGCAGTGGGAAGATATGTGTCTAGTTTAAAAGAAGCTGATGGTTTTGTTTACAGGAATTACATTCTAGTCCTTCATCTCCATTCCTCTCTGCATTCCTTTCATTCAGAGGCTCAGACTGTCTGCATGATCTGCTTTCCTGGTGTTACTCTAAACCCTGGAAAGAAAGATGATTTCTCCAAAGAGGTCTGCTTGGGAAACTGCTCGCAGATGAATGGTCTGTGCGGAGAGCTGGTGGGAATTTAAATCCTGAAACTGTCAGCATTAGTGTGGGGTGTTTGAAAGCAGTCCTGAAACAAGGGCTGCTGCTTGTGCTCCAGATGCCTGCTTACTTTTTAATGTGGTGGAGGATACGGCTTCCTTGGGTCTGGGACATGCCATAGCCACTTACTAATTGTGTTTGTTCCTCGGATTTCTTTAAAATAAACAAAAGATTTTCAAACACTTTCTCCTCCCAACTCTGACTTCTTGAGCAGGCGGTCCCAGCCAGAGATTTGTGTGGTTCCGCTGTTTCCATCAGCACTGCTGCTGTCCTGCAGTACAGCCCTCAACGAGAAGCCTTCAGGCCTGCCTGCACCATCCTTCAAGAGCTTTCCCTAGACTGTATGTATATAAGCGAGGTATCCAACTTTCTCATGTTCTTTCTCTGAACTTTCTCTGATCTGATTTTTCAGTGCTCTCCCTGCATATGTTAGTTTGAGTGGATGGAGCTGTATGTTACACTGCTGCATGTTACACTGCTGCAAGGTGTCCCGCCCTTGATGTTATGTGTAGTCTTCAGAGTTCTGTTACGTGGTAGGAGTTGAAGTTCCCTTCTCAGCACTTCCGTGCCATGTAAAAAATGTTATTACTTTTTTCCCTTACTTTTTGCCTTCCTGAAAAGTCCTCACATGCCTTGTGAAGGTAGTTGAGAACGTGTCAGAACATCTTCTGCTCCTCACAGAGACCCGAGGCTTTCTTTTCAGACAAGGTCACCTCTGAAATGAAATTACTGAGACAACAGAGTCATGGGTGAGCATTTCAAAGCACCTTAGCTGCTTTCACTTTTTTTGTGCTGGGTCTGGTTTGAGTACAGCCTACAAAACATTAAAAGCATTGGCCCTAAAATCCTAAGATGAGATAATGCCCTTACTTACTAAAAGGATAATCCAGATCCTCTCTCTTCCTATTACTGTGATGTGGTTCTCATCAAATTGACGTGACCAGCACTTAGTGAGGCTTTACAGCTCTTGCCACAGTCTGGCATGACATGAACTTGCAATTAAGAGAGCATGCTCCGCTGAAGCACAGAACAGGGCCAGCACTGAGAGGGGTTCCTAAACTGCTTCACAGTCTCTTCAAAGCTACGTGCCAGAATAATGCAGGGCCATCCTGTGCTGGGTCAGCTTGTCAGAGGGCAGCTTTTGATGGTTTGGGAGAGATTTATTTTGAAACTGGTATTAAACTGAGATGCCTGCTTACAGGTCTCTGCATGAGCACTGGGTGCCTGAACTCCCAGTGTAGTCACCAGAGCTCAGAGTGCTGCCTCATGCCTTTGGTTTCATTGACCAAATCTCTGCTGTCTAGACTTGGAATTAAACATCAGGTACTAGTAGACACTTGTATGTGGATACCTATAGTCAGACATCTTAAGCCAAATCCCCACTCTCATTACAAAGCAATCTTGATTTTCCAGCTTCCTGAAGTACCAGCATTTTTGAAAGAAAGTCTATTCAAAATCTCTTTCCTTAAGAAATCATTTCAGTCCTGTTCAGTCAGTAGGTAGCCCTGTCAGTAATCCATTGTATGACAGATAGATTTTAAAAAGTATTTGTAAATATAATTTAAATATTCTTAATAATTATTTAGTACCTTTGAAAGCATTCATAACTGTAGCCTCTGGGCACTCAAAACCATGCCAGTTCATTAACCCTAGAACTGGAGAATTTCCTGAGAGATGGAATACATTGATTTCTATCAGAATATTCAACAGCGTACTGAACACATTGAAAAATCTTTCTCCTTCTTTATGAAAAATGAATCTGTGGTCAGACAGTTTCCATGGCTGCATATGTAGATACGTAGGAAATACATTTCCCTTCAGTTTCTTGCATGCTGTATTTTACAGGGGTTTTTTTGTACATTTACAACTAGGTAAGAGGAAGAAATACAGCAAGGTGTTGATATAAGTGACTTCAAGCTGAAAAAGAATGACGTCTTAGTTCTTCTCACTAATCGTGGGCTCATTCTGAAGACCCATATCTTTTATATGCCTGCCAGGTTCAGAAACTCTTCAGAGTCCTGCAGTTAACACACATGGGTCACTCTCTGCTTTACTCATCTTCCACAAAGTGGAGCTACAGCTGCACTAAGAGAAAGGAATGTGGAAAAATGATTGAAGCATAAGGAAATACTATTCGGCACTGAAAAAAAGTTGAAGCTTGACAGCTGAAAGTGAAGGATAATTCATCAATCTAGCTTTGCAATGCTCTATATCCAGAAATCATAGAGGCTTCTCATCTTAATCCATCTTGAGTGAGCAATGAAGTGAATGTGCTGCTTGCACATGCACACTTTCTTTATCTTGGCACAAATCTTAGCAGGGGGTGGTAGGATGTGTTTCTTGTGGGAGAGACAATGGTTGTTTTTCAAAACAGTGGTTTCCTTTACAGATGGAAACACGCAGTGGCATGTACCACACTACTGAGTAGCAGACATTAGTTTCTACTGTGACTTCTTGCAAGATACTGCACAAGCAGCTTTGTGAAATCTCTAAAAACTCTTCAGCGATGCTTTACAGCTGAGTGAGTGTTCAGATATTTCTGAGGTTTGAGCTGTGTCAGGACCACAACTCTAAGCACTTCTGCAGTCCTGTGTGACATATTGCCAACCTGAGGTCAAATAAGTGGCATTCACCTGCCTACAGAAGAAGAGTAATAATGCTTACCAACTCATTACTGGAATAATTTGTTAGATAGGATGGGCAAGGTTTATACAGCACATTGAAAAAGAGTTATGTAAGTTCCTAATTATGAAATTAATGGTATTGTTAATATATAACTCTGTTACATACTACCTACAAAACTCTCTTACATTCTCAAAGAGATAAAGATTTTTGCTTCCTGGTTACATACATGGAAACAGAGGTAGCAGGCATGTGAAGTAAATTACATAAGATTCCCTGAAAAAAAACCCAGTCAGGAGTAAAACCTGATCATCACAGTGTAGCATTCTGCCAGTCAGACCAGCGAGTACTTAGTAGATCCTAAGCACACAAGAGGTTCAATTAACTAGGATGGTAAATGTCACAAAAAAACCCAGCTGCAGCTGTGGTTGGGATTGGAGAAGGTTTGGGAAATGCAGCTCTGGACTGTAGAGTGAAAAACACAATACACAGGGTACATCCAAGTGTGGGGTATATACAAAGGCAGTGTTTCACCCAATTTTTATTGACAGCACAGAAGATGGATCAGCCATGGCTGTGTATCAACTCACTGATGTGAAGGTGAGAAGTTTGGGGGGTGAGAGAGGGTGGCTGATGGGATCATGGGACTGATGGGATTAATCATAGATAGTTTGGGTTGGAAGGGACCTTTAAAGGTCATCTAGTCCAAACCCCTTGCAATGAGCAAGGACATCTTCAACTAGATCAGGTTGCTCAGAGCCCTGTCCAACCCAAGCTTGAATGTTTCCAGGGGTGGGACATCTGCCACCTCTCTGGCCAACCTGTTCCAGTGTTCCACCACACTCATTGTAAAAACTTTCTTCCTGATATCTAGTCTGAATCTGCCCTCTTTTAGTTTAAAACCGTTACCTCTTGTCCTATTGCATCAGTCTGTCCTCATCTTTCTTAGAAGCCCTCTTTAAGTATTGAAAGGCTTCAATAAGGTCTCCTCGGAGCCTTCTCTCAGCGTTTCTTCATAGGAGAGGTGTTTCGTCCTTCTAATCATCTTTGTGTCCCTCCTCTGGACTCACTCCAACAGGTCCATGTCTTTCTTATGTTGGTGGCCCCAGAGCTGGACACAGCACTCCAGGTGGGGTCTCACAAGAGCAGAGCAGAGTGGGAGAATCACCTCCCTTGACCTCCTGGCCACACTTCTCTTGATGCTGTTCAGGATACAGTTGACTTTCTGGGCTGCAAGTGCACATTGCTAGGTCATGTCCAGCTTTTCATCCACCAGTACCCCCAAGTCCATTTCTGCAGGGCTGCTGTCAATCCCTTCATCCCTCAGCCTGTCTTGATACCAGTGGTTGCCCTGACCCAAGTGCAGGACCTTGTACTTGGCCTTGTTAAACCTCATGATATTCACATGGGCCCACTTCTCAAGCTTCTCCAGGTCCCTCTGGATGGAATCCCATCCCACAGGCATGTTGACTGCACCACACAGCTTGGTGGTGTCTGCAAACTTGCTGAGGGTGCACTCAATCCCACTGTCCATGTCATTGATGAAGATATTAAATGGTGCTGGTCCCAATATGGACCCTTGAGGGACGCCACTCATCACTGATCTCTATCTGGATATTGAGCCATTGACCATCACCCTCTGGATGTGACCATCCAACTAATTCCTCATCCACCAAACAGTGCATCCATGAAATCTATATCTCTCCAATTTAGAGAGAAGGATGCTGAACATCCCTGAAGTACAGATACTCTGGATTCTTGCTGTTATGTTTACTCGTAAACTTCTGACCTGACTCCCTTGTATACCTTTTAGGCCAAGTAGGAAGGAAGGGGATGCAAAAGGGGCTGGTGCAAAATCCAGTTCTGCCCAAGCTCAGGTCCTCAGCTGCTCCTTGGCAGGACCTTCCTTGTTGTGCCCTGCAGTTCTGGTGAAGGTGAAGACCCGACCTTACGTCTTTGTTACACACATGGTACTTTCTGAACATGGGAAAACTGCCTGCCTGTATCCACAAACTAAACAAATAACTCACTGCTCCTTGCTAAGTCCTTGGTTTCTGTTATTACACCTTGGGCTGACTCTGGACTGTATTCTCCGGACAATCTCTTGGACCTATGTTCTAGGAGTCAGTTATTTCATGGTGTTATCCAGATCAGTAATTTCCAAAGTGTGGGCATTTTTTTTTTCTGCTGATGCATACACTGTGGCTATGTTATCAGCATGTGATGAATCATGACAAGTAAGAGACCATGTTGCTGCTAATAAGACCAAATCCACTCCACAGATAACTGGTTTAGATAATTAACAGGAGCAAATGTTTTCACATGTTCTAAGTAGTTCAAATGAAAAGGATACAATTCTTGCAGGATTTTTAAAATGATCTAGCTCTCCAAACACATGTTATAGTAAGTCTCTGCTTTACAATGTGGGAAATATATTGTTAATGAGATGATCAGGAAATGGCATTAATCTTTTGTTTGTTTTTGTTTTTGTTTAAGAAAGACTACAGCAATCTTTAAGGATATGAAAACCCAGACAACTTTTAAGATGATTGTTTAGAAGATTGTGTCAGTGGTAGCTTCAGATCTGCAATGTTAAAGCCCTTTTTTTTGAAGCCCTTTGCTCTGGCTTTGGAGTTTAAATAGCTGGCATTTGCAGTATAGTAGTGCCCAGATGCCCAAATTGTGGACCAGAAGTCTCTGTGCTACAAACCCTAGAAAAAGTGAAAGTGGCAACAATGTCAGTGTAGAGGAAGTAGGAAAGTGTGGTATGTGCCGTGTAGTAGACTCAGCAAGGCATGGTGCATGTGGAGGAGACATACTTTTTTTTGAGGTGCTGAGAAATAGCGTGCCAGGGCATGCTTGTGTTTAACAGCTGCTAGTCAAGGAACATGCTGTGTAGTTGTGAGGGGACATGAAATATTCTGTCGTGAAGGAGCTCCTCATCTATCCTTGAACATATCAAGAGTGTGAGAGGATTTACGGAGCTGTCACGCAGGAGATAATGAATGCACACACATGCATATGAAAGTGAAGACACTATAAAACTGTTAGCCTGGCTAGCAGGAAAATGGAGTTCCCTGATTGTTAATGCTTTATTGCTTATTCTTTCAATGTGTTTTAAAACCTAGATTCCAGTGTTTACTTTTATTTCATCTGTATTGACATGCTGATTACTGTTTGCTGTATACTCTGTATCATGTAAATTTTGCTTTTTAAGATAACTGGAAGTGGGTATGGGATAGCGGTGTGACCAAACGTTTGCTCCCCATGAGATGCCTTAAAGACGGGATGTGAGTCAAACCGGCCTAAGTTGGCTCAAGAGTAGAGACACTCCTCTTAGCGTGTGATCAGAGAAGTATTTGTGCTGTCAACTTCAAACAAGCTTGGGAGGAGACTCGCTGATGCTAATGTGCAGTTCATATTGATTATTCAACTACCTTGGTTGTAATGAAATGGGCTTTTGTATTATGGTGCCAGGCAGAGAGAGTGTTCGTGCTCTCTTAGTGAAAGGGTTATGGCAGATTTGATGAAGGCACTTCAGATGATGAAAGCCATCGTGGAAACTGATTTAGATTTTCTGGTGCAGGGAAAAAAAAAAAAAAAGCCCTCAGTGTCACCCAGTCCATCACATTTCTTCTCCATCAAAAGTGCTACTACACTTCTTTGAACTGCTGGTATGACTCATCATTGCTAATAAGGTATAGAATAAGATAATGAAAAAAGTATACTTTACATGGCACACGGGCAGAAAAGTATTATACTGTGGGAAGTGATTAAACACTGTAGCATCTTTATACCATGAAACAAGTATTACCTGGTTGCAGAGGCTTTTGCAACTTGCTATTTTTCCCCAAACTCATGTTCCTAAAAGATTGTTAGGCACCAGTTGTCACAGATTGGTTGAATAAACTTCAGAAAGAAAAGTAAAGTTGGCTAAGCAGAAGTGGATCAAGGGAAGCATAAGAAGAATCAACAACAGAACAGCTTGTGCTCAGCTGAATTAGGCAACACAGTAAATACAACATAAACAGTAGCAAACACGGGATCAAAAGTTTAGTTAGAAGAGATGTTGTGGCTCTATTGACATGGCAGTGACATGGGGAAAGACAAAAAAAATATACGACCATGTGAGCTGGACAGTATGGCGAGAAAGATTTGGTTCCCTGATCTGCAGGTAATTTCTTCCTGCAAAAAAAAAAAAAAAAAAAAAAAAAAAAAAAAAAAAAAAGGTAGCCGGAGAAGCTTGTTTGCCTTTCTTGCTTGCTGTTGTTGAATTACTAATTACTGCAGATTTAATTATGGTCACGGTGCTCAAACCTTTCAGGCAGCTATTTGTTTGTGTTAAATCCAAGGAGTGAGAGCATTAACCAGTTCTCCTTGTGACTGGGCTAGAGTGGAAGACATAATTCTCTCTGTGGGGAAAAAAGAGGCTCGCTTCGGACGCATGGAGAAAAGCAATGATAACCTGAATCTTCTCAGGTTTTTATTCTGGAGACCTGGAAGGCTCAAACACAGGACAGTATGTGGCTTAGGTAGGAATCATCTTTGATCTGGCACAAATCTGTAGCTAGATACTTTTTTCTCTAGTATGGTAGAAGTCTGTAACTACGATACATATTTATTAATTTGCCCCACATTTATTTTTCTGCTCATTTATATAATACCCATAAATGTCTTATGTTTTCCTTGAGATTGGCTCTTTTTAGATTTAATTTTCACAACTTCTTCCTGCCAAGGACTTGCTCGATTCCTTTTTATACCTTAATGTTTGAGCTACAAAGACTTACCTGATTCAGGGCATGCAGAGCTTTTTACTCTATTATCAGATCATATGACACCTTTTAATGGGGCATATTTTCCAGCTTTCCGATAAGTATTTTTCAAGGCTTAGTTTGACCTTTGAAAAGCACTTTGAGATATTTGCATAGAGGGTGCTATGTATCAGTGGCAGTCACTGTAATGGAGAAATGCCCCTCCTGAAGACAGGAAGCATCCTGGCATCTGTACACAGTGCTGTGCTGGGGACACATTGCTATATTCTGTGGATGCGTGAAGCATGTCTACAACTAAACATATTCCAAATAACATATACGAAGTCTAAATACATATACGAGGATAGTAATTTGAACACCCTTTGCATACTTCCACTTCATCATAAGCTTTCTTTATGTTCTTAAAGACTATTGAAAACAAATCTATTTTTCTTTCAGCAATTCCTGTACAAGAAAGAGGTTCTGCCTTCATTTTCCTTAATGGCTTCATCAGCTCTCCTACCTTCTCTTCTCATTTGAGATCATCTTTACAGACATTTTTGTACTAAAGTTCACAAATCTCTCCAGAATATATGGGTGATCAGTAACATTTGAGTTGAAGTGCCTGGTCAGTGCTTGATTCTCAATATACAAAATTAGAGATGGTTTCATAATTTAAATCTGTTCCAGCTGAAACAATTTTACATCACAGGCAAATTTTGTCAGCTCATTCACCTATATTCTAGATCATTAATAAATATTCACCTGCAACAATGAACCTCTTAGCACTCCACCCTTAATGTTACACTATGTTGAAATTTGACCATTTAATCTTAATTTAATCTTCATTAATTTGGGGAAGGTTTAGACTAGATATTAAGAAGTATTTCTTTCCAGAGTGGGTTGTTTAGGCGTTGGAATGGGCTGCCCAGGGAGGTGGTGGAGTCCCCATCCCTGGAGGTGTTTAAGAGTAGAGTTGACATAGTGCTGAGGGATCTGGTGTAGTTGGGAACTGTCAGTGTGAGGTAAATGATTGGACTAGATGATCTTCAAGGTCTTGTCCAACCTTGATGATTCTGTGATTCTGTAATCCATGAAAAGGACTCTATCAGTGACTCTCATTACTTAATTTCCTTGACAGCCTTCCATCAGGGTATTTGTGTCTCAGTCAGTGTCAGATCATGGTGTATGGTTGGGGAGGAGTGAGTGAAACTCTAAGAAGTTTGATGAAGCAAGGAATTAAAGTCAATTAAACAGTTTAGCCCCTTAGTAACTTTGAAAAGTTGTTTTAGAAATTATTAACTTAGTTAAACAATAGAGATAACCTTGTTTTTAAAAGAAAGAAAATATATGAAAGCGCTTTTGACTCTGTGAATGCCAGAGAAACTACCTCAAAAAAAAATTGGTTTAATAATATTGCCAGTTTCATGAAGAAAAAAAACATCTTGAGCAAGATGCAAGTTACTGAGCCTCAGAGTCTGTCTTTCATCAGAACGAGTGGATGATAATGTTTCTGACTAAGTGTGAAATAATTGACTTCAGGCTTGCATTTCAGGTTCCAACCTGTCAGGCTTTCAGTCAGGATTTACAGTTAGAGATCCTCCTCCTTGTGATGAATGGTCCAAGGGAGAAGACAAATATAGCCTAAACCCAGTCTGTAACTCTTCAATGACAGATCCACGTCAAGGTTTTGGAACAACCTCTTGCTGTCAGTGGGTGCTGCTGCTGCTTAGGAAAGAGTCATGAGATCTAGGCTAAGGTACGTGTATGTGAACACCATAAATGCAAGGAGAGAACTGTCCCTGGGCGCCAGGAGAATGCAAGCAAAATTAGGGAGGTTTGTGCAGGATTGTGGCATAACCTTGATTAGTGAAGCAGAGAATATTTTGCCACTTTTGTGCATTTGTCTGTTGTTTGTGAGAAAACCTGATGTTGGCTCTATTTGGTGTATAGCATCAGTGCATTGCCTACTGGGAGTTTTCCTTGTTGTAAGTCATAAGAGAGTGTACAAAGATGAACTGGTTGACTAAATTAAATGTGAGTGGTCAAACTGATGAGACTGGTTCTGTCAGAAGATTACACTCTTTTGGAATTTTTTTGTCTAAATGGCTGTTCAGAATCTCAGTATGTTATTGCAGTGCATGCATAGAACAAAAAGACTTGCCCCCTCCACCTTCACCCCAAAAGCCTGAAAGAGCTGTCTTCACTTCCCCAACCTATTTGGCCTCTTCATAATCTCCATGAAAGATGTCTAGATCATTCCCGTTTGTAGAACTTTTTTTTTTTTTTTAAATGTTGAATATAGCATAATCTTGAAATAAATATCTTTGTCTGGCTCTTGTGTCGAAAACACTGCTGCAGGTGTCAGTCACAAAGTACCACATAAAGTTAAAGTCTCTGTACTAGTTTGTCACATACTTTTGGAACTACATTTTCGGTGCAATAGGAAAAGTATTCTCTATATTGAATATAAGATTTACTGCATATAAGGTAACTAAGACTGGGTAAAAGTTCTTGTGGTATATATAGAAAAACTCTTTTCCATACTTTCTTTAATGCCTAGATCAACAACAGTATCTGAGCTGGCACTGAAAATAGGGGCTGGACATGAATTTGGTAGATGGATGTTCTGAAAAGCAGGTCAGTATGTGTGTAAGAAACTGACCTGGCAGCCTGGAGTGAAAATGTTAATGTATAAATAAATAAGGGAATCGACTGTTTGAGTAATCAGAAAATATAATGTTCTAATTCTTGCTTTGCATAACTAACAGATTAACTTTCACTGACTCATGATGTGAAAAGTGATCGAGAGAAGTAGTTTACTTTGGTAACAGTCTGTCAGTTGGGAAGAATGTTTTTCCTGACAGTTAATTAGGGGTTAAATGAGCTGAATAAAATTGGTAATTTTTGCTGCTTTTTCCACTTAGTATAACAGCTACGAAGCATTTTTCCTTACATTCATTGTAATGACTGGCTTTAATTGATTAGCCCTGTTGGAAGAACTGGTTTTGATTGAAAAAGATGTCATTTTGGTATTCTCAAGATCTACAAAAATGGCTGGTGCATCTTGAACCTGGATCAAAGGATTTATATTTTATTTATTGACTTTGATAGATTTGGTTCTGCTCTTAGGTGAACTGCTCCTCTAAGGGAAGTATGTGCTTGGTCTGATTGTGCAACAGCTTAGATGGTGAAGGGAGCAGCAGCAGCTCACACCTCCAGAATGTGGTACCTGCCCGTATATACGGAGAACTACACTGCACCACGGGAGTGTTACTTCAGCTCCTGCAGACCAAGAAGGCATCACCTCACAGCACATCTGTAAAGCCACAGACAGAGATTCCAGTTGCTCACAGTTTTGGAAGAGTAATTGATCTTCAAATCACCAGGCGCACCAGGAGATATTGTCCTGCTCTTGCTCGCTGAGGGTGGTATCAACCCATCTGGTGCTCAATGACACTAAGTGATGGAAAAAAAAAATAGCTGGGAGAAATGTGAGCACTTCCTGAAAAGCGAGAATAGAGAAAAGGGTCAATCAACCCCGAAAGTATTTAAAATGAGCTCTAACTCACAGTAATGCCTTGAGTAACAACAGTTGTGGTTCACAAGTGTGTATCACTAAGTACCACGGTGTAGTTCCTGAAAGGAATGGGCATATTTCTCTTGAGACTGGGGAAAAAGCAAGGGTGGGGAGGATTGCTGTGGAAAATGGTTGCATAAAACAAACATGGCTATAGGTTTGGGCTTTTTTTGTTGTTTTTTTTGGGGGGGATTTTGAGCTGTTTCTCTTCATAGGCTCAGGAACTTAACTTATTTCAAGAACACAATGTTTTTCAATAATTTTTCACTTGTGGATTCACTTCCTCCCATAGCTCCTGTCTCTTATACA
>NW_020799092.1:39650361-39789147 GCF_003259725.1 Athene cunicularia
TTTTTTTTTTTTTTAAATGTTGAATATAGCATAATCTTGAAATAAATATCTTTGTCTGGCTCTTGTGTCGAAAACACTGCTGCAGGTGTCAGTCACAAAGTACCACATAAAGTTAAAGTCTCTGTACTAGTTTGTCACATACTTTTGGAACTACATTTTCGGTGCAATAGGAAAAGTATTCTCTATATTGAATATAAGATTTACTGCATATAAGGTAACTAAGACTGGGTAAAAGTTCTTGTGGTATATATAGAAAAACTCTTTTCCATACTTTCTTTAATGCCTAGATCAACAACAGTATCTGAGCTGGCACTGAAAATAGGGGCTGGACATGAATTTGGTAGATGGATGTTCTGAAAAGCAGGTCAGTATGTGTGTAAGAAACTGACCTGGCAGCCTGGAGTGAAAATGTTAATGTATAAATAAATAAGGGAATCGACTGTTTGAGTAATCAGAAAATATAATGTTCTAATTCTTGCTTTGCATAACTAACAGATTAACTTTCACTGACTCATGATGTGAAAAGTGATCGAGAGAAGTAGTTTACTTTGGTAACAGTCTGTCAGTTGGGAAGAATGTTTTTCCTGACAGTTAAAAGAGACAGCCCATACAGCTTAAGCTCTTATTTAATGATCTTTAGTTTATAAGAGGCTTGATTTTATGGCCAGCTTATAAGTAGCTCTTGAATTTAGGTTAAAATATACCATGTCTCTCCAAATGAAAACTTCAACCATAGCTCTAACACAATTGACTTGAAGAGTATTGATGCCTAGGTAACTGCTTGGAGTTTTTGTCATGGTATAGAAACTAGTCCATGTTTTGATGGGGAATGATGTTTCTGGAGGTGGATAATCAGGCTCTTGGGAAAACCAGGTAATAGTTCATCATCTGCAATAGAGGTGGAGAATTCATCTACTGGAGCACTGCTGGCTGTGACCACCTTACAGTGGAAGCACACTGTTGAAAGCAGCTTTTCACAGCTCCTCGAAAAGTGCTGTGCTATTACACTTGTGATACTTTGAAGTTTATGATTGTGCTGAAGTCCTAGAGTGACCTGTCTTTTCAAAGTTTTAGATCAAGAGAGAAATGCTAGAACATCAACAGGAAATAAAACATTTTTATTGAATATCTGTGTAATATGTATGTTAACGACAATTGGAAAACTACTGTGGGAAGTCACTACACAAAGTGAAACAAAATATAAACCACCTCATCAAAAATGAAGGTAAAATACGGCTAAAGTTGTCAGCTCGCGGGCCACGAGCGATATGGCAGGATAAAACACCCCAAACATTTCTACAAGATACAGAGAAAACCCACACAGAGAAACACTCAAGCAGGCAGTAAATATACACAAAGGCAACTAGGATCTTTCTACAGCATCAGATTCTAATACTTCACACAGCTTTGTCAGAAAGGTACATGTGGCTTCTTTGAGGATGAAAATGTCATCTTGGTCACATGGCAGGTTCAGTCTCTGAGAATCATCACACCTTACAAACCAGTTCTGTGGTGACATTCAGTCTGGCAGTGTAGGAAGAGAAAGCGTTAAGAATACCTTAACACAATGAGTCAGACCTGGCAGTTTGAACCTGCAGCTATCCTGAATGAACAACTGAAAGTTGGAGACCATGAAGCTCTTATGCTGGAAAGCTGACTGTCTACTTCTCTTTGGTGGGGTTTGGTCCTTAAGGTTAAGATTTTAAAAAGTATTCCAGCTTGATGCTTTGCATGTATGCGCCTGTTTCTATCAGAAAATGTCTCGCTTGTGTTTTTTCCGTGTTTCGTGTAAAAAAGAAAGAAAATGGGTCTTGCTATTCTCACTTTTGGAGGTGGGGAGAGATCCAGACTTCTGTTCTCCTCCCATTTCTTTGCTGCTTCTTTTACCCTCAGTGTACTGAGCACATTGGTGCTTGGCCATAACTGCACCAACCTCTCAGACCGTCACACCTCTCCCAGAAGCAGAGCCTTGAGGGAGGCTGTGGAATTTAGTTTTCTGTACAGAGTTCTCTGATTACATTCATCTTTGTTTTCAATAACTTCTGTTAGATACAATTGATAAGAACGTTAATGGTTAATTCTCATCCTCCCTCCAAAAGGTATAGCATTTCCACATTTCTGGGGTAGTTTGCATTGTTGAAAATAATGAACTCTTCAAAGCATTATAAATATATTCACAGCTTGGAAAAATAAGCAAGGGGCCTCAAAGGACGGTACATGAGATAGAAGTGATGCCCTAAATGACTTGATGAGATGGTACAAGCTGAGATGACATGCTGGCTAGCTGTAAGATGACTATCTACAATAAAGCGACGGGGAGCGAGGGCAAGGGAGGTTGCAAATGTAGTCTATTGCACAGGGCTTGACAAAATGCTGTGTGGTCAACCCATTCCATATAGCATCCTTGTCCCCTGCATAGCTCTCCAGTTCTAAATTGGTCCGTAATAACTAGAACTGCTTGTGCTATGCGTTCCTTCGGCAGTGCAGTAAAAGGGAATGGCAGTATTATTACAATATCACTACGGAATAAATTGATTGCTATCCACTGAGAAAACTACATTTCTAAGCACACACGGCAGTCACAGTGATACACAGAGCAGTCTTTCAAGACTCTTATGGAATGACTAATAGCTTCATAATAGTGCCATTTACTACATAATAACATTGAAAACATTTAAAAACTCCTCCTGAAACGAGCATCTAGTATACAGAAGAGGTTGCTTCAGTTTTCTAGAACTTGTTCTTTGTTTTCACTTTTTTTTTAAAGGACAAATTAAAACTTAAGTATAAATAGTATATAAAAGGTCACTAGCTGTTCTCTTTTGGCTTACTCTGAAGTGCATTTAGAACTATGGCTAAATTTTGTCATCTTCTGATGGGATTACAATACTGTCTGTTTGCCATGAAACTATTTTGTATAATAAACTCACACGGCTGTGTCTAAAAAATATTCTGCATTCCTTCTAATCTGAGTATAATAAAATATTTTGTTACAAAGTCTAATGTGCAAACTTATTATAATGTGAAATTGTGGATGGAATTCACAGTATGCTAATTTTATATAAAGGTGATAATGGAGAGCTACTCTTGTTTTCATGGCAGCATTTTGCTGCTACTGCGTCTCCCCCCCCGCCTCCCTTCCCCCCCTCCCTGCACAACCTCTGCAATGATCTTACTTTGTATGTTAGATGAAATCGTTGTCCCCTATGGAACTGCTTCCTCAGCTTTCAGTCTAAAGCCATTTCAGTCTGTTATGTGTTTGCTTTGGAATATATACAAAAAAAATGATACCCTGGCTTCTGGCTACATCTCCTTGAGGTCAGCCATGGAGCTGCTCAGATCATGCTAAGTTGCCTGTGAAAGACGTCTACCCATTTGGATTTGCCCCTCCAAGATTCACTGTGGACGCATAGCATGTTATTAGGATGGTCCAGTTGAAAGCTCAGATTTAAGTTGTCCTTTAAGATGTCAGTGTAACACTACTAGTGCCTTACAAGTTGGAATTTTTTTTCTGGAATGCAGACGATACAATAGTTACCCTATAATATATTATCAGCTCTCCTATATCTCAGTCAATTTACATAATTTAAAATAGAACATCTTATTAAAAACATCTAGTTATACACAGATTAGGAAACGCTTACAACATACAAATACACAAACTAGAAATAAATTCTCAGCATACTGGTGTATATATACAACTGTGTGATACAATAAATAATTTCTGTCATGCTCTATCTACACATCATATTGCTTAAAAGAAGAGTAGATTGGGGGGGCAGTGGTGAAATGAAGCGCCTTTAGAGGGCTCTCTACATTTAAATTTGTGCAAATTAAAACAGGAATTTAAAAGTACAGCTGATCTGTGTCAGGAACACATGGCTGGAAATGAAAGGACCCATATTACTGAGGTATTTACAGATACTGGCTAAAGAGCACTATGTGGGCAAATGCAGAAAGGCTTCTTCTTCTTTTTTCTTCTTCATAATTTAATTTAATTTAATTTACTTCTTGACTGCCAGCATGGCATCTACCTCCTCCTCGGGCTGTAAGGTGTGCCACTGTGCAATGGGCCGCCGGGGGTTGGCCAACATGTCTGACCAATGCCGCAGCTCCGCTCCGGTGCTGTTGTAGCCCACAAAGACTTTCCCGATGGCATCATTCTTGCCAATCTTGTCATAGTCCAAAACAGTCACAACAATTTGCACTTTCTACAATGAGACAGAGAAAGACCAGTGAGCATGACAGTAAGGGGAAGGTGGGCAGGGATGAATCTTGGGACAGACAATGACAATGGAGACTCCATGAAGGGGGTAAGTGTGTGACAGCTGGAGTAGGTTCCCCCAGCAAGAAGCAAACTCAAACTTTTGTCTTTGCTTCTTGTGAGCCTTTCAAATAAAATTAAGTTCACACCCTCCCTGTTATCTTGAAACTTGCCCTCTTGCATTAAGAGCTTCATATGGGATTTGAGGTTGATTTTTTTTCCCCTTTAACAGATTAACAACATATGGATTTTTTTTTTTGGTTGTTGTTATTGAAGACTTAGACTGTTAGATGTCTGTAGAACTAAAATGGAGATTTGAAGGTAAGCTAATTCAAAAGTAGTGCAATTTAACACATCATTATTGTTTAAGTAAATAAGTTAGCAGCCTAAATTCAGAAATGGCTCTACCCCAAGTTAACATTTGCAATGTCATAGTCTATTCTGTTAATTGCTTTTCTGCTTCTAAACAACTCTCACCCATCCATCCAGCATGCTAATGAGTTATTTTCAGATAAATTCAGTAGATAGCCCTTATGGTTACTATATACATACACACACACATATGTACTCATACACATCACGTGTAAGTATGTATGTATAGTGTGTATATTCTATATATTTATAAAGGAGTCTATAAAACAGACTGCATGCTTAGCAGAGTTGGAAAGAAGTATAAACCTCACTGTCTTGGGGCTCTGACACACCAGCGCTGCCTATGACTGAGCCGGTGTTGGAGTGCCACTTATGCTGGAGAAACGGTGACCTCTGGCAAAGAGGGTTGAACTATTCCCACAAAATCTGCATGAGCCCATCTGTCACAGCTCAGAGACAATTCTCCATTCACTTAGACTGGGGCACACTGGGAGGTGATGTTCAAGCCAAGCATTTGTCTATGCATTTGCGTGCACATGCATATATTCCTCTCCTTCAGGTCATTAATATTTGTTGAAAGAACACAAACAGCTAGTCCTTCAGTGGAGTGGTGTTCTTCCCCAACAGCACCCAAGACGTTAACAGTCTTGGGCTGATTTTAGTAAACTGTAAACACTTTTCCTTAGAGAGCTTTATCTTAAAAGATGAACATACAGTTATTTTCCTAATTCCTTTCTATCCCATGATAAATACACACACCTCCCTATTACAGTGTGAGTTTCCTGAATTGAAGGAAGAAATGCCCTGAAACACATTTCTTCCAGAAAAGTATTTTACTCTCAAGAATCAGGTTTTTATATTTAGGGCTTTAAGTACAGGTACAATCTGGATTTCTTACTAGAATGACTAATTTCAGTGCTTGTAATAGGATTATCTTTTAAGCATATCTGCAAGACCAGGCTCATGAAGTCTATTTTATAAAGTCCATTCCCTTACAAGATTGTACAATTCACTCAGCCAGAGGAGGAGAGGATTCCAACAGGCACTAAAGTATTTATATAGTTGCTGATGACAAAAGTGTACATCAAACTCAAGACTCTCTCTCTCTCTCTCTCCCCAGCGCACTCACAATAAAAGGCAATATCCTGCAGCAAGTATTTCTAGATGCCAAAATGATGTTTCAGTGGTGCTGTTTACAATCACTTTTAATGTTGATGGTACCTCCCCAAATGAACATTTATGTTTTAGATGCATGCTACAATCACAGATATAAAAAGTAAGCACGCAACTGTTATTTTATGGTACAAAAAACCCTTGCCTGATGTACCTAGAAACTTGGGAGCTCGTAATTATTGGATTTTTTTTTTGCATGTGTGTTAATCATAAGACAACAATCAGCACTGTAAACAAAAGACCCTTTTTCTTGCTCTGTAAAGATGTAAGAACAGCTAGCGCAGATCATTAACTCTGAGATGATTTTTTACCTCATGGTCTCTGGTTTAAACCTACAGAGAAAAGCGAGCATCTCTTTGCTTTTGTAGGATATATTAAAGGAAGAGCTGCAATGCTAGTAGGAAGCACCAGCTCTGCGAATAAACACTTGGATTAACAGTTTTGTCGGTGTGATTAAGCACTCTTAAGGACTGAAAGGGCCTGGAGATGTTGCTACCTTCAAAGGCAGTCTGTCTTGCATTTGGTAAAACACAGGCACGATACGCCTGTAGCAACAGTATTTGACTTCCCAGGGGTGTTCTCCCATTACCCTGAAAGACATCACTTTCTTTCCCTTAAGAGCCAGAATCCATAGTCACTATTAATTTGTTGAAAATGTTAACGTTCATCCCACTTTAAATTACTACAGTGCTCCCTCTGTGAGCTCTCTTGTCTTTGCTCTCCAACAGTCAAGAAACTTGTACAATCATTATTTTTTGACTGTGAAAGTTTGCTTAATGGCTTTTACATAAATTAACCAAAAGTCACAGTGATTATCGTATTAAGCTTAAATAACATTTAAAATGTTTCTGTTTTTTTTATTGATGAAATCACTTCAGTAACCATGAAGAAATAACTTCTAAATATAGTCTAACTCCAAAATACATTGGCATATGATCAAAGTCCATAATTACAGATTTTAAATTGAGGCTATATACCAAAAGTAAATAGCTATAAAGTCATCCTAATAAACTTATAACTCCCTCCCCAAGCAAAACTTTAACAGCTAAACCACAATACTTTTTAAAGGGTGTACATCCACCTTACAAAACTGATCTAGGATTAGAAGGCAAAATGGCCAAGTACCTACACAGAATGCACCTAACCATGCCAAAGCTCTGATTTGATGGCAGTGCCCATTCCAGTTCCTCAGTCCTGTCCCTATTTGGAAATCAAGACGTTTGTTGTCTAAATTGCCAGAGAGGCTCGATCTGATTCATCATTTTTTTCCTCTGGGTCTTTGATGCTTGTTATGAGCAAGCACACGGAGCAGCTTTCATTAAAATCAGTGGGAATTAGGCCCCACTGGATTTCTCACTTTTTGATTCATAGAGCCCACAGACACCCGCTCATGCTGTGGGGCAGGAAGAAATGCTAAATGGGCTAGTCATGCCTCTAAGTCACTATTCCTACTGCCCCACCTTGTCTAGTTTTATTATATTTGTTGGTACCAAGTCAATAAAAATCAAGCACACTGCTTTAGCTGAAATGTAGGCCTTGGCTCCTGGGCTTCTCTCCAGTGCAGTTGCTATCAAAATCCAAGATACAGAGTCTCAAAACCCATACCATGCTCTCATCTAATCAAGAGTGGGCTCCCAATTTGGCCCAGGCCATTTAAACTACAAGTAACATGGCACCTAACTCATACCTAGCTCTCTCTTACAAGCCACAAAATGTAGTATTTATTCCCAGACTGTTTTAATTATGGTCATTCAAACTGGGACGCTCCTGAAAGTACACTTTCCATGCTCAGCTCCACCCCAGAAAAGCTATTGTCTTGCTTAACGTCACAGGGCTCCATGGGCGGGTGGGAAGCCAGCATGCAGTTCTTTTCTCTTCTGAGGATATTTAAACCAATACACCTTCCCTGCCAATGAATGCTCTAGCAAGTGAGCAAAATAATGAAATAGTTTAAAACTAATGGTTAAGGCTTTAAAAAAAATGGAGGAGGCCTGTACCAACTGATCTTTATGTGGTTTACATCACCTAGATCAGATCAGAGACCAAAGTCTCTCCCTTTCCAACTGCACCATTCAACTATCAGGTGATCTTATGTTCTGTGGCCAACCGTATACTTACTATTTATGCAGAAATGAGTGTTGCACTCCCAACACATGCCATAGGCACAGGCTATGAATATTTGCTTACAACACTGAAGATACAGGTTTAAATTCACTTAGGGAGGAGAGTGAATTGGATGCAGATTTCCCACATGCCTACTGAGATGGTTAAGAAGAGCTTATCTCTTGTGAGAAAAGTATAGTTAACATCAGAAGAAGTTAAACCTCACTCTCATGAGTGAGAGATGACTTGCCTCCTAGCAGTCCAAAGGTAGGTAACTGAGTCCCTGAAAAAAATGACACTATGCCGTGTCCTGGTATTTCCCTCTGCTAATGTAGGTTACTTCAAGTTCACTGTGCTGACTTCTGAGGCCCCTAATGTTAGGCACTGATCTCTCCAGAAGGAGCACCTGGACAATTGCTGGAGCTCCCCTGAGGTGCCAAGAAAACAGGTACTGCAGTACTGACCCCTGAGATTCTCAAATGTCTTCTTCCAAGGAATGTAGTAATCACAGAAAAAGTTTTAATGGTGTAGTGAAAAAAAGTTGTGATTAAATTCTGTGCTTTACTTAAGAGGGATGCTGCAGTGTTTTCAACAAACAGGATGAATAAATGCATAGGGACTACAAATTTAACTGACGATGCCAATTTATTGTTTCAAAATATTTGAGGAAAATTGCTATATATACTTTTTCTTTTATCCCTATACTTTTTTGCTGGCACATTCCTACCTTATCTCCCTGAGGATTTTTTTTTTCAGAATCCATTTCTCTTAACAGAAAAATGTCAGTTATTCATTTCTCACTGATGAATCAAAGCTTCATAAGTACTGTGCATTTTATCATTTCTCTCTTGAAGCAGTCACACTCATTTAATGTAGCACAGGGCTGGCTAGGTGCTAATGAAGGCATGCACACGTGATAATTAACAAGATTCCTGTTAAATATTTATAAGGGATGAGAAATGGAATGCAGAGGGAAGACAAAACACTGACATTACCTGAATTTGTTCAAATGGTACTTCAAAGCTGAAAGACTCGTTGTAGTAGGGATTCAGAGTGTTCTTTTTAATCGTAGTCTTTTTCTTCTTCAGCCTCTTACCGTTCTGCATCAGATGGATCTTCACATAGGGATCTAAGTAATCAAGAGAAGAAGTACAGCTCAGTGTGTTATCTACAGATTTTAATCCCACAAATTTATGACTCGACAAAAAAAGAAAATCCTTGAGCAACAAACAGCTTGTATTTAAACAAAGTCCTAATTTCCACTACAGAAAAACCCCTGTACAAATGCAAAGTGTTCCTGATGGAAAAAGGTACAAAACATTCATTGCATTATCTCCTTAACACTGTGAGGGAGTGTTAAATTTCCACCTAACTTTGTTCTGTAGCTCATTAACCACCCTGGAAACATTTTTACTGTAACATTATGTATTGGCTGCCAACATTTCTTGGCAAAAGGGCTGTGGGGTGGTTTTCCCAAGATCCATGAGTGCTGCTGAATGCACACATGGTGAGACAGGGCTCTGCAATTCTTCAGCAACTCTTCACATCGCTCCATGGGCAGGAGCTTCACTGTGGTCTTCCCGTCCTCTGACCTACCCAGCGGGCTGCAGTTGACACAGCGCAGTGTCCGTGGGTCTAGCACATGGCCAGACTGCATGGCAGGAAGGAACTTTGCCCTTAAATCCCAGTCCTCTACCTTAGTGCTACATGCAGCCAGAGTAAGGTGCAGGCTATGGCATCAGCATAAATTATGATTGTATTTGCTACTCTTTACTGAATTCCCACTGAATTCCCACTGTTTTGTATGACTTTCGGTGGCTAAGGAACAGAACTGCTTTGGAACCTTATCAGGTACTCCTCATGCAAGCAAAACTCTCATGGATGTTACTGCCATGAAGTGGTATCTCAGTGATTATACTTCCAATGGAAATTTTGCCTGCTTAAAAGAATAGTGCTGTCAGTCCTTAATCTGTTACAAGAGCCATGTTCCCATATAGAGAATGAACCAGCAGTTCTTCTTCCATGGTGGTGGCAATTAGCAGTACCTTCACTGAGCTTCGTTATTTTTCTGTTTAGGCCTACCATGAAGCACCTACCATTTTAAGCATCTCAAGCTCATCCTTTTCAACAATCTCTCCGGTACTGACACCAAAATTTGGGTAGGTACCTCTCTTGTCTTTAGGCAGCTGAACCATGGTGTAAGTCAAGGCAAGCCTTCCCTCTAGTGAGCTGGTAGGAGCTATACAAAGCACCAGCAGCCACAAGTCATCTGTGACATAAACTAAGGGAACCTGAATGCAAGCTATCAAAGGAAAGGGCTTCTCCTTTCCCTCCTGAGAAAAAGATGGGGCTACAGAAGAATGACAAATCAACACTGAAATTAAATATTATCACTACGCTTTATGACTCTGCAATGAAATTCATGTTCAGAATGTCTAAGACGAGTAATAGCATTCTGCTACAGTCAAAATACGCCTTACTGCAGGAGACCTAGGAGTTTGGGACAGCTAAGTTACTGGAGTGACTTGAGCATGGTCCAGAGTGCCTCTGAAGGGAGCATAATTTTGGTAGTGGACTCTTCAAGCCAGCAGAGAAAGGTATAATAAGATCCAATGGCTGTAAGAAACTAGACAAATTCTAACTTAGAAATAGGTATATACTTTAGTAGTAAGACTGAAACGGCTGGATTACTTTCTCAGTGTTTGTGGTGAACTCTGTTACAGAGTTAAGATTCCTTCTCTCTCAGAAGACCTCAAATAGAAATTAAATCTGGGTAGGTTTATGCTTGAGGCTAGACAGGGAATTGCAAGGGTTCCTTTTGGCTGCACAATGTATGAATTAAGGAGTATCATGTGAAGAGCAGAAATGCTAGCAAAAAAAGCCAACAGAGGTCTATTTCTTTTTGATTACTGAGTTCAACATCACTGCATACAGGGTTTTGAAGGTGGAAAACAGGCAAATCTGGACTCCTTCAACATTTGTTGATACTTGAGAAAAACTCACCTACCTCATTACTTTTGCTGAGGCTCCATGCTGAATGCACAACTGTTTTAACATGAAACTGATGGTTTAGGTATAGCTAATATACAGTAAGAAAGTTCAGGAGTCAACGAAAGAGTGGTAGAGTGTTAAGACATGGAAATGAGATGAGATGCTGTTAAAATATAATTTAAGTAACTAGAGCGAGCTGGGAGGCTAAACAGTCCAGTAATACATTGTTATTAAGAGGGTTAAAATTGAAGAATTCTATTAAAATAAATGCAGTCGACATAAGCTGAACCTTCACTGACCTGTGCTTGTACGCGGACGCTAAACACAGATTTGATGACTGTTCATATGCCCATAAGGAACTGTACACAAATTACTCATACAGCGATGAAGATATATTCCTATCTCGATAAACATTCCATATTTTGGAGAAAAATATTTTTAACCTAGAATTCAAGTGTATGTGAATGCTTGGTGTCTACATGTATGTGAATGTACGGGGTCTACATGGATGTTCACTTTAAACAATTTGCTTCTATTGACTTTCTAGATTTTCTATCTTCATGCTAATATTAGAGCAAAATCTGACCCTAGATAACTCATGGTCATGGGATAAGGCTCCGAAGGTATGTTTCTGTGGGTTTTTTTTTCATGTCCTGATCATCTGCTTCTGCTTCTCTGTCTGGGGATTTGACTTAGGTTCAGACAAATGCCAGTTGTTTAGTAGGAAAATCCAAGCGGTACCACATTGCCACTGTAGTGCAGAACTGTCAGTGGCAGAGGTCTGAAATGGGGCACAGAAGGGGGCATAACGTGACACAACGTTCTCATTTCTTTTCATACGAGGATAAAATTTTCATGCTAATCCAAATACAAATCGAATGTCACCTAATAAAAATCATGTTTCTTTTCTGTTTTCAGGGGAAAATATTAAATAAGTTTACTCATCACGTAAACTTTCAACTCAGAGCCAGGTGTCCAGCTCAAGTAAGTGGATGGGCCATTAGAAAGTTTAACTGAGTTTATCCTCATTAGATTGTACATCCACTTTGTATTTCCTGAAGTATCCTGGTCTTAACTAGTTCTCCCCTCTCTTCATTCTTTAGTGTTTCATATACGAGCCCCTCCATCACTGCATTATCTTCAGTTACACTTTACCGTATCCCATGACACTATCCCTAACTCCCTCATCTCTCCAGTAATCTATTTGCTTGCAATCTACACAGAAAACCTGATACCTAAGCACAGACTTTCTTGCAACTTCATGAATAAATCTCAGAAAAAGACAGATTCTTTTTCACCAAATAACAGAAGCTGAATTGCTTGAGTCAATTATTGGAAGAAGGGAGGATAATCAAAAGAAAGCAGAACCTTTGGGAAGTGCCACTCTCCAGTGATTTTTCTGAGATAAGGTTTAGTACTAATGGAAACATCTCTTCTCTCTACTTGCAACATAACCTCAGTACTGGCAGCATTACTCATGCTGAGTAATACTTTAATATGTAAATAGTCTCGCCGAATAAGTGAGACTAGTAAGGATGACAGAACTGATATTACAGCCCAGCAATGATAAATTGTCTGTTAAGTGCATAGCCTGAGCATAAAGGGCAGAATTGTTTTGACCAAGTAGAAATGTCTACATCTGACGCCAATGAAAATAAATAAGCATTTCTCTTTATGTACTCTGGATAGTTATCTCATTCCAGAGTAAATATATGTCTTTGGTAAATAAATTGCCCCCAAAATATTTATTTCGCTCTGATACAAGACAGCCTATTCGCTTTCATGCCAACAGTTACACTGAAGAAATTTGAGGTTTGAAGAGGTGGACATCACTCTCTTTTTTCCTTCAAGTTTATTCCTTTCAAATAAACAAGGATTTAGATCCACATTACATGCACAGGTACCTGTGGATGGACCTTACCTGTCTATCTGGAAGAACAGATGTTGCATGCAGAGCACTATGGATGTCCCTCTGCCAAAGGGGACAGAATGGCTGTATGTCCCTTGCTTAATAATTCATGTTAAGTAATGTGTGGGATTAAAAAAAAAATTCTGCTATTTATTTCCTCATTAACGATCTAGCCATGAATGCTAAAAAGATGTAAAATTAATAACTAATTGTACATTGTAGATTTTACAACAATGTCTCAAGGGAGGCTAGCTGAACAGCTTCTAGAGCCCTGGGGGACCAGCTGGCAGATTTTGTTTTCCTGAATTTTGCAGTAAGACACCAATACATTATTTAAAAGGTAATTGAAATGGTATGTAATATCAGGTAAAGACTTCTGGAATCATTTGGACCATAAGACATATATACACAACTAGAACCCTCTTAAAATAATGACTTGTTCATCATCATCATGTTGTAGACAAGATGAACTTCATTATTAGAGGTTTTAAAAAGCAAACGTTACAGCTGAAAAAAATGCTACAACTAGAAGAAAATTGTTGCTGATGAGAATACCTGAGGAAATGGTGGAACTTGAGAATGACTGCTTGTCAGTGGATTTTAAGATGAAAAATTTGTTACAAGGATCAGTAGTTAATGAAAAATAATTTTCTACCTAGGTAGGACAGAATTCAGCACACAAATTTCCTATTGTATGGACTGTCAGCAGAAAAATGTCAACCGTGTACCCAGTTTGCGATGGTTTTACTACAACGGTTTCTTCTGAACGCAAACAGAAGAATGGTGACCATCTTTGTTAAATGTTTTTTAAGGCTTTTGTAATCTAATCAAAATATGAAAAGAAAGCACCCAGAAAGTTGACAAATTTGAAAAATGCTACAGGGATAAACACTGCAATTGACTGTTTGCAATTACAGTCCTGAGTTTGCATGGGGGGAGGAGCCTAATGGTTTAAAGAAAAAAAACCCCCACATCTCTGTGCACTGGGATCAGAGAAAACCCTCTACAAGACTCGAGCAAGCCTAACATAATAAGAAAAAATTTGAGCCAGAACAAACTAGTCAGAGATAGGGTTGAATAAAGTTTCATATGACAAAACACTGTAATAAGATGTTCTCAACTAAAATGTAGAAACCAAGAAGAAATATGGTGCCAGAATTGCCTCCAGCTGTATTTTTGTCTTCAAAAATGTGTGGGATAACTGGGTGTTAATCAGCACATATTTCTCCCCATCAAAAGAAAATTTTTGCCAAAACCATGGCAAAGCACACATCACTGATGTTTAAAGCAAAGGTGTCAGCAGACAGTAGTTTCCATTCCAGGAAGCAGAAAGAATTCCTGAAGAGCTAGGAAAATGATCCAAGAAGTAAAGAAAATCAGGTTTGGAAATGCAGCCTTATAAATGGCTCTGAAACGTGGTTAGGACAGAGGTGACTTGCAGTGTGGATTGTTAGTTCCAGGCTAAAGAGCCATAATCACTCTCATCTTGCAACAGCGCAGCAGCGGGGTGGAAAGCTGAGGAAAGGCCAAGCCAGAGCCTTAAACCAAAGCTGAAGCAGTGCTCGATTCAATGGTGCACCCTTAACCTGTTCCTATTCTGTGCAAACACCCTTCGGATGAAGCTTTTTTGGCTTACAGGAGTGGGCAGTGGGGAGAACAGCAATTTTATACAGCAAACAACTTTATTTTCTGTAGAGACTGTGCCAGGGATGAAGGCTGACAGCATCAGCAATACCTGCATGCTTCCTTCTGCCTTTGGATAGCAAACAGCAGCGGTTACTAGAGCTGTGCTACGGAAAACAGCAGGGCTCTAAGAGCAGAGCCAAATAGGACAAACTTTCCTGGGAGTTCCCACAGATGTGCTGATTTTTCCCAAGGATCACGGTACAGGCTCCCTCCCTGGGCATATAAATCCTTCTCTCTTGTGAGCGAGGGATGATTCACATGATGCCTGTGGTGTCCAGGCCATGGATAATTTGCCTTGAATTTTTTATTCTGTTTATTCATGTATGGATGAGAGGGGATAATTAAAGTCTCTGAAATAATGAGTTTAGAGTGATATTGCGCCTGGATTGTCTAAACTAGTATTTTTCAGACGAATGGAAAGCTTCAAATGGGAAGGAAAGCCAGAGGGGAAAAATGTGTTATCTGGGGAAGAAACAATATAAGGTACAATTACTAAGAAGGAGTACAAGAGCTATGGTACATTATAGATTGCATAAAAGTTATAGTTTATATTCATTGACACAAGCTGTTGGGCCTTTTACTTCCCTCCACAAATGAGCAAATTAAAGTTGGAACATTATTTTTAAGGAGAAGCTGATGTCTCAAGGGAAATATTGGAAAACATTCTCATTAGAAACAATTCTCTTGGCATAAAATATAGGGTTTGTGGGGTTTTTCTTACCACAGTTCCTTGAAAACAGGATTGCTGATTTTTTAAAAAAATGTTTATTTCCTACATGATTTCCAGTTCTCAGCTAACGTTCATATTTAGCAACTTTGGACCTCATCATGGTTTCCATAACCCCACTGGGTTGTGGATAACCTGATGTTAGGGGCCAAATCTTTAGCTGTAGCCTGTACTTAACCAATACACAAGGGAAAGGTGGGTAGCAAAAGTATTTGCTGTAGATTCCTGCATAGCATCTACGCTTGACCCCAGCAGCATAATGGCCATGAATGGAATTGAGAAATTGCAAGCAGCTCAGATGGGCTGCCAGAATGGCCCCAATAGTTTAAAACAGTTCAGTTAAAAAGACTCATATTACACTTGCCAACATCTATCTATGTTCCATGGGTGGACCACTCCAGATGCAGCATACGCACACACACACAGAGCATACTGTCCATCAGTCCCTTTCTTGCTCATATTGTATGTCCTAGGGTAACGAATTAGATGACTTTGGATTACATATTTTCCATCAGCATCTTTAAAAGAAGATAATGTAAAACTGGGTAATTTATAAATGAAAACATTTGTTACTTCATGTTCAATAATATTAGACAGATTCACATAGGAATAAGCGAGTCCAATGATCCACTTATAGTGGGGAAGAAGGGGACAGTATTTATTTATAATAAATAATGATTGCCTGGCTATAATAAAAAAAGTTAAATGGAGAGTGTTGCAAAGCAGTTTCAAAATATCAGCTCTTCACTGTTGTGCAGTTAGGTGAACAAACTGCTACTGAAATGCTGAATTCAGAGAACTAGGGAGCCTTGGGAAGAACGAGGTGCTGTAAAACCAACAGTGAGCCAACAATTTCCTCACCCGAGAATCCCAAACTGAGGTTGCTGAACACGTATTGTTGACAGTGGAAACAGAATTCTTCACAGTGGCCTAAGGGCTATTCAGCCAGCACTTGAGTCTGCAATTCTACCCACAGCGCTTCCAACTGGAACATAACAACAAATGTTACAGCGCCAGATGGGGAAAGTAGCAGAAAACTGAAAAAAAGTGCCAGAACTCTTATTTAAAGACAGCACAAATTAGTGCTTATGAGCTTATGACTAAGTTTCTTGCCAGAGCGAGGGCAGCTGATCTGTCTATCTTGCATCCAAGCAGTTCAGTTCGTTTCAGCATAGTTACACACAGGCAAAACAAACAGTTTTATAAAGCACAGAAAATGTGGGTTGAACCAACAGGAAAATGCACCTTGAGTTTTGGCTGTGGATAAACACAGAACACTCTTGTGGAAAAGCAAAGCAACTCAACCAAGCACTTCATAAATGCGATTACATGGAAACTGTAAGCATCGAAGCAGTAAACCTTGCTCCCCTGTATTCGCACCAGAAGGGGAGGAACTGAATGTTCAAGAAGCTTAAATGTAGTTAGGAGGGGAAAAGACAGCACGGCATTTTAAAACTTTAACATACTGGAGAAGGGTACCTGAAAACTTAGATAAGAATAAGGAAATAAGAAAGCATATTGTAATATGTGATGTTTGTACACAAATAGAAAGAATACAATAGTAACTAAGATGAGGGAGGCACTAACATCAAATGGTGGAAAGGTATTAACTGGGGCTGCTGATACAGGCAGACTCTCCAGTGCAGGCATTCAGACAGAAACCAAAGCAAACTGGCAATACCTCAGGCAGCAAATTCCAGCAGACTGCTGAGTTTATGTAATGTCTTTTGATGATATAAAGAAAAAATGAATTAAATTTATATTTATTAAATTGTTGGTACTGAAAACATCAGAAGATAATACATAGAGGCTTAGAGAGATTCAAAATACTGTCCTGAAGTGAGCTGGGGAGGGGGGAATACTGACTGAGGAATGACAGGCAGAAGAGCGGAGGGAGAACAAGCTCATAATATAGAAAAACCCAAACAACCTAAGGTTAAAGAGCAGACTATGTGGGATGTTTTAGCAGAAACAGGAGCTGGGTACACAATGATGTAGCACACTGGACTGTTGGTGAGTACCTTGAAGTCCTCCAGATCTGAGCTGGCTATCTAACAAGGCCATACAGAGGAGGTTATCTATATTTGGAGAGGGGGGTAGAACTGCCCTACCCCATTCTAAGGCATATGCTGCCGAGTGGAGGCCATAATTCAAAAATCAGGCTGAAAAAGCGAGCACATAAGGAACATCAGGTGGTAAAGGTGGGGGTTTGGAAGGGCCAGACACCTGGGTGGAGAGCTGCCTCAACACACCTTGAAAAAGTGTGATGGAGAGGAATTACACTTCACCCTTTCAAGACTTCAGTGTTTTCCTACAGCTGTGCCAGCTTAGGGTTTTTTGGGGTTTATCTATTTGGTTTTACAAAATAAAGCAACTAAAATACTGGCTTTTTCTCTCCAACCTCTTTTGCTGATAGCCAAGGGTTTAAGCTACTATATGCTGATTTAGGAAATGTTCTTCAAACCTCTCCCTTGGATGAAGGGATCTGACCCTACGTATCTACCCCTCAAGAAAGTGAGACAAGGTTATAAAAATATGAGAAGCAGGTTCTTAGTTTGCTGAGAAGAACGATTTATTTTTTGTGCTCCTTCCAGTTACTCAGTGGAGAGAAGGTTGGTGCCAGGTCTCCTTTCTTCGAGTGCCCTTGCCCACCTTGCCTGTGTGATCATCTTTCAGCCTCTGTTCCTGTGGATATTTGCTGCATATAGCTATTGGCCTGCATCCTGGATGATGATGGAAAGACACCTACTTTAGGAATTCCAGTGGGTGATGCTGATGGGTGGTGGTGTGACTATCAAGATTTTAGGGGACTCGACTGAAAGAAACCCAGAGGGATTTACAAATTTGGTTAGTCAAGAATTTCTACTTGCATGGTGATGTTTCCTTGTGCTTCCAGGCTTAAATTGCTGGGATGACTGTCCTGAGGAAAATTACCACACAGAGATAAGGGCGAGGACAGACACCCAAAAATAACTTGGAAGAAAGAAAAAAAAAAGGGGATTTCTTTCACCTAGTGAAAGGCTGTGCTGGTAGAAAGAACTGACCGAAAGGAAGTAATGACTGACTGAAAGGAAGTAAGGCCAATCAGAAAGACTATTTTGCCAGGGCCAAGCACTGAGACAGGACAAACATTATGGAGACTGCAGTATGGATATTTCTCGTTTGGTTACTCTCCACCCCCACCCCCATTCCAAAAACCCAAACCTGGCAGCTGTGAGACAAAATAAGTCCTAATCTCGAACTGCGCTGAGGACAGATAGGAGTTTCAGTATTACTGGGTAGCATAGAAAACCACATCAGAGCAAGTGGCAGTATTCATTCAAAGGAATTACTCAACCCTGAAACACAGAGAAACACTATTAAAACCAAAACCTGGTCTAACTAGTGTATTAGCAATTTATTGTAGCAAGAATATATATTTTCTGCTACAGACTCTTCATGTCAATGTTGCTACAGTAAGGTTTTATAGCTTGACTGCACATCAGCATGCTACTAGTGTGTTGTGATTGTCTTTACATGGAAAAAAGCTAATATACGCTGCTTAAGGGCACTCTGCATCCTCTCCCACAGAGGGTTAGAAGCAAGACACTCAAAAGAAGATAAAGATTGCTTCAAAACCACTGAACTATCGCATTGTTTACATGTAAGAGGTTTTTTCAAATGCAGCAAACCCAGTTAGGACTGTGTATTCCATACCCTCGCAGTCCAAAATAATGTTAGGTGAGTTGGGAGAAGAAGCAGAGGATAGTAAAAATAGATAAGCAAAGCGGCAGAATGCTTTATCTACATATGATAGAAAGGGTAAGAAATGCCCAATTACCCCAACTCGTGTAAGTGAGTCACCAGGAAAATACAAACCAATATATTGCAAAATAATTCTGATTTTAGTAAAAACCTACTGTTTCTACTTTATAAACAGCTTTTCTCATTCAGGTAAGCTTTCAGTCTTAGACAATGTGAAAAAGACATGATTTTTTCTTCAGATGATTAAACTAGAAATAGCACTGAGAGCTAATACTGCAGGAATGCTGCAGTACAGAAGGAATAAAAAAACAGTCTTACAACATCAGTGACTACAAATAAAGCAGCCTGATCCAAACTTCACAGCTGAGAAACCAACGCTAGTCATGCTTTATCAAGGTCTCTTTCTCCCCCTCTCTCCTGCTTCTCAACACATCCAGTGTCTGTTAAGCCGGATTTTGGAAAAGATTTCTGGATATTCATATAGGCTATTTGTGGCACTTAATTTTAGTGTGATTCAGAGGATCAAAGTCTTTACTGCCTCAATACATATACCACTAATCTCATTTATGAAATCTAAAGCAACCTATGGTACAGTTGTTTATTTGTGCCTGTTTGGACACAGAGGCCATATGAAACCTTTCCCTACTCTCTGCTCAGAGCAAAGGCCGTAGACAAGCCAAGCTGATGTGCTTCCTGCTGGTGAGGAGAAGACTCCTGGAATACTGCAAGGCAAGAACTGCACCTGCTCAGGGAGTGGGAGGGGCCATTCTGGATGGTGTTCCCCAGTATTGCTGGGAAGACTGGCTTTGTTCTGGATTAAATTTAACCACAGTAAGGAAAAGAAGATCAAAAGCAAATTTTCTTGGGATGGGCAACATCTTCATCTCAGTCTTGGCAGGAGAAGTTACAATGTAGGCTAAATTTATAAGAAGTTTCAACTGAGTTCAGCTAAGTTATATCTGTTTTCCAAAAGTGACAGCTGAGTGAAAACCTATTTTGCGGTATCAAAAAATAGTTTTGAAAAGCCTGAAGGTCAGATTTTTAACTCAGGTACTTGCAGAAGAAGGGCTGGGAAGCTGCATGCCTGCTAGCATTGCTGTCGATTCCACATAATGAGAAGCAGTGACCTGAAAGTTAAGGCAAATTTTCACTTAGACAATAGTAACATCTATATTATGCCCAGTGAAGAGTTACGGAAGTGCTGAAGTCCTTGGCAGAACAAACAATTTACCTTGTTTGTTCACCTCAGACAAGTTACAAAAAAGAGTAAGACCAGGAGGTATTTAAGGGCTAACATTCAAGGTAGACTAAAGAACAAGTGCTCAAGGCCAACAACATCTGCAATAAGAACACTGCTGCTGAGAACACTAGTCGTGTTCTAAGAGAAAAGGATAGAAAACTTGACAAATGGCATCATGAGGTGAAAGATGGAAGTTTTTTTGATAACACAACCAATAGCCCGTGCCCCAATGTATCCAAATTCTTTACAAATACTCCCAGCCATTTAATGACATAAATGGATATTTGACTGACATGTTCACCACTTACTGTACAGCACTTTAGCTTAGAAGGCAGTCAAACGTAACATAACCTATCAGAAATCCAAAGGTACCTGCTACAAATTTATACAGCTGATATCCAATTTGGCACAAAAGTGGTGGAGCAATCTGATCTTTGCTTCACTGACAAACCAGATTGAATTTGGGCAGCTCAGCATATATCTGTGTGCTACTCTGTTGAAACAAGATCTTGATGTAGTCTAGTCAAGGGATCATAATCTGTAATAAAATCAAATAACCCAGGAATCCAAAAAGCACATATGAATTTCAGAAACTCTTTGGCTCTTCAGAATTGAAAGTAGGAATATTTGAAAAGTCAAGCCTAAGCGTTTGTAGTTAGATGAGGAGGAGGAGGAAGAGGATGGCAGGAGTGAAATTGATAGGTGTTTTTATTTGGAACCAATAGAGCGAAAGCATAGTAAAGGAAAGGTAGATGACTGCTTCCAAGCCGAGGCTGTACTTGTTCTGTATAACAGAGAATATAAATAATTTCAGTGAAACTAAGTCAAGAAGCAATTCTCTTTTCAAGCAATGTTCACCAAATTTAAATAGATTTTCAAAGGTATTAAGTATTTGGAGTTGTAGATGTGTCCATTTTCAAAGGCACCTAACTCCTGTTAAAAATCACTGGTAATAAAGTGAAGCAATCAATTCACCTGGAGTCCCTTCAGCTTTCCTCTGGAAACTCTTATTTTGAACATTTTTCTGCATTAGTCTGTACCTAGGTGACAACAGGCCTCTGTTTTTTGACTGTGGAGAATGAAAGTCAAGACAGTCACTCAACAGCAATAAGAATTAAAATTATTTATGTTTAATGTACATGCCAATAATGGCAATCAACAAGCAATAATATTTAAATTTGTGGATTTCAGAAAGATAAAAGGTTCTCCTGTCAGATATGAAGCACAAATGATAAAAGGAATGACCTAAAGAGAACTGAGATTTTAATTGAAATAAAACCAGATTTAGCAAAAAATAAACTTGCCTTTCCGATAACCTTGGGAGAGAGAGAGAATTGGAGAGAGAGAGGGAGGCCTCCAGTTAGCTTGCTATTAGCACAAAGGAACACAATTGTAGGGTTTAGGGAGGATTTAGCTTTAACAAATGCTTATCACAAAGTCATGTCACTGCACACTATTGTTCTGTATTTGGAATGAAATTAATTTCCAACTCCACATTAACCTTTTAGAGACCCTGCTTGTTGGAGGAATTTAATCCTTTGGATTTTGGTATGTCACCAGCAAAGGCCATTTCTAGATTTGGTGAGTTTGACAGCCTATTACCTGAAGAACACTTTATTAAAAGGAAAAAAAAAAAAAGAATATAGAAAATTGGTTTCCTTCCATAATGGACAGCAGATATTTCAGAGCACTGAGAAGTTGAATGTGTTAAGTCAAATAGGTAAGAAAAACAAAATAAAAGGGGAAATCCTAATTTTTTTTCAGTTCTCATAAGACATTGTTCTTCTGTGCTATAGTTAATCCACTGGTACTGCAACAGCATGCTTTCAAGCCATACACTAGTTTAATAAAAACTTTATTGTGATGGAGTAGGTATTTTCCAAACTTATTGAAAAATATGTTTTCTGATGTGATCAAGAAAGACCATTGAGCTGGGTAATGGGAAAAAAATTTGTAGGCCTACCATAAAGTAAGACAAAAGCGGTGATTTAGAGAGTAAGTGAAAGCAGGAATTTCAGTACATGTGGGGAAGCCCATTTCTGGTCTTTATGAGCCTTAGTGCAACTGTCTTTATTTGTCTCTGCAGGACTCTTTCCCTGCTGCATTCCAGGAGCTGAGAGGAGCCCTCTGGAAGTCAGACAAAATCTGCTGGTGCTACCATATTAGGAATCAAACCGAGCAGCAAAAGCCCCTGGCTGAGTGGAGATAAATCAACAGGGAATGCGTTCACCTTCCAGCCAAATGAGTAAAGCAAAGTGATTGAGAAAACAAAATAAATAATAATTAAACCACAAATATTAAGCAGTAGGACTGACTGCTTCTTTTATCTGTTTTTACTTTTACTGTGCTTCCTATTGAAGTGCAGCATGAAAGTAGATTTGCAGGTATGAGCAAACCCGGTTCCTTACATTTCTTTTTTGCTGTGAAATAATCCCAAGATACACATCAGTGATCAGCTTCAAATGCTTTTAACACATTCTTTTTGGCTGGAAAAGCATCATTATACTGCACTGGAGCCAGTGTAAATTGCTCTTGCTCTATTGATATAAATTTCAGTTTACAACCAATCTGGCCCTTCCACCAAGATTTCTCCTAATCATAGATGTAGTCAATCTTTCACTGGTGATCAGCCTTGTTGTCCACAGGAAATCTCACCTGAAGTACAAGCTTTGCTAATGATTCAGCTCTTTGTGCGTGGAGGCAGAACACAGGACTTACATTCTGTAGATGTTCATGAATGTATTCTGAGCAATCTTTATTAGAGAGGGTCTGTAAGATAACTAATTCATTATGGCATTGGTAAAAGGATGCAATTCCACGTAGATGTGACTGAAAACTGTAGATTGTGCATGAATGAGACCCAGATCTGCAGGGCACATCAGTGCCTGTAAATGTGGGAAAATCTTACTCTTATTGCATGGCATTTGGGAGTCCAAACTCAGTGTAACGAACTGTCCTGTGAAAGCTCTCTGGCTCTATTCTCAACATTGCAGATGCTGTGAGATGGTGGGTGCTCACAATATGTAGGTGCTCCAGATGCCATCCCAACAGAGAGGAAGGACTGCCGGGGTTTGGTGCCTGGACCCATTCACCAGTCCTACAGATACGGTGATGCGCCATATCCCTCCTGCTCCCCAGCAGCCCACAGTGCAACCATTCCATCTCCTCTCGCATTGCACAAGTACGCACCCCCACTGCATGTCAGCATGCCTAACAATCCAGATGAGCTTTGATTTTAGCACTTGTTATTTCACAGAAATAAAAAGGTCTGGAGAGTAAGAAAAAGTAGGGAGATGGACACATTGCTGAGCAACAACAGCACTTCAGCCTAAGTATGATCTTGCATGTCGCTTGTGATAGTTGTCTTTCATTGCAATGGGTAGGGAACTGTCATATCCACATGTTTTCCTAGCCCGTAGCCATTAGGCTCCTGTGGCATCCCTTGTCTCACACAACCAACATGAACAGGGTGGTTTCCCCAGAATTTAATTCAAAGGGTTGTAAAGATAGTGGCAGAAAGCATACTTTGCCCATGGAAATACTGCCACCTCTTCTGAGAGGAGAGGTGGTTTGTGGAAGGTGGTAGACTAACAATAAAAAAGAAGATTGTATCTATGTGTTGTATTTGTTCAGGGGAAGAAAATCAGTAGGTTTCTGTCAACCAGCATGTTGTTGAGGTATAAAAATAAGCAATGGCTGAGGGAATGCAGAAATAGCGTGGTAGTCATGGCTTTCTACAGCTTTTGAGACAAGAATAAAGCTGCAGTTTCCTAATTATATAGTGCTCACTCTCTAGCATACTGATTTCACTGTTAACTTTTCTCCTTTCTTGCTAAGGCATTGTATCTGCATGCTGTTGTCAGCTCCAAGCATGTTGATCTGAAAGGCAGTCTTAGTTATTTAAATATGTACAAACGTAACTATTTAAATATGTACAAACTGTATGAACATTAGCAAATAAAAACTACTAAACAGTTGGAGTTGCATCAAGATACTCCTATCCAGCCCAAAAGTTAAAGGAAGGAAAACCAAAAGATCACAGGTCATGACTAAAGCAGTTGTGGAAGATCAGAAACACACTCTCATAGGGCATCACACCATTAAGCACTCAACACCAGTGGAAGCCTGGAAACTGGACTCCACCCTGGGGCCTGGGAAAGCCCTCTGGCTAAAGCTAAATTCAGACTGATTCACTCTGAAAGGCAATGTGGTGGCACCCAGAGGATGCAACCAGATAACTCAGCCTATAACCATCTTGCTGCTAATTTGAGTTCATTTTTCTTTTTTAGCTGGAGTCAACAAGGAGGTTGCATCCTGTTTTCTCAGTTATGTCTATGGCTGATAAGAAAAGCTGGTGTGCTGGGTGATAATTTAAGGGGAGTAGAGAATGGTTGGTTTGAAGCTCTGTTACCTTCCATCCCAGGTTATGAGATGTGTCTATACTACTGATTGAAAAGAGAAATCAGGGCAAAGTATTTAAGAAGACCCAACTTTGCATTAAGCTCACTAGATTTTCCTTTGCAAGTTACTACATATCTTGTCATGGATACTGATCACCTATAGAGAAGTATTGTTCAATTAAGAGATAGTGTCTAAGGAGTAATACAATGTTTGCAGCAAAAGTTGGAGATGGCAAAGAAAAACAGTGAAAAGATGTGAAAAATACAGCTTTCATACTGCTACAATTTTCTGTCAATTCGCTTTTCCTCCAGTCAGATAGAATATAAACTCTGAGTCTTACTGGCACACATTTGGCATCTTGATTTGATTTTCACAAAAGAAAGGCTTAAAGTGCCTTTAAAACCTTAAAGTGATCTCTGTTATATAAATTTGCCTACAACACATTATTCACTGCACCACAGCATTTCAGATTTATTTTTCAAAGCATCCCCCCTCATTCTAACCATAGCAAATTCCAGGTACGGCTGTAAGCAAAACCCACAGAAGTTTTTCAAAGGCTTTGTATCTTCCTGTTTCTTCTGGAATTATCAGCGTCTTTGTTTCATAAACTTTTGAACTTGCCATAAACATGTCTCAGTATGTTAAAGTATTGTCCTTCACCCAGCCCCAGACTGTGAAATACAGTAGATTACAAAAAGATTTGCCATTTATTTAAAAAAATACCCATATACCCCAACTTTATATGTTTTACTTTTTGTAAGTAAAGAGGTGACTTTGCCAACCATTTCTAAAGGATTAAAAAGCCTGCTGTGTCATCTCATATATCTTTGTTCAGTTTCTAATGCAGCTAGAGAGCACAAAGGCTGACAGAAAACCTTTTATCATTTGCAGTTATTGACTGGGCCAGAATACAGTATTAGGTACCTAAGAAAATTTTAGCTAAAACTTCTTTGCTTTGAAAAATGGCTGATCTAAATGAAGGAAAGCAAGCAGTCTAACTTCAAAAGGGTTCTTATTATTATCCAGAAACCTAACACGTTATAGGGAAAAATTGTTGGGGGCACTTTAAATAACAACCTATTTTCTACTACATTGCTACAATAGTCTAAAAGTTTTTGGATATTCTAAATCACTTTATATACCAGAATAAAAGTTGCTTTGGGAGAGTTTTAGCTGCCTGTAATAATAATGTCTTTTCTTTTTTTAAAAAAATTATATATATATATATATCAGAAGAAAAAGGCAATTTAAAAAAAAAATTGTTGCTTCAATAAGTGTGGAAGTTAATGTTTTGCCCTGAGGCTCTTTCTCCAAGATGCATCTGATCTTCATGTTAAGGGCTTCCAGCAAAACGTAGGCAGAATCCTTTACTCCTAGCAGCCTCTTGCAACTGACAGTGCACCGTGGCATTCACAGACTAGGAAGTCAAAGGTAAAGGCTGATATTAAACACTGGAGTACTGCCCCAAACTGGGTTCCAAGAACTCTGCAAAGCAATCATACGAAATTCTATACTTTTCTATCTAAATTTGTAATTTTAATATATATGTAAAAATATATTTAAAAAATCTTTCTATTTGCTTCTGATACCTGGGTTTAGGTTCGCTTTTGCATCTGTCTTCTCTTTCAGTATGGACCTTACTCTAAGGCATCAGCCTATTTACTGACCAGAGATAACCCATTGATATTCAAGCCAGCAACCAGCTCCTGTAAATACTGTATCATTACAGAAATGAGACTGCAAAATCAAATGTGTGTGGACTTTAAGAATATTCTCCACTGTCAGTTCTTGTGATTTTATCACAGTCCCTGAGATACAGAGTCTATTTGTCAAAGCCTGTTTCTTGGCATTATGTTCTTATGAGAGATTCTCAGCTTACATTTCAAAGAAAAAATAATTTCTTTAACCCTCATGGCTAGAAATAAAAGCAAACATAGAATCCAAAGCTTCAAATCAAGAATAATTTATTTATTACTAATTAAACTGTATTTATTTTTAAGCCAAGAGCAAAAATTTGGAAACCTGGATTTGGCAATATCACTACTGGACTCTACTTACCAATAGCATACTCAAAAACTGAGCCACCCATGACCTTTTTCTTACGTCTTCTCTGTCTTAGTTCCTATTTCAACTATTGTCAACATTCAGTGATAAAAGTTTTCAAAGATCGTCAGGAAGACCTTTTACTTGTAGTTTGCCTGACATTTCTCACAGGAAATTTTCAGAACTGAGTGAAGTCAGAATCAGTCAAAGTAAAGCCTTCAAAAAATTCTTGTTGGTGTCCCCCTTGGACCTAGGATGGTGGCATCACTAACATACTGAACTGAGTGAACTGTACTGGTTGACTCTCTATCAGGTCAGCATGAACTCACCCACACAGACGTTCTCACCATTTTGGTAAATATTTTTCTAACTAAATTTCCTATAGCTCTCTCCCAGCTGTAAGTGTGATAGAAAGCTACTTTCTCAATTATGATCTAGGTTTTCTCCTGGGGAGAAAATAAAGCAATTTAGAAGACTAATCAGAAAAAGTAGGGTTTTGAAGTGCTGGACACAAAAAACTGTCCCTGCAGTTTCCATAGCAAAATAGCTGTGCCTCATAATTCTCAGATGGTGTCTGTTTATTTTGCTCTCGTTTTGTTGAAAATCAAACTTCGAGCTCTGGCAAGCATGAAAGAAAGGCAGCAAGCAAGAGGAACAGATACAAGAGATCACTGACTCATGGTGCATGACTGGTGACTCCTCAGGCCATTGGTCTCACATAGTTATGAGGAAAGCAGCACCTGAGCTAGGTTCTTCCTCTGAATCACTCAGACAGAATCTGTCCTTGTCTGCTGCCTAGAAAGGGAGATAAGGAGAGGAAAAAGGCTCTGTCTACAGTTTAACTATTATCCTAATGATTCCTGACTAGTCTGGTATCCCTTATCCTGACGTGCAGCACTCATAAGACCTCTGCCTTTTGTTGTGCTCTATTAAAAACACCAGGTTTCTTGCCCTGATTTGTTAACATGGATTAAAGACTTGGATCACCTTAACCACATTTCTCCTGCTTTCCTTTTATGTCCTGGTTGTAGAAGGTAACTCTCTTATCTGTTTATACTGTGCTCTATAAAATTGGATCCATCTCTTAAAGACTTTGAGGGAGCAGTAAATATCCAGGTCATCATTTTATTGCCTTGATTCATAGCACAGGACATCTGACTTCCATGGATGGTTGCCCGTGACTGCAACCCAAATCAAGACATTTCCTTCCAGAATTCAGTGGACAAGCTCTCTTGTTGTTTATTTTTCACTGAATATCATTTGTACATGTAAAAAGGAAAGCGGCAACACCGGGACCAGTCAATCTGATCTTTCACATACATGTGCACCATTTCACCAAATGATTACTTCATCAAGATAGTATCATCTGGCCAAGCTAAAGATAATCTTTCAGAAAGACACCAAACCAGATTTACGGACTTCAGGTTGCTCCGTTAGCTCATATTCTCTACCTTGTTGGTTTCACATGAAATCTCATGGGATGACTCTCTCATTACTTATATTATCAACTATCCTCATTGCTCCGAGGTGCTTTGATAGAATGTAAAGAAATCCAGCAAACTCAAAAACCTCTTAATATCTATGAGTATCTCTGAAACTGATATAGTCTTTTCTTCATGTATTGATTCTGGAAGTTTTAGCTTATGTGGTAGTATTCGCTAATGACTTGGTTTTCACCATTTCATGTTAAGAATTGAAAATAGCACAGTAACACAGCTTTTGCAGAGTACAAAAACTTGATTTAGTAACTGAGAACAATTATATAGTTGAGCTACATTACATAATGTAACACCTTATAGAAGTATTCACAGCTATTACAAGCTACTCATGTCACCACAAATTCAGCTTGGTACAATGACACTACTGAATATATTCAGCTTTGTTTAAAGAAGGTAACTTCTCTCTTTCATCTGTTGACTGCAGTAACTTTTTCAAAAAAATAATTAGAAGAACTGTAAAGGTTCTCTCTCTCTTTGTGGTGCTCTATAGGCCTTCCAAAGGATTAGATGAAAACATGATTTAAGTCCTGGCAGAAATAAATAATTGGAAGAACAGTAACCCATTCATATCCAGGCCCAGAGTCAATAAAATCAGTTGTCTAGTTTCAAATGTGATGCTTCTTACGAGTGCAAGAAACCAGCTAGCTAGTCTTTGCATCATCATAATTTTCCTCCAAGAACTCTTTTTTATCATTTAAAGGGGCCATGAAGTTTAGCGTCACAACCTGTTTGTGCTTTTCTTACAAAAGAAAAGTGAGAGAGAGTCAGGAAGAAGAGGTAAGGAAGGAGCACTGAACCTAATGGTTAAGAAGTTTACCTGAAAGGTGAGTGAAAGGGGTTGAAGTTTCTCTTCCAATGAATATTTAGTTATTTATAAGAGTGGACTAAATTGGTCATGATGACACTCTAGTAGCTAATAACCTAGAGTAGAGAGGACTCCCCTTGGAAGGAGGAGATCAGGTTCCCTGCTCCAGATGGAGTTTACCCTTTACAAATGCCAAGTTTGAATACCCTCCTGGCTGTGTTCGTTCCCAGGAGTAGAAACCTTGGTACTGTCAAGTTTACTTAAAGAGTTTTGAGGAACTCAGAGGAGCCTAAAACGAGCCCTTTTTCTGAACTGTTGTCTTGATTTCCTGAACACTACTGTAAACATTGTTATTTTCATGCCATTCTCTCCTATAATGGAAATAAAAATTCCCTTTCCACAGGCACTGTTTGACAGTCCTCCTCTGACATGATAAAATAACTCTGTGTTTTGCACAAACAAGGTATCCCAGATTAGATTTACCAGCAATTAAAAATGCTGCATATAAAAACTTAGATAAACTGAGAAGTAAGAATTGGCTGAGTCTGCTGCAGACTGCTGAGTTATGGCAGAGCACGCACACGGGCAGTGCGCAAGAGGTGAGTCAGTGGGATTTTTGTTTGAGTAACAGCTCTGCGTGACACACATAAAGAAAAGGCAGGCACAATTATAGCAGTTATGGTCATGGAAACACAATTCCCTAGCTAGTGCTCAATAGACAAAGACCTCTGATCAGTGAAAATTATGTGGCGCTCCTCTGCAGAAGCAGAATAAGGACCACACTGTGTTACATATTTAGATGCTAGCCAAGCACCCTGCTAGGTCCCGATCCCAGGCTCAGTCCCCATGCCACAAAAAACAATTATGCTGCCCAAAGCTGCCTTTGAAACAACCCCAGCAAGAAAACGGTGAGAAACTGATTCTAACAAAGCAAAGACAAGGAGGCACTTCTGACAATATGGGATAATTTAAAACTGTGCACAGCTTTCTGCTAGAATAAATGGGCACATCACCATTATCACTGGTGAAAATTTATCTGTTCAGATAAGATGAGAATTAGGCCAATAATGCCCTACCAGACTAAATTATGTAACTACTTATCTGTAAAGTTACCTTTGTTTTCTTTGTAATGGAATTATCTCCACAAAACCAGTTATTTAACCACTTACTTATAAAACCATGTAGGAACACCACAATTTCTATCATCAGTTTATGACTGTCTTTCATTATTATTAATTTCAATAATGCTATACAGTGATAATGAATCACAACAGGGGCACTGCTTCAGATATTGTAGTACAGTATATCCACCAGGCCAGAACAACTACCTGCTGCATTAGGACCGTTCTGCAACGCTTTGTCTTTTTTCCTGTATTTTTTTTTCCTGCTTATTTTCTCTGCTCTCAGCTTCATAATACAAGCAAACCCAATGATAATGTGTTCCTCTTTGATAAAAGCCCTAGTGACATCTTAATTTATTTTTGAGTCAGTCTGCCTGTTTCAATTCAGAACAATAGTCAGGTCCACTAGACATGTCAAGACCAGTGAGTGAAAAGGCATACTTGCCGAAACTTGAAAAGTCTACCATAAACACAGCATCCAACATCTAAAATATCAGGAACACTCCTTGAAAAAGCGACACGACATACTTGGTTGTTCAAAATAATTGGATTACTTTTTTTTTTAGACCTAGTCTCACTGCTTTGCATCTGGCTAAATTATTTACATCTGTGCTGAATGAGTATAGAGCCATGCCTTTACAGTCTGGTAGCACTCTACATCATCTCCTACACACAGCTACATGATTGAACAAGTCTTTTGTTGAACTAGAAAATCAGGTTCGTGCTCATCCCTAGACCAATTCCCTAATAATGATTTTTCTATCTTCCAATCTGAAGTTCAATTTAAGGACGGAGGAGAGAAGAAAACTGTATTTTTTCCTCATGAGAATTTGTCTTGTTCAGATCTAAACATCAAGAAAATATATGTTAGGAATGTAATATCTTCATTTATATGTGGACAACATTTTACGTGTTCCTCCTTTCTTTATTTCTCTCTTGAGGAGGATAGTCCATGTGCCCTCCTGGCATCTAAAACCCCTACCTTATCTTGCACAAAGGAAGTAATTTACTGTTGAGAATGTAACCTCTTTTCTGCAATCTATTGCTTGTTCATATTAAGCATGATAGATGCTGCATACACTTTTCAGACCCTTACAGCATCAGCTTCAAGTCCATAAGAAGGCTGCTTAAGTCTAAATTCAGTACTGATTTCCAAAATGGTACAACCTATGGATATATATCTCCTTCAGTATGTAAGATATACTGCAAATGCTCACTGTGCATAGGGAAAGACTCTACCTTGGTTGACTGTTGTAGGCAGTTTTTGGAAATTGTATGGCATCTTGTTTTTGTAAAGGAATCTGCTAATACATTACTGACTGGATTTCATACTAACCTAATTTTCTTAGCACATAATCTGTCAGAAATAATGCTCATATGACTATGATCATAAAATGCTAAATTAATAAAATGTGTTTTAGGAACATTGTTTCATTTCTTTTCAGTTTGAATACTTAAGGATGCTGAAATTTAACTTTATCATAATACTCAAAAGAGCCTTTGCCTGTAGCAGAAACAAAGAAAAAATCCACAAAACACTGGTTACAGCAAAATGAGCATTTTCATAGCCATTTAAAATGCTTAAGTGGGGCAGATTATAATATTTTTTTAATGGTTAAAATACTCATTGGTTCATGATTGTTCTCAACACCAGAGCACATCAGTCCAAAGACTGTGGCGCTCTCAGCTGTTCTTGTGCTCTATCACCCTGCCCCTAGCTTCAGGAGCTGCCATATGTAGGCTCAAGTTTTTGCCTTGCATTTTCTAACATATTTTGCACCTCCAAGCAGGTAGTTTAGGATCTGCTTGGCATGACAAGCAGAGCAGCCTGAACAAAAACAATCTTCAGCTACTTCCTAATCTCATTTCTGTCAGTCATGTAATAATATGAAACTCTTATTCTCTATACTCCAAGAATAAGTAAAGATTGCAATAATTCTGAAAGAGGACATCTTTCTCTTTTCTTGGAAATCCTAGCCATATATAGAAAACAAAGAAAAGAGCCCATTATAACTGTTGGCCATCTTCTTGATACACATGCTAAAGCTCATGACCTGTGGATTTTGACTTTTTCTTTTTTTTTTTTTTTTCTTTTTTTCTTTTTTTCAAATTACTAGCACCAAGCTCTCAAGTTTTCCTTACATAGGACTAGAAAAAATGTTTTTCCTTTGTTTTCAAGCTTCTTCTTTTGCAGCATATGATTAGCTGAAAGGTGATTAGGTGTGTTCAAACTGAAGGCTTGAGACCAATACAATTCTAGAAAAGGATTACATATATTTTAGCATTAGTCATTCATATACAGAAATGTATTTTTCATTAGGTTTCTTTCAATAGCTTTCATTTTCTGTGCACATACAAAGAGAATAAGGGATAATGCCTGCCCCAAACAGCCAGCAATATAAATACAACGTAAATCTATGAACATCTTATGTATATAGCATTTCTCTTCCATCTCACAAGCTACAATCAGAATACCAGTTTAGATAATTTTTCTGAAAATATTCAACAATATGCAATTTCTTTTTTAGTGTTAGAATAAATAAAATCTAGTAATTAGCAGCACTCTACCACAAGTGAAACAGGTAGAAAGGACAAATTTGAGGTGAGCAATCCTCTTGCTTTAAACCAAACCCAAAAATTCAAACTGCCTTTTTTCATCTGATTGATACTTGAACTAGCACAGCAATATTTACATGACATAAAAGTCAGAATTTACTCACAGCTGGAGGGTACTGTTCACAACACCACTAGTTTATCATCGTAAACTGTCTCTTTACACAGTCTGAATTGGAGCCTGATCCATGACCAAGGCTACTGTGTACAAATAAAAGTAACAACAAGATTGTATTGAACAATTATAGCCTGAACTGTCAGGATAATGTCAACTACTACTGCACTGCAGATTTTGGTTTTTTTTTGTATACGGAAGACAAGATGTTTTTATTTTGCATTCTTGAACAAAGGTATTCATTAGCAGCTCTCAGTTATGCTTAGCTTAATCCAACCTGGGCATGCAACTTCCATATTTCAAACTGTCCATAAACCACTCTCTGAGGACATGAAAAAAAGGAGAACAGCCAAATAATGTTTCAGAATTTTGGTATTAAACACCTTTTATACAAACAAAATAATCAAAATTCTGTTTGCCTACGTCAGGAGGATGTCATTAAGTGTATCAAAAGTGACACACTTCTTTCATATATGCCATGAAAACAGAATAAAGGTAAAGGTATTTGTTGCTGTGATGGTACTGTACAGTGAGGTACATTAAACTAGCACTATAAAAGGTAGATATAAGTTTCTTCAAAATCAAAGTATTTTTTACGTAAATATGTTTTATTCTTTCATTCACAAGGTAGTTTGTAAAGTGATAAAAATAGAATTCATCCAAAATAATTGAATTGTGTATAAACTGGCATTATTACTGGAGAAGTCATAAAAAATGAGAAAAGCAGGAAAACATGCAAAAAGCATTACCAAAAATGGTTTGCACAAATTTTTGTAAAGCATGCCACCTAATCAAAATAGGTAAGAAAGAATTTGCAGGTCCTGGCAATAGGCAATTGTTTTCTTGGTATGCCTATAAATACCTGAAATCAGGCACAGTATAAGTTTCTACCAGATGCAAATTTACCATTGCTCAGAGAAGTAGTAGGCTTCCAGTATAAATTTAACAATATACTGAGCTACAGAGGAGTTTCATTTTTCTTACCTCCAACCCAATCTTGTTGCTTACTGCACAAGAAGCAACCATGTGGAACCCCTTTTTTAAATGTTGGATAATGGTACATACAGTAGATACCAAGTACATGGGTATAGATGTGATTTCTGACACTGTCTTCCTCCAACTCATGAATCCCAAGCATCCATGGACCAGTCACATTGGATTTCTGAACACTACTAAAAAGTATGACACAAATCTCACATAAGTCTTATAGTGCTCTGGTAATATAGTCAGAGTCTTCATTTTTTTTATCCTAAGTTGGAAATTTCCAGTTGTTAAGTTGAAATACTGACAATACTTGACAAAACTCTGCATCCATCAACGTATACATGTACTTATCCCATACATATGCATATGCCTTGTAGGATTGGACTTATATGATGCAAAATGCTAATTTAATGTTGTACAGGGGGAATGTTTATTCATTTCTTGCAGGGTCTCTTGGTTATAAGAACTACAAATTATTCTGATTTGGAAACGGTGTGGGAGTGAGGGAGGATGATACCCGTTCAGTACCACTCCTTCAGGAGCATTACTCCCACAGAAGGGATTTCCATAGTAATAGAAAAGCTGCATTTGCACATTTTTATTTACTACATAAATAACTGTACTCTAGAGGTTATTGACCAAAGCACTGAGCATAACAAACTGGAACCCACATCTCTGCTCACATCTTCATTTGTCATAACTATGAATTTCAGTTGCAGTTCTAGCATTATTTTTTTACCTTACTCACTCTTTTTATGTTTACTTCCATTATTACAACAACAGCAACAGATATGTTGCTATATACATAGTCCAAAAAATCTTACACATTAATCATTCAAATCATGAAATGATCAGCTTCACCATATTGTTCCTATTACCTAGGAGGAGTTGTGTGTATTCTCAGGTACCCATGACAGACCAAAACACTGTTCTGGCAGTGCAAATTTCCTTATATATCTATATCTATATCTATATCTGTATCTATATCTGTATCTATATCTATATCTATAATCTATATCTATATCTATCTAGTGTGATTCAGTGACATTCAGCCGACTCAAAAGTTTTTGAAAAATATTTTCTAGTCATTTGGCTAGGTGCCTGTTTGGCTGATGCCCTTTACCACTGCTGGGTGATTCATAGCTTCCTACCTCTGAGAATCAATTCAGCAGAAATTGGCTTTGCTTTTCTATATCAAAGAGACAGACTGCAACTGATTTCTCTGGAAAATGCAAACTCAATTTATACAATTTCAAAAAGTAGTGGCACTATCTATTCTTAAAAGGATCTAGTTATTTTAAACCTAAAATTACCCTAAGGCAAAGGAGTCCCTCCCCCAAATAAATGGCCATCTTGTATACTCAGATCAGTAACAGCTCCAGTGCTTCCAGCTCAAACCAGCCAAGGTCTTCAGACAGGGCTTGACTTTACAGAATAAAAATCTAGAAAGCCATCCTGCAGTTTGAGAAGTGTCTGGATTGAACCCTCCAGGAAATCCATGGCTCAGCAGCATGGACTGCAAGGTCTTCTGTAAGTGTCCCCTGAGAGGGAAGGGAGTGGGGCAAGGTCTGCAGGAACTGCATGTCATCCTCCTTATTTATTTTCCTTCGGGCTTACAGAGCTCCTCTTATTGCCCGACTGCAAGCACATTCCCCCTATGAACACATTATTTTCTGGCCACAGCTTGCGATAGGAAGGGGATACCAGCTCTTTGGTTGTGTGGTGAGCATATTTTCAGTTGCATGATGGCAGAAAGATTGCAGAATTTAAGCCCTGCTGTGCTGCCATACCAGGTGAATAGATCACTGCTTTAAATTATAGACTTCAAGCTTTTTGGAAGAGCTGTGAATATGCAAAAGCTGCAATGCAGTGATTTCTTAGTTTCTCATCTATTTTTGTATTTCACTGTCTAAATTATCTTGTTACATAAAATGAGCTTATCCCCACCCACTGTTCAACATCCTTAATTTCAAATCTGTTTTTCCCCCCACTTATTACTAAAACTTCTCCCAACATAGTTTTGCCTTTTTTGTAACTTAGGGCTATTTTATTTTGGGGACCTTCAAATACATCATTAATCTTGTGAATTATTTCAGTTATCTCTAAAGCTTTCCTACTCATTTTACTCGGCTTAAATATTTTGACCAATTTCAAAGAGTTAACAACTAACATCTCGTACTGCTGTACAAAGTATTCTTCTCCATCCATGTTCATCATTTTGCTCTTTGCTTCTGCATAACTAATAAAACATGTCTAAAAATTTGAGAATAATCCAATCGATATCTATTTATGTAATCCAATCAATCAGTTTATGTTTAAATATGTTTGTATGTTGTTATGGTATTTGGGTACCACCTCCTATGACTAAAATCTAGCACTAAATTAATGATACCCGCAGAAAATTGTCAGGCCCATATTACTTGTGTGCTGCTGCTGTCACCAAATCGAGTAAATAGCCCGCCTGTGTTGCAGTACAGAGTGGAGATGATGTATTGTAACGCAGATCTCAGTACTGTGCATTAGCATAGCAGCTGAGTGTATGAAGTGTTCAGACCGTGTTAACTTAAAAGAATCGACTTCATTCCCATGTAATACATAACTAATAATTACATTGAAACGCCTTCAATTAAAGCTGTATCTGAAAGCTTTTCAGACCTGCAGGATCCCAAACAAGGAATGTCAAGCAAAAATTAAATTTAAAAGAATTTGATAAAACCCTTAATTAAAAGTGTGTCAGAACAAATACACCTCACTTTATGTCCTGAAGCCCATTAAATTGCAATACGACAAAGTGTCACTGGGCATGATCGTTGGAGATTCAGTGCTGCTTTCACCAAAGCCCTTTTTTGGCCTGAAAACTTCCCCTTTTGCATCCTGACTGTCTCTGTAGCCATCAGGAAAAGTGGCATCTCAGAAAACTTATCTCTGAAACACCCAAGGCCACAGCTAGCCTCTGGGAGGTGGCAGCAAAGAGATGCAGGTATTATTTGTTCCCAGCTCCTGACATAGAGAACGTGCTACCAGTACCATTTGTACCAGCTGTGAGCTTCTGGGCAGCTGGCAAAATGAAACAGCAGTAATACTTCAGTCCCCTCTGCACTGACATTCAATGTGCAAGTAAGTGATCAACCACAGCTGTCTACCCATCCAAAGGGGCCCTGGTTCTGCTCCCTGTGGGAAGGAAAGCAACCTTAAATTTAACCAGCAACAACCAGAGCAACTCCAAAATGTCTGGAGAAGAGTGGACACTGCACTCTCTCTTCCCAAACGGGAAACAGAGTAACTCACTGCAAAATTCTCCACAAGTTTCCCCTACTTCTTTTCTTACCTCATTCTAATCTTATACCAGGTTGGAAGGGACCTCAAGGATCGTCTGGTCCAACCTTTCTTGGCAAAAGCACGGTCTAGACGAGATGGCCCAGCATCCTCTCCAGCTGAATTTTAACAGTGTCCAATGTTAAGGACACACTTTTTCAGAGCTATATTGTGACTACTGAGGAGGAATACAGAAGGAACACAGAATGTAAATGCAAAACATATGCTGCAAAAAAATCAAGCCATGATAGCCACAAAGGAAAAAAAAAATAAATCAAAGAATAGTAAAGCACAGATAGGTTTCATTCAGCTATTGCCATTTCCATACATTGCTAATTTTTGCAAACACAGGGTGTATCTTGATAATTTTTTGATAACAAAATGTTGAATAATATAGTTCCCTATTATAAAATCTACCAGAGATGGAAACTCCAAACCAGTGGCAAAACCCTCAGAGAAGAAACCCCAAATCATTATAGCGCTATATAATTACTTTATGAATTTATCAGTGTGTGTATCAGCTGGAGAAAGAAAGAGACTGCTCTTCACAGAGACAATTCTATCACAACAAGGCTTACACAAAAATATTAATGTAAAAGCTTCTCATTGTCTGAAAATCCTTTGCCATGGCAACTTATAATCAGCTGCTTCCAAGTGATTTTAAAGCTTAACCATCCCTTTTAACCCTTGAGCTTCAGAACTGGTATTTCAACCACAGCTATTAAATCTTCCAAACAGGTGTGTACATTATGTCTACAAAGACCTGCATAATGAGCAGGTCCATTTACCCTACAGGGACAAGTAATCATTCCAGGTCTCATGCATGTCAGAAATCATTGTATCAGGAATCCTGTATGCAAATCACTCTTTCACATGCACTCCCAGAATGGCTGGGGCACTAAGATGTTTTCTGCATTCCAATGAAGCTGCTTTTCACCAAACTGTATTTTTGTGCTGCTTTGCACTTGCTGACAGCATTGATCCTCTTATCAGGATATCAGATAAGAATTATCTGATTCCGTGGGAACTTGAGACAGTTGCAGCTACAGATGTACCAAAATTTGCTTTGAAATCCACAGACGCTTCTCCATTCAATCGGTGAGACCAAGTACGTAGATAAGTTGAAAAAAATTCTGTTAGAAATTTGAACTGGAGAACTGTGTGCCTCAATTTCTGTGAATATAAAAAGCTGCAGAGTACACTTTCAGCTGTGAGTTTTTAAACTGGGCTAATGGTTCTCATGTTTGCATACCACAATCAGTAACTATAAACCAGTTTACCCCCCCTGAGAAAATACCCAACTCCATGCAGTTCATAAGGAGTGCTTACCATTTCCTGTTCATCCACTTTATTCTTGATTCATGCTCAGGTGATGGCACAGAAGAATAATATTTAGAATTCTGCTGTGTGGCTTTTGGGGTAATGTTTTTAAGGGCATGAGCATGATCAAACTGACTGGAGATCTTGATTAAGTACAGTCATAATACAAAAAATAGATAACAGTCTCAGGGAAGAGGGAGATCGGAGATGGAAGGAGGAGGGAAAAATCACAAAATTCAAGACTTGCTATTGTTATTACTGCCACAGCAGCACTCAAGAGGCCCCTTTCAGTTGGACATTGTCTCTATACAATAAAAGGCAGTCCTGTTCCACACTGGAGATGACATGAGTGCCAACAAAGGCACAAAGAAATGCTCTCCAAGGTCAAACTTTGCCAAATACATTTACATATGGTCAAACAAGTTACTAGCAAATCTGGGAAGAGTTAACCTTAAGGCTCAAAGTAGCATCTAGGTGCATACAGAACAACACTGGCACATCTCGGGTACCAAATAGCGTAAATGTAAAAAGACCATACACATGCATATGTGAGGACATAGCTGTTTGTTTTCTGGAAAAATATTTGTCTCCAAGTGTCCAACTTCACACCACTGCACCTCCGACAGAACACGTTCATTTGGTCACCCAACATGGAGATATCCTCACTCTCCTAAACAATTAAAACATTTAGAGATATGGAAAATTGCACACTTCAGATTCCTGTGGATGCACTCTGGTTGGCTCAGCTCATGCTTAGGACAGAGACAGGCTGTGTGGTTGTGATCTAGCTCTGCACAAATCAGTGTCTTTGCATGCTTGATAAAAAAATGTAAAAAGTGTAGCTGTCCCTGGAAACAGAGAAGGTGGTTCTAAGGACCAGGTTTTCATGACCATGCATGCAGGAACCCTGGTCCTGTTCCTACTCAACATGAAGAAATTTAATTCCCCACCTCCTCTGAGCATTTCCTATCCACCAGGGTATAGTCTTGGCTGGTGGTTAGGAAATTAAACCCTTTTCTCAATTCTGGACACAAGTAAATGAGAAGGAAAGGCTCCTGGGACAATAAGGACATCTGCCAGGAAACGTCCTGACTTGCAAACCACTGGGTTAGGACACTTAGGTGGATGAGGACAGATGAAGGTCTCTAGTTTAGAAAATTTTACTTTGCTGGGATCATATAAGCATTTTATGTCAGGAAGTTATGAGTTGAAGCCCACCCACAAGGCTAAAGTGGGAACCAGAAAATAAGATTCCTCTGAAGGTTTAGAGCAGAAGCTACTACTAAATTAGTTACATTTCCATGCCACCCATATCTCCACTGCCTCATGCAACTGCATTTGCAAAGACGTTTGGAATACAAATGTTTAGAGACTCCCTGAGAAATGCTAGTGCTACTTCTCAGACAAACACAGTTGAACTTTTTCTCTTTTGTTTTTGTTCTGATGCATTAGAAAGTCAAGACTACTTACTTGTCTAAGCTCTCCTTTAAATATTTTTATTACCTAGCACTATTGGTTCCTTGACATCTAGGAATCAGCTTTTGGACAAAAGAGCTCAAAGGAATGAACAATATGCACATGTTTTTTCTAAGTGCTCCTTTTCAAATTTGGCTATTCAAGTCAAGATAGCTAAATTCACATGCACTCCATCATTTCCCTATTGACTGCACGTATAAGAGACTCAGCTAAACATTAGCTTAAGCCCTAAAATGAAGTCTTTAGTATTATAAAGTATTTTTTGAGTTTAAGTCCTCTAATACATTGAAGAAAACATTAACAGCTTCTCTGTGCTGTCAGAGCTGTGTAAAAGAGTTTTGATATAACTAAGACACCAACCTTCTGGTTTTCAGTTTATCAAGGCTTGGCCCTGAACTGCTGATTTAGTGAAAATTTGTTCTCTGTGACTGACTAAATCAGGAAAAGTTGGTACAAGTACAGTTTACAATGTATTTAAAAGCCTAAGTATGGATGGGATTTTCAAAAATACATAGCTAAGCACCTTACAGAGAACTACTGAAAATCCCACCTGACCTCTAATTCTTTTCTCAAGAAGCATCAATGACTTTAAAAATATGGCCAAATTTCTACAATCCTGTTTTTAAAAATCACTTTAAAATTATAAGTGCAAAGTTTTCTGTATATGGTTATTAATTTTGTCTATTAAAAGCCATCTGCCTCAAGAATAACTGAATGCCACTTTTTTGCAGGTGTGAGGACAAATATGCACCAATGGACTATTCATACTCAGAAAAGAAAGAAATGCAAAACTCCTGTCACTCACTGGTGTTCAAATTCCTGAATTGTCCTTATTTGAAATAAAAATGTTAGCAGAAGTTCCTGACCATTTTAGTAAGGCGTGTCTTGCCCTTCACTGGCTTTAATTTATTATTATGTTATCTATTGAGCTTCATGCGCATAACAGAGTAGAAACCAGAAGTCTGATGTCAGCATATGCTGTCAAATCTGTTGATGTAAAATTTGAAAATATGCATTTGAACCAATTTTAATACTTCAGCTTACCAGGACTTTGGAGAGGAAAAGTCAAGCTTTATGTGTGGCTATTGAAAATCTCGTGCTGTTCTACAGTGGTTCGTGTTTTATAACCATTGTCAAAACTGTGATGTGACTGTGTCAGCTTGCCCGGTCTTTGGTGATGCATAGATGGCAACTCTCTGTGTCTTTTACAAACCCAAAATTTTTGCCTTCCTGGCAGCTTGCATGCAATTTCTTTCAAATACCTTTCACTTTAATTATTTAGGGTTTTCTCCATCTTGCTGAGTATCTTTGTAGTGCTAACCTGATTAAGTCATTAAGTGATTTATTGTATCTTATATGCCTTATTTTGTTCATTCTGATTAGTTTGTGAGACACTCTGTAATCACTGCACTTTTCCTTTTTAATATGGCTTGCAGATCATTTAGGAATATGTGCTAATCAGACTATTTTATTATCTCCATATAAAATTCACATAGAAATTGTTGACAAGAAATAAAAAACACAGACAATGATAGGCAACGTTCCTTTTTTCCTAGAGGCAAAAAGGTGGCATTCATTTACGCACAAGCAGAACGCTGAGTCAACACAGAGTACTCCTGCAATAGCCAAAGTCTCTACTAATTCTGTGGCCATGTAGCTGTTTAAACAAAACGGCATTAAAAAATCCAAAATCTGAGTTCTATTACACTTTACATTGATAAAATACAAGCATCACCTGATGGAAATCAGTGGGACAATCTGAAATATTGACTTAGTGGTGTGTTGTGGAATAGCAGAATCTAACTGTGCATGTTAGAGTGAGTTTTCCCTTCTTAAGAGATGTACGCAATTTGAGAGGCAAGGAGGAAAATAAATATTCAGTGTACATGGAAAGATAAACCGGCAGATGGAGAAGATGGCTTTTATGCTTCTGAGAATAAATAAAAATTAACAGAGAAAAGCAGAGATAAAAATATAAAACTGAGCATGAACCTTTTGCATTTGATCAGAACGTTATCTTTCACTAAACAAAATTCAATGGAATTAATGTAGAACAGTATTGTACCATATGGATGCTTGGATCTCTGCCAGAAAAATTGCACCATCTGTTCTTTTACCAAAAAAATGGACTGAAATGCTATGTGTTAGAGGAAGGCTGCCATTCTTTTCAACATACCAGACACGATCCTGACTAGCAAAATAAACTTCCCAGTCCGGTAAGATTAGCAATGGTCCCAAGACAACACTTTCAACCAAGATACTGAAGGACTGTTTAATTACTGTGTTATACTTTGGAAACCCAGGCCACTGACAGAAGACTTGATCACCATTAATGAGGAATTGTCATTAATTAATATTCAGAAGCAGCTTAGAGCTCTTCTTTCTTCTCTTTGTTTACAGTATAACGTTATTAACAAAATTTTAGACAAAATGTCCAAGCTCTTCCACCTTTCTCATGAAACTGAATGCAGTAACTTTATTTTGTCTATAGATGGCAGCACTATCAATTTACTTCACCCTATTCTCAAACTGATGACATAAACAGCCATAAACAACACACAGAACACGCACTTATACAATGTGTCTCATTTAGTCTGCCTGTTTGCTGTAAGTCAAACGAACAAAAAACCCCCCCATTCCCCCCGGGTTCTTCACATTTGAAGCAGGTTTCATGGAAATTTAACTCAATTTCAGGAATATAATTGAACTAACAATCTGTTCTCTCAGACAGGATGTCCCCTGCTTGATACTATGCAGGGCTGGACAGATGCCAAAGCAGATCTGAATGTACTTCAAAGTGCTGGTGAAAAATGACTGGGCTTTTCTAAAAGCAAGACTGGTGTGCTGGATAGATCAGGCAGCAGCACGCTGGCTGATGCTAGTCTTCCCTTACATTTAACCTATCAGGATTCAAATATGCTGGAATTGCAAACAAAGAAAAAATACAGTAAACAGCATGTAAACAAGAAAAGCCAAAGTGCTTATCTTGTGAATGCTCTGCAGAAAGCAAACCTGTATGCAAAACGCACATCAATGGAATGCACGGGCACTGTGCTCTTTGCTGAAGTATGATGCCAACAGAGCCAAAATTTGTTTTCTAAAATCGCAGTATGTCTTAGGTTATTCAGATTCAGGGTCTCCGATGCATGGAAAGCAATTAAAACTAGAGAGGAAGTAATGGGATGATTTGAAGCAGCTATCTAGATTTTTTAAAAAGTATTCATTTGCTTTATCCATAGATCAGAAAGAAAGAAAAAAAAAACACCACATGGCAAGAAAATGAGAATAGATTTAATTATGAATCATCAAAGCGTGTTTATCACTGGATTTGCAATAAAACAAAGTACATTTCTTTTTGTTTGGGTTCCCAAGGAAACACAGTGTAGGTAATGATTCTGTCATCTTTGTGTGCATGTACCAACCTGGTGACTGACTGCCCTCTTTCCATACCTTTTTAGAATATTGGCCAGTGTCAATCAAACCAGACAGGATCACAGGCCTCTCAAGGATATTAAATTCCTAAGAGCTTTGAGAAAGTAGGCAGCCAAGTGGAACAGAGACAGCCTACTTAGTATCCCAATATGAGGTGAAAGCTGCAACATGGTCTCACCTCTTATTACACACCAGAAAATACATGTGTGAAAGATAGTATGGATGTTCAAACTATGGAAAAAAGTTTCAATTGAAGCACGTATTTTATTAGACATCAGAATACCCAGTCACAGTCTGAAATTTAAAGGAAATCACACCTTACAATTCCACTGCTCACAGAACTGTATTTTAAATTACCATAGGACTACTGTTGGCCTTGGGCTTTTGCCAACTCTTAACGCAATGGAACATTTCATCAGCATAAAACCTGCCTCAAGGCTGAAAAGTTACCAAGTCCATATCCCCTGCTATCTGATGGAACCTGAAGCTGAGGACCATAATGCCTAGACACTACAGCAATTCATATTTCATAATATCATAGACATATTAGCTACACAAACAAAAGCGTGCACAGGTGTATGTAGAAGATGCGCTTGTCTGAATAACTTCATTTATAAACGATTGTCTATGCTTTGGTGTGGATTCTCTTATACTGCTCCATTTTGTTGTGAGAAGAATTCAAACCCTGATCAAAAAGATGCAATCCATGCCCAGATTAGACAAAAGCAAAATCTATCTATACTTGTCTTTTTCTTGACTAATTCAGGTCAAAGAACTCAATCAATTTAGGAAATCACTCACTTGCTCTCCCGCAGGGACTACCAGACATGAAGACTCAGCAGAATGGCAGATGGAAAGGTTGTTCTCATCAAGTGCTGGTTTCCCAACCTGAAGCCAGACAGTAACTTCTGAAGTAGATATTCCTCAGCAATGGGGCACTACAGATCATCTCCAGGAACGGCTGAGCCAGTCCCTGACTTCCACTGTCCAGGAAGCAGTTTGGTCCAGTACATTTTAAGCTTGCTTTGCCCCAGTGAAAGTGACTTTGAATAACAAAACCAGAAACCTCTCCCAGAAACACCTTTGCTCCCACAGTTTTCCAGATCCCAAACACCTGATTTGTAAAGTAACATGCACTTCTTTTTAATTAAACATTCATCTCTCTATTTTTCATCCATGAGGGAGCAGCCTAAATTAACTTAGCTCCCAACCAGCTGAAACAATTTGCAGTGCAAGACTTGCTGATGCTTTCACATCCTTACATAAGCATTTCTTCACATCCCACATAGCCAGGGCTCCTGAACTTAAAAAACCTGTTATGTTGCATGCTCTCATAATCACTACTTTTAGCATCTCTCACATGTTGACAAGCATGTGATGGTTTGCTGATGGGTAGCAACTGATGTAGCTGCGTATTTCAACTCGGATTCCTGAAACTTAGTGCAGGAACATATACCCTCACAACAATATTGTAATGAGACTGGCCCTGAAGCCAGCTGTACTGCAAAGATGTCTGGAGAGGCTCAAATAGAATTTAAGATGCTTTCTCACTAGGGCTCAATCAGGACATTATCATATTCTCTTCACTGGAAAGGTGGATTTAACCTGCAGACCTGTATATGTAAAGTGTTCTGTGATACCACTGGGAATCTGAAGAAAAAGCGGTCCTATGAATTGGGCTTGATAGAGAGATTAAACAGAACCCTTTACTACTCTGACCTGAAGCAACTCCTACAGAGATGCTGCTGAGCTGCAGAGATTACATTTGGATTCTGAAATCCTTGTGTGTCACTACTTACAGGACAGGAATTAAAATTTGGTTCTGCCTACTATTAGATCATACATAGTTTTATAATGCATACCTGTATCTTTACTTGGTTTTCGACAGACTCAAATCTGAGAGAGGTTATGTTGTGACAAAGCTCACAATACAGATATTACAAATCCTCCTTTCTGCCTTCACAAAAAAAAGTAGAAAACAGCTGAGCTTTGCAGTGGGTACGATTCTTCATGACAGATTTCCTTGTAGGCATGTTTTGCAAGAAAACCTCTAAATGTTAAGCACTGCACACTGGTCAATTGTGTTACATAACATCTGAATTTTGCAGTCAAATAAAGAAGTTTATGTCTGTTGCCATGCACACTGGACAGATGCTATGTGATCTGTGCTTTAGCTGTGTCTTTCCTTAATGAGAGTTATATATTTTACTAGTCAATAATTATTACATTAATATCTAATATGATGGGATGCTGCAAGAAACCCCTGCACATAAATTGCTCTGATTTAAAGAGAGTAAAAAATGTTGCTATTTGTAATCTTGAAGACAGCTTAGTAGATACAAAAGGAATTCATGTGGTGATCAAGCGATAGCATATTCATCAACAAGACAGAAAGAAGATATCTTAATAAACACAAGAGGAAGAAAAGCATAATCTCTTCCTATGGACTAGAGTCACTGCACTAGCAACCATAAAATGGAAGGAGATGTTCCCTTCATATTACCAGTTTTACTATTGCATTATGTTGGTGATAGACAGTTTGAAAGAAACACATCTGGCACCATCTTATCAACAAGACTGGTACGATGGAGGAAACACCCCATAATTTTAGTTTAAAACCAATCATATTGTTAAGGGAGAAAAAAAAAAAAAGACCAGAATCCTCTCTTTACCTTTGGCTTTGTAAAACCACTGCCTAGCACCTTAGTTGTCTTAAATAAACTAAGTATCTAAATAAAGGTGTTGCTTGTATAGATACTTCACTCACAGGGAGCCTTGTTTTCCCCTTTAATACATCTGAGACTTTCACAAAGTGATACATATACTTTACAATAATAGGTCTGAAGAGCTTAGTTACTCAGTTTATTACAAAGAATATGTAAAGATGCCTTAATGATGATACAGAAGACTGTCATGAAGACAGAACACCCACTGTGTTGACTTTCACAACTGATAAACAAAAGCACAAGAAACAGTAGCTAGGAATTAAACCCAGATAAATTCTCACCCTAGTCACACACCAACTTCTCTACAGGGGAAAAGTGGCATTTCGGGGCTTCACTCTTCCACCTTGTTGGCAGGTAATTTGTGGTTAATCAAACCCTGTGACTGAGTCAGCTAGAACAAGGCAGCTCTAAGGCAGTATGGCCTGTGCTGGAAGGCACAAACAAAGCCCAAATGCTGACTTTTCTACCTCATCAATAGCATCACGGAAGTAAAGTAAGGGATAAAATATTTGGACGAAGAATCCCACTGAGATTCATATCACTCTCCTGAGACACACAAAGGCACAGGAGAGTAACTGAATGATGGCACATCAATCTCAATCAGCAACAAGACTGTATTTCTTTCCTGTTACCTCGAGAAGGGTAATGGGCCATTTTTGATGGCTTCATCGATAGAACGAAGAGCAAGGCTTGACTTCCACCTTCAGTTAGAAAGGTTTTGGAAAATAAATTTCGGAATTGGCAATGGGAAAATGTCTTTTCCATTTTGTTGAATGATAAGTATCTCCTAGCTGCCAGTGGAGAGCTCCACTTGTCAAAGGTGTGAACAGATTTGACTCTTCACCCATAAAGCACATAACATAAAGTAATGATACTGATAAAGAACTAGCAACACCTGTTTTCCTCTCTCCCCTTACACTGAAAGCTTCCTCTGTCGTCACAGAGCTATTTTCAGCACAGTGTACTAGAATAGACGTGCAGTTCCCTTCTCAGCATACAACCCATGCTCCCTTCAGGGATAATTCAAGATCAGGATCAAGGTTCTAATTTGTGAAATGTTTCTTTCTGTTGAGATGCGCACACAAAAGAGTGTGAAAAAAGTCAGGAGACCTATAAGAAGTAATCACACAAAGATCTAGCAGAAGCAAATCATCTTTCTTACCCACATGAGATTAAACAAACAAAAAAATGTATGTGGGATTTAAAGTAATGTAAAAACTTGAATTTAAAGTTGCTTCTATTTCCTCAGAAAGTCCTACAAACTTCATCAAACCTCAACTGCGTTAACAGTGCTAATAAAATGCTCATCATGCTGTCTTAAAAACCTGTATGATTTTACGCAGTCCTAAAAAGGAAATGCCTTCAATTATATTTTCCTTACTTTCTGTGAACATTTAAGTACTGATCTAAACTGTATTTATAGAGATGAAAAAAGACATTTTCTTTTTGAGTTCATATTTTTTTTTTCTTCAAACCCATTAAAAGACATAGACTGCAATTTTCATAGAGTAAAAATAAATTAAACTTACTTGTAAGAGAACTGACTAATTTCCCTAAAGACTCCAGAATCTATCTACAGTGCTTCCACACCCATTTTACAGCCACTCACATTGCTATGAAATTCTTGTAGAGCTTGAAAACCTAAAGTATTAACCATCTAATTTTCATATAAGTAATTAACATACACATCTTCACACTTGCTTTGGGACTGCATAACCAAACAAAAACATACTATAATTTAATCAGGAGGAAGCACACATACAGACACGCACAAAATGCATTATTTAGATGTGGCTATTCAAATAGAAGAACAAGAAGTCTTCCTGCTCTCTGTTTTGGAGAAAGGAGAGTGGGGGAAACTCAACAACAACGCCAGAAAATGATGACTATTGGCTGACAGAGTCCACACAGCTGGGTGGTGATCTCCTGTACCTTTTGGTCGGCCTGTATGATTAAGGAGATACACACATACAATAAGATTTCTTTCCTTTCTCAAATCAAGAAGCTGTTCAAACACCTCCTGAGCCCAGGAGGTTTTTTTTGGCACAGTGTTTGTTCTAAGGTTTCTCAGAGCAATGCCTACAGGTTTTGTACAACTTCACTGGTAATCAGCAGGCACAATCTCTTTTTCATTTTAAGCATAGGAGGAAGAAAAGAGCAGAACAATGTGACTCTGCTTCTTTGTAGGGATCACCACGTTTGATAGTTCATCTAATACAATATATTATTGTGTGCAATAGCCCTGTAGCATATGATTCAGTGGAAATTGTGTACTCACTTCAAAATGGACAATTACCTGGCTGCTTCTTCATAAAACTCTCCAAAATGCCCTCGAATACGAGTCTACGTTCCCTCTAACATGGTTTCTATGATAAATACACTGTAATCTGAAATACATTTTTATTTTGAAATTGCCTTCTTCAGCTTTTAACTTGAGGAAGAAGGTGGTCTGATGTCAAAGGCTTGAGTCGGGATTAGAAAAAACAACTCCCTAAGACTTTATTTACCCACTAAAAGAGGATCATTTCAGAAAGACCTCCCTCACTCCTGTGCAGTCTTAAGTAAGGTGTCACCAACAGGACTGTTCCTCCAGTCAGGAGAGAAGGATTTTAATATGATGAAGATTTGGTGACTGATTCCATCACCACTGTAGGAGCCCACAGTGAATTTACCGCGATGCTGTGAGATTGCTTTGCAAGTGTTAGAGGGATGTATTGCTGCAGCCATCTACTGTTCTAAGTTCTGCCAGTGTATTACAGTAGAGATACTGAGATATTAGATGTTGTAGAAATCCTCACAGTATGTAGAGATCTTAAAATATTTGTTGGTACTGATCTCTGTTAGATTCCTTAGGATTATGCTAGTTGCAAATGCAGCTGTTGTGGTGGTGGTGTTTTGTTGTTTATTTTTACATTTGTTTTTTAATAAGGGTGTTTTCCCTTAATATTCACTGAGTTATGCTTACAATATGGCTTATAGCAAGGCCATGGCACTAATGGTGTATTTCTCTTCTCATAATATTGCATTTGTGTTAGCTAGCTTTTAAGGTTTCTTATGTTTTAATGAAGTTATTAAAGTGAATGCTCTGACTGAATAATTCATGAGCATTCACTTTTTCTTCAAAGAGCTGGTCTCTAAACAAGTCTTAATTTTTTAAATTCTTTTCTAAGACATTCAACCAAGCCTTTAGAACCTGTACTCAATATTTAAAATGAATACCTAATTGTAGAGAATTAGCTTTATTTCTGCTATAGTACCATTTGGTCCCCAGAGATCGTTCTGATTTATAGTATTTGCTTGACAGATACAAAGAGGTCCGGTGTATTTCCATTTATAATTTATAAATATTGAGATTAGCTTTCACACATAATGGACTGGATTACGGGATGCCTTCTCTTCACGGCTGTATCTGCAGCTTTCTGTAGAAGGAAGATTACATGGATCCAATGATAATCCTTTTCTCCTTGCAGTTCTTCCTAAGCATTAATTTGGCATAAACAAGTACAGTTTAGGGTCTGCTATAATATTTGCTACTTGGCAACAGTGTCTAAGGCAATACCTGAGCCCATGCCAGCTAGGGCATCTCCTCCCCATTGAAACTCCAGGTCTGATCAGGGGGCAGTGGTGAGAAGTAGCAGTGCTGAGGAGATAAGGGGAAGGTACATTGCTTGCTACTAGAACACGTTCGTGGTAATTAGATTTACTAAAAGCTAAGGATACTAAAATAATACACAGAGAAGAAAACCACATCAGCTTTCAAAGATTTTTAGAAGGAATAAACCATCCTGAAATCAATTCTGAAAAGATCATAAACTATGTTAACGTTTACACTTATTACCAGATACTAAGAGATGACTTTTTGATACAAACCGGTGTTTCACCAGTAATACATACAGCCAATATGTATTCTTAGAAAAACCCCAAATAACTGGGGCCGGGGTAGCTAAACACCCATAACAACAGTCTGTCCAGGTGCCAGTCCCAGCCTCTTCTGAAGGTTCAGAGAGAAAATGCTTTTCAATGAATTCAGATAATTTATTTCAGTGATTGGCTTGGTCAAAGCAGGGAAACCTATTGGAAGTTGAAATGAAAGCTTTTATTTAATCTTAGGAACAAAAATGAATACAAAATGGAGGGTATTGCTAAATACACAGTAGTCTATAGAACTGCCTGCATATTAGGAATCTTCCTATGTAACAAAAAGTTGCACGATGTGTATTGCACGGACCACATTTAATTGCTAGTCAGATGTGCTGAGGATTAAGCAACCATTTTTTCTTTAGAAAATATGTAAAAAATACAAATACAAACCAAGATTAAAATCAATTTAGATAAAATTTTCATACTCATTTAAATCTGTGTATGAAATCACTACCACTTTGATTTAAATTAGTATCTCATAGGGGACCTGCAGATAATTCCTGCCCTCTTTCTGGAGCAGAAGGGATGGTAAACCTGAATAAAGTATCATAATTCATAGACAACCCTTGTGAACAGCATTGCTGAGCTGCATTGTGCCTTTGTCGAGGAATTAGTCAGACTATGTCTCTATGGCGTGTTTGGAGAGATTAAACAGCAAACTGGTTTTGAAATCTTCCAATTTTGCAAACCACCTAAATGAAATTAAAAAGCAACCAACAGAGTGATTTGGGAGTCTAAGTCCCCTTGATTTGCTCTAAGACCTAAGCTTCTAAGTCTCATAGACATTTTGGGTGAAGGATATCTATAAAGCCGTGTAACCCAAGTTTACCAAATTCAGACAAATAAAACCAATATCTTTATAGCTTACATTCCTACATATCACCTGCCAGATGTCGGATTCATTAAAAATGCATCTGAATATAATTTAAATAACTAAAATGCCATTTTAAAACGTGTAATTGTTTGCCGGAGGCCCTTGCTCACCAGATGTAATAATTTCCACTTGTTGTGGTGACTTGATGAGCTCCGGCTGAACAGTTCCAGTGTTTGAGCCAAGGTTTGCTTTAGTCACAGCCTGATGTTGCAATTAAGTTTAAGACCTGGGAGTTTATTGCCTAGATGGGTGATCTGGTTTTGTTACAAGGAGTGTAATGAATTTGATGATTAGTCTGTTGTCTTTTATTGTCTGTTTCCAAAGTAATTTGTGCTTGGCTTTTGACTGCTAATAAAATTTATGGAAAAGTTCAAAATGCTGGAGATAAAGGCTTTTTCTGGCAACTGTAGTAACCATTAAATAGGATATATATGCTGACTAGCAGGATTAAAGTTTCTCCAGTGGAAGCCCTGTAGAAATGCTAGGAAAGATAATACTCTCAATCTACTTTGATTGGTCTCTTGCTTTTGACATGTACTTTTGTAACTGGATTCTCTATTTGCACAACATAAATATACATGTGAAAAATCAAGCATGTATTTAAGTCTAATTGACCACAATTATGGATTTAATACATTTCTAAATAGAAGTTCAGAAGACTACTGAACCACAGTGACTGGTTCTTTGCTCTGGGACTAAAGATAACATAAATGCTAAAGCTTTCCACATCAGTGAGGTGCAAAGGTATAGCAGATATTTACTAGCAGCAGTAATACTCAAGATGGAAAGAAGCAGCCAGAAGGAAACTGCAAGGTCACCTGCCGCTGTGCTGTGAATGCTTGGCAGACCTCCTGCAGGAGCCAGGGCCTTGCTCCTCCTTTCTGCAAGGTGCATAAACTCCACAAGGAGGCATAAAGGCTGGATGCAAGAGAAAGGAGAGTCCTTTCCAAGTGTCTGTCTTCTGCTTTTCCAGCATCTTCTCCAAATTAGGAGAGAATAACAAAAAGACATTCTAAACTCAAAAACCAGGTACTTTTTGCCTATTTTGGAAAAACTTCTAAGATTTTTTTTCCTCCATCTGTGTCAACTACATAATTTTCACCTCTTGCTAATGGCTTTCCCTGGGTGACAGTAAGTGCTGTTGAGTATATAGGTAACATTCAGTTTGAGATTACATTTGATTGTTAACATTTTCCCACCTCCACTGCAATGCAAAACTTTCAGTTTTGCAAAACAAAAAGCCATTTTAGTATCTAGAAGAAATAACACAACCAGTGGGGAAAGTGTTTGCTAATAGAGATAAAATCCTGTCATCATCATCATCACTTAGCAGTATTGTACTTTGAGAGTAGGTATTATTTAGCGTGAATAATGGCAACAGAATCTCAGCTTGATATCAGAAGTTATTTCTGCATAATTTATTCAAAGATAAATTCCCTAATGAAAGACACTAGATCCACTTTAAACCAACACTATTTCATCTATAATTACTGCCTCAGGAATACCATACTAACTGCCATTTATCACTGTCAGTGACTTTTGAATTCCTGTTACAACCATGGTATCCCATTGGGTTTGTTTGTCTCCGAGAGAACATGATGTTTCTAGTTTGGCATGGCCCTAAAAAAGGAGAACAAAACCTGTCATTCCCTAGAAATATATTTAAATGTCCTCTATGTGCTTCAGCCCATTCATTTCCACGTAGTTATTTCTAGCACAATACATCATTATTATATTTTCCATCTGAAGTTTGTAGAAGGTCTTCAGCTCATTAGTGTTTCCCCTGACCCTTTCTTTCTCTCTTATGAGCTGAGTACCTATTATCCACAGCATTCCTTGCAAAGCTTGGAAAAAATATAGATGTTCTGGCTCTTCCAGCTACACTTCAGTCAAAAAAACCCAAAATTCCTTATTATGAGAACCTAATCTTTCATTAGGAAACAATTAGGAAGTAAATGTGCTTAAGAACATTAATTTGCAATTGGTTCAGTATGAGTGTTAGGGAAACCATTCCTGATGTTTCCTAATCCAAGTGTCCATTTTAGCCAAGAAAAAGCTAGACTCAATTGAGGTAATGACTACAACAATATTTTGATGTCTTTTACTTTATTACGTCTGTTGCTGTGCAGTGGAAGACTTTAGAAGCAAGGAAAATAAATAAAAAAAGATAACCGGTTACTGGTAAGAGACTTTGTTTCTCCTCACTTTGTGAAGGTCCTCCTGTTACTGTTCATCAAAAGTGGTAAATAAAACCTTCAGGCTTGCTTTTAACAGGTTCCCATTTCTCTCTGTATTTTGCATATAACTCTTACCTTGTGATAAGATTGTAAGAAAATAAAAGCAAAACACTTTTTTCTTGTGACTTGCTAATTCAAAATCGGCAATTACATCATCTGTCTACTAGTGACAGCTGTAAAAGCTTTCAGTTCTAGAGCTGTGCTGGAAACATCCTCATTCTCAATGGTGGGTAGAAACTGTCTCTTTTGAACAGAAGGTATATAAAATAAAATTCTCCTGGAAAGATCTCTCCTTATAAAGCATCTTATTATTTAATTTGGTCCCAGCTAATCAGCAATTTAGACAGTAATTTGTGTCCAAATTCTAGACACAGCAGAGAACAGAAGCCTACATGGAGCTCCTCCAGGTCCCTGGGACACAGCCCCACTGCAGAGACACAGCCCTGATGTCACGTGTGTTGGCTGCACCGTCCCTTAGAGACAGCATACATCAACTCACTCATGGTGTGTGTAGCCTTACTACAAGCAAAGGCTATGAGGACTATTTGTAGGGACTGAGCATGTTGGAGATATCAATCTCACTGACTACAGTGCAAGACTGTCAGTTTGATTGCTGGTGTACTTGCAAATGCAGACCACTCCCAACTCTGCTCACAAGAGCAATCACATCTGAGCCCTTCAAATGTAGAAACAATTATCCTAGCCTCAGCACAGCGACCTGTGGTGAGTTCCTCTATCATGAACTATCAGTAACACTGTGGGGAAATGCTCATGTTTTGTGAGATTAAACAGATAATAGGAATTGTAGTCAGATTTTTTTTCTCTTGTCTGAATAGTCTGTATTTATCTCTAGGCAACAGGATAGAAGGAAAGTACAGAGAGCTTGCACTGTCATCTGACTGTTTAACTCTTCAGACCTTGTCTTGGAGCGGAATGCAACATATAATGCAACTCCTTTTTCTAAACTGGAATGAGTTCTGATACATTCAGCCATGCCCTAACTTTCAGAAAACACAAGCTGCATTTTTCAGACAGTGAACAAGTGCTCTTACCTTCTCAACCAAGAGACCTCCAATAGAAAATGTGTTGATTTTATGCCTTCACAAACCTGCAAAATCTACAAGCAGATTTTCATGCATGTACCTGATAGTCCACCGACATCCATCTTCTTCAGGTTCTTTGCCTCCAGAATGACAACAGTCAGTTTGCCAGCAGTAGGCACATAACGGAGGGAGAAGCAGATATCACCCAGCTTTTCTTGCTGAGAAAGCAAACAAGACATGGTGTTATATTTTAATAATTTTTTTTGTAACCTTTTAAAAATGCAGTTTTGGAAGTGCCACAGAAAATGACATCTCAATACACAGAAACTCATTCAAATAAGCAATATGTCTGCCACAAGTTGCCCAGCTTAAATCTTTGACGACCTCAAGTCTGTTGCAGCAGCTGGAGTCCTGTACAGAGCCAAATGACAAGATACGTGCTGGCTGCAAAGTAAGTTACACTGCTCAGCATTTCTCCCCTGACAATAAGGGTCCCACAAATACAGTTTTCTCTTTAAACCAAGTCATGACAGGGTTTTTTTTTTCCAGGTTGTGTTTCAGTATAAATCAATTAGCACACATGCATACCCAACTACTAGACTGTTTTCCATGAAACAGTAACACGTGTCTTTCTCACCACATTCTGTCACAAAAGCAAAAAGTATAAAAAAATACAAAGCACAAAACACTCCGTATAAGAAAAGACTTGTCTCCTATCTGGCAGGCAAAAAAAAAAAAAAAAAAAAAAAAAAAAAACAGCAGGAAAGCACAACTGGATCCCTGATCACATCAGGAAGAATTTGGTTTTGCCTTCAACCTTGCAGCGTATCATCTGGGATCCTGCCAAATGCAAACCTTTGCTATTCATTGTTTAGTACCTTCCTAACAGTCCTGGCAAAGAAGGAAGGGCTGTGAATTATGTTCAGAATTACAGGAACTTTGTTTTAAAAGGAAGAATGATAGATTTGAACTTGCATATAGGAGAGAGAAAAAGAGGAGAAAACTGCTTAGAAATGATCACTAGGATGATCCAAGCTGCTTTCCTCCTTCCTTTCAGGCACAATGATATCTTTAGGGGGTAACAAGGTTGCTTTTGAGACAAGAAGAATCAGGTTACACTGAACAGTCCAATAAAGCTTTTCAGATAGCAATGTTTCTCTTTCAAAGACAGTAGTTCTTATGGCATATGTCTGTTTCCACAATTTATTCTGGCAGTAAAGTACATTTCTATGAAGAGGTATCTTTTTGGTTCCAGTGTTTTGTTAGAATAAATTGGAAGGCTGGTTGTTGAAAAGTTGTGGGTGTACCCAAGCTTTTTGTTAAGACAGAAAGTAATTTTTTGCAGGAATTATAAACCTTTTCCCCATATTGCAAATGTAAAGGGAACATAGCAATTTACCCGGTTCAAAGAGGCGAGGGGAAAGAGGCAAAGTCAGAGCCTTACCTAAAAAGCTTGGGGAACACTACCGAGAGCAATTGGCTCACATACTCATGGATGTAGCGGGTATTTCCTAGAGAAAAGACAACCCATGTCCTAAGGACTTTACCATCCATGTAAAAGGAACTGAAATGTTCCTTTCCAACTGGGAGCTCAAGCTTTCAAGTCATTTAAGAGAAACTGAACTTCATCACCTAAGCCAAATTTTCAGCATCAGAGGCAGTTCTCTCAATAGCTCTTACAGACAATCACCTTTTATCCGGGTTTGGATAAGCATCTGCAATATAACCATCTGTCAGATGCATGACAGATACTCAGCTATACTTCAGAGTTTCCATCTTCCTCCCTTATCAAAAGGTGTATGGGCTTGTCTCAGGAGATTTCCTTGGGTATGTGGGACTCTTTGCTGCTCCCAACAACAGACTGGAGCAGCATATATTGAATGGCATCATGTAGTTAGTGTTCTTTTTAATTTTAAAAAAAACTTAGAAACTGCAACAATAATGCAATACCTATAAAGTGACAGACTCTGAATCGTTTATTACAAGGTAGCAATGAGACCCAGGCATTGTAATAGTTTCCTGCAAAATACCAGCTCAGTGATCACCTGTGGTCAGGAAACAGAACAAACCAAGTTATGTATAGTTAGGAAATGCTCAGAGACAACATAACAAAATAGCTCATAAGGTTAAATGTGTGTATTGCGTATGAAAATGCTGTCAGAATGCACATGTGCCAGTATCCTGAAAACTTATGGTGTCCTCCCCACCTCAAAAAGGATATGGGAGAATTGGGAAAGGTTCCAGGAAAAGCAGCAGGAATGATCAAAGATATGACACAGTTTCTGCAGAAGGAACAGCTAAGTAGATTAGGACTCTTCAGGCTGCAAAGGAGGTAGTTGGGGGGCAGTATCTTAGAGACCTCTATCTGACCCAGGAGGCCTATAATGATGTTATAACCTTGCTCAAAAGAACAGATCCTAATATCAGAAAATTTACATTTTTAACTCATATCTCTAATAACCTAACGTGTCTTTCACAGCATGGACTGCACTGCTGTGGAAGGACTTACTATTCTTTCCTGTCTGCATACAGTTACAAATTCCAGCGTAGATACAGAACATGGAAATACGGATTTCAGCTGTGCAATCTGCATAGCTCATGCTTGGCTCTAACAGCCTGCAATGGCATGGTGATGGCAAAACATGCTCCTGTTCCCCTGACATTTAGTTTTGGAAGTCCGTATTGGCTAGGCTAACAGTGAAGTTGATCTGTCACTTGCAGCTTGTTCAGAATGGAAGAAATCAATTGCTTATAGATTTGTGTTATCATAATCACAGCTCACCCAGCTGCCTGATGTTCTCCACAGTCGCTGTTCTATTACATGGTAGACTTGGTTTAAATTAGCCTGGTTGATCCATGGGGCCCTGGATAAGGCTGGAATGGGGTATATTTGAAAGCTCATTTTAGATCCCCATCTTAGAGACCTGATATTCAAGGGCTGTGCTCTCACCACTAGATAGATTCACTAGGCAAAGTTTTGGTTCCAGCAGCAGGGCAACTTGTATTCCTCAGAAATGTAACTCATTGATAGAATATCTAAACATCTATTTTGGAAGGTAATTTTAAGTCAATATGCTTGTAATTCTTCCTTTGAGTGGATTTTTTTTTTTTTTAGTTTTTGTTTGTTTGGGGTTTTTTGATATATCTTGGGGACAGGGGGGTGTACTTGAGAGTAGAGTGTGTTTAATAAGCATAAAATGGTGTTAGGATTGTTGCTTCTGACCTGACTGCTTCAGCAGAGGCTGGAGGAGGTACTTTACAGACAGTTATTGCCACGGAGACCATCACCTCTCAACAGCGTTTTTCCATCTGTAATCATGTTATGCTTCTGTGCAAATACTGCAATTCTCTACACAGAACAGTAATTTTATGAGAGCATTTAATGCATCTTTAGCCTCTTTTAATGTAATTTTAGCTGCAGGAAGCACGGAGAAGAAACCAGCATCATGTAAACAGCCAGTTTTTGATAGATCACCAGCAAGCTATGGGAAATGGCAGAAGGTGATGGGCTCATTTCAGTGAATAACTTGAAGAAAAAGCATAGGTACCTCTTTAAATGCTCATGTTTAGTACCTTTTCTTTGTTACTAAAATTTGTATTAACCCAGTATTTCTTGTACTTTTAACATTTTCTCTTTGCATGACTGCCACAAGATTTCTATTCCTAACACTTTTTTTTTTGTTTGCTTTTTTTTTTTTCCTTCTAATTTAAAAAATATTTGTCAGGCAAAATACTGCAAGTGGCAGCACTGCAATGAAACAACAAAAAGCAATCACCAGAGGTGTGGTTTGCAGGACATAATTACAAACCCCTGCAGGGCTACAAGGTACAGATGAGTGCTTCTGGTATGGTGATTATCTCAATGGAGGTACCTTATTGTTATTATGAATTTCTTACAGCCCTATGTATAAATAATTTATGTTATGTTAGTAAATTACTTTGATCTCTGATGGAAACTGTAAGTTAGTGTTAGAAGCTTCCAACTGGGAGGTTCATAGACATTAACCTATTCATGTATAATGCCTAAACACCAATCAAAAGACTCTCCATCTAAGCAACCTCGTAACTTCATTAGATTTAAAGAGGACGCAATGGAGCAGAACATAAATGACAAAGACTGTGCTGCTAACACTTCTTCAGCTTAGAATAAGAGGCTATTTGAAGTCCTGTTGAGAACCTCGGCTTTTTAGAGACGACTCTAAGCGGCTCCTGCCTGTCTCATGTTTCTTCTCATATTTGTCAGTAGCCATTTTTGCCTTGACAGTACACTCTCCTAATGAGCTACAGAGAAAAACACTATTTATGCAGATTACTCTCATTCGCACTGCAGAATCTCTAACAGAGGTATCTATCTTCTTAATATAAACATTCTCCATATTTTTGTGGAAGATATTACAAGAAAGTTGATGCTTGCAGCTCTCATGGTAAAACAATACCAAGATAATGAGCCACAGCACCATATGCTTTTTCCTAACTGGATCTAAGACTCCAAAACAGTCGGTAGAGGATGAATATAAACACAGTGAAGTGGGTTTCCAACTTCAATACCTGGTGTTGATTGCAGATATTTGCATAAGCCTGAGAGAAACACAATAGGATGTAGTTAATGGGCAATGACCCAAAATACAATCTTCCACTAAGCAATGTTTACAATGGAAGCTCATAATGTTCACTGTATAGTTTTCGCATACACAAAAATATTTTAAAGTCTGTGGAGAAAACAGTGACACCATAAAGGTGGTCTATAAACTAAATTAGACTTTCAAATTCATGAAATCCAGGTAAACTGTACTGACAGAATCTCTAATCCTAATTTCCAATCCACTGGTTTCAGACAATTTTGAGGCCATCATATTCTGTCTATACATGGAGATCTCAAACCCAGCAATGTAAACCATGTAAACTATAAATACACTAAACTGCAATGTGTCACAACAATACCAGTAGCAGAATCACATGGATGCAAAAATGGATGACATGGACCTGACACAATTTCAATTAAGCCACCATAGCAAGTGGGCAGAATTAGCAAGCCATGCACATAGCTGGGATCTACCATTATGAAAGTATTACTCCTCCACACCCCCTAGTACAAATAGGGATCATACAGGGAAAAGGAAATATTGGTTTGTTGGTCTCTTTCTTTAAACCTGAAAATTTATTGCCACAACACCTGTCTTTAACATGACCAGATTTGAAGGCATTGTATTTTTGATAAATACAAGGTCAAAGAACAAAGCAGAAAATTTCAAAACTGCAATAGGTATAATCAGGAAAGAAAGACAATCTCTTCCTCTTACACTTGCAAATCGGGGACTAGATGACCCCACAATATGAAGACAATTCTGCCACAATTAGGCAAAGGAGTGGGAAGTGAGCAAGAAGCTCTTAAAACTCAGTTTGCACAAATAAGCTAGAAATAGATGGTGCAGCAGGGAAAGATAAGGAAGAACCAGACAGAGAAAGAAAAGCTGGAGCTAATGTGTCAGCCCATTATCACAGTACTTTTGGAGACTATCACATGAATATGTATGCACACTAAGTACCACTGTACCCCAAAGTCCATGAACTACTTTTGAAATAAAGTACTGAGACCAAATAGGAGAGACAGAGCTCTTCCCAGCCTTTCAAACAAAAGGTTGATTACAGAAACACCTATTTCAGAACTGCAAAAATGCTAACTACGAAATCAGTCAACATAAACCTAAATATTTTAACAACTAAACCATTAGTCTGACAAGCAGAGTAATTCCTTTGCTGTCTAAAATAATTTCATGCCCATGAACGGAGCAGCCACGCTGTTATACAGCTAGCAGCAGAGAGGTGCTAAATGCCTACAGAGAGAATGAAGAACTTTCTTCATGACTGTACCTACTGCACTTTTGAAGAAAATATTTTAAAACAATAAAATATGAACAGACAAACGCCCTGCTGCATGTTTTCTTATTCAAGGATCAGTCTTTATTCACAGGAATAACCCCCTTGTCTTACAAAATGGAAGTACAGAGAGTCTGTGATCAAAGGCCTCTTCTGTTTGCTTTTACTAACATTATTTCAGCAGTGTCTTCACAAGTTATATCCTCTTCAAATGTGCAAACTTGGCCAGAAAAGGAAGCTCCTATTAATGTAAAGTGCTCAGTTACAAGCCACATAACAAGTAAATTAAGAAGCAAAGCAAAAAGGTTACAGCAGGAGATCTCAGAAGAAACAGAGGGTTCTTAAGGCAAAATCCAGAGGGCTCGTTTTGGATGCTGTAAAAAAAGAACTAGCAGTGACAACAGGCTAAAGAAGAGATGGAAAGGAGACTGATGCTAGGTGAACAGAGAACAGAAATAGAAGCAAAGATCCATGAGGTAAGTTTTAAAAGGGAGAAGTTTTAGGGCAGACAGGGAACAATCTTTCAAATGAAGTGAATTTATTAAAGGTATCAGGAGGTGGTATCTGTAGGGATACAGTCATGGTATAAAGTAGGAGTGAGGAAGAGCCAAAATAAATGATTTAATTGCATATTTCTTTTGATTGATTTCCCTACTACAGTCCTACTCTCTGACTCTTTGTGATACAACTTCTGTATGCCAGCACTACTTTTAACCTTTGCTTAAAGGGAACAGATCTAGAAGGATTTTTCTGTGGAAATAAAAATCTACCCTTTTTTTCCCCCCTCTGAACAGCACTACTTGACATAGAAATTCTTCACAAATCTCTGTCTTCTTATTGCAAAATATATAGAAAGGTAGTAGATTGCATTTAACTGCCCTAATTATGTAATATTCTCCAACATGATGGTAAATCGGACCTGAAAGCAAGTTGAGCAATAATTTGAACCAGCCAATGTTATAAAAAAATTAACAAGTCAGGTTTTGTCAGCTTCCTCCTCTTAGTCCTCTTCATTATATTTTTAACTGTTTAGAGAAACCACTTCTATTACTGCCTTCTAAAAAGCAGAGGAAATGAAAAGAGAAAATACTGTTATTATTAGTAGAAAATGACACTTCATGGTCATCAGTTTAAAAGCATTACAATCAGCTGCCTCTTGCAAAATGGGAAATGCTGTGGCTGAAGGCACTTGAAATCAAAGATTAGCAGAAATGTACTCTGATTTCCAGACAAGAGACCATGCTACCAAACATACTGAGTTCTTAATCAAACAAGAAGAAAATGAATTTCTTAAATAAATGAGAAAGGGATGAATGGATTAAAAGAAACATATATGCCCAAACATCATAGCTTGGTTTTCTGTAACTCTTTGCTTACCCACAAATGCTTGCAGCTGGCTGCTCTGCTTTAATGATTGCATCTTGCTCTGTTTTGCCACTTGGCTTCTCCTCAGCTCCTGACTGATCATATTTCCAAATGTCACTCACGTTTATGCATGCCAGTGCACAAAACAAAATTAATTTAACTGAATGGCACATTAATATTATTACTTTTGACAGCATGGAAAACTTATTAACTATAGCATGTCACAAAGCTAGTCTTCTAGTGAGTAGTCTAACTACAACACTGAAGGGAAATGTAATACATTTGAAAGATTCTTTTTCGGCTTGTCAGACACTGTGAGAAGTCAAATCACAAAGCTTTTCCATAATTATTAGAATATTACATGTGCATTGCAGTCACCCTACAGAGAGTCCTTGCCCTCATGTGATAGGGTACAGGAAGCCAGAGTACAGTACCCTTGCTTGATTTGAAAACATCTCTTGTAGTAAGTATGGGCACCTTTATGCTTAGTTAAAGTAGTTTCTACTATTAAGAGTGTCTTAGTTTCCAAAAGCAATTGACTCCAAAGCTTTAGATTATGGGTTGTAGTTACAGCATACATCCAAAATTATACAGGATTGGTAGACAGCAGAGAACTGCAATTAAAGCAAATCAGTTACAGATTTCTTACTTGTACCACTTGGATGTGGTACTATATTAAAAACTTGGCATGAACAGAGTCCTTGCTATGATGACCATACAGTATCGATTAATGAAAGACAGAAGAAACAGATTAAAGAAACCAGTAGGTGGGAATGATTGGCATGATGAAATGAGTAATCATCTATGCCTGCTGGTAAATTCTGCTGAAATTCAACAGCCTCAGGGAAGACTATCAGATGAATTCAGTGCTTCCATTTCTGAAGCCATACTGTATACTTCTATTTGTTCTGCAAAAACCATAAAGAGAAATTCAGTGGCATTTGTGGATTGCCTTCATAGTCAGCTATCTTCTTCCCTTTCCTCTATATCAAACTACTAGGACAAAAAGAACATGCACCTCGTACCAGTCCCAGCCACGTTATAAATAAATGCTTCCTTTTACAGTGACGCTAGCACAGCCTGGTTCATTCAGCTCCTGTGGATAGATGTCCCTTTCTCTCATCTCTTGCTTGCTATAACACTAGTTCAGCTTTCATGTGTCTCCATCATATCCCCCAGCACTACCTCTAGCTCCCTTCCATGATCCCAATCACAAACCCCAAACAATACAGCAGCCTCTTCTAAAACGTTGTAAATTGGCAATAAGGTAAGAGGCAGTACATGATGTCACTATTTTCAAACTAGAAACTTGCTGGTTAGCTAAAGGCAGGTCAAACAGAACATGTGAACACCTAGCATGTGCTCAAGTGTTTCCCTGAGCAGAGCAAAAATCTGAGTATTTATCCTCTTTAAGGCACCCCTTTCCATGAAAATTACAGGAATTTTCTTACCACACTCCCTAGCTTCTGGAGCAGTATGCAACACAATTCTCTTGTCCATTTGTTTTCACAAGAAGACAACTCAGCTACACAGGCAGGTCAAGAGCCTCACTACACTGCAGCCATAGCAATGACCTGGAAAGGGACACAGACCAGAGGACTGCAGAGCAAGCTGAAAAGGAACTGGATTTGCTAATAGGAAAACCACAGACAGCTGATGTAACAACAGCTGATAGGTGAAGTCTTATAACAAGGCAGTTCTCCACCTGTAACTTATCAAGATGAAGAAGACTTTCCTTCATGTATAATTTGACCCAAGATAATATAATCTTTTATTTCCTTCTACTGATACAGGTATAGGTAGGATTTAAAACCCATTCTGTATTACTACTCTTCATTTGGAAAGTCTTCTCATGTTGTTCTCTTTTACTAATTTTTGTAATGGAGATTTTTTTCAGAGTATCAAAACTACCTAAAAATATGAGATGGGGCAAAGGATACAAAGCTGAAAAAGAGGTAAGCTGAAAATCCTCAGAAAAGCTCAGAGCTGCTCTTGTTCTAGTGCTTTCTTGTTTCAGGGGAGTCAGAAATATGTATAATACTTTCTCAGATAATTGCAATATTTTTGAGTTTGATTGCAGCTGAAATAAAGGAACTAATATATGTCTCCTTCTACAGCACCTTGCGTTATAAGTTTTAAGTTCAGCTTGTTAAATGTTTGTGCTCAGTTCAAGAGTAAGTTCCTTCTAACTGGTGCTATGTACAAATCTATGAAATTAACCCTTACCAGGCTCATATCTTTTTCTTAAACTAAGCATTCAAGAATATAGTTTTATGAAACTACTGAAAGATATTCAAGTTTATGGAAAAATGCATACTGGCAACCTCCCCCCCCTTTTTATTACTCTACTTCCACTAGCTATTTCACTTTGAAAAACGCTCTTAATACATTCTTTAGGAAGACAAGACAGCTCATCAAAGGTCATTATAGCAATCAATACCACACACTGAATTTCATTAATCTCCTCAGTAAAAAGGAAGAGGTCACCACAGTCATCTATAAAAATCTAGGAAAGAAGACTGCGCTTTTCATGAGATCTCTGGCTTAGTGATGTTCGTTTTTAATAAATCTTAGACCACAACAGAAATTCCAGAAGACTGGAACAGTGCTAATGTTATGCCCAACTTACTCAAAAAAAGGTCAAATGGGATGAAGGTGGTATTTATCAACCATGTGCCTTTTATCAAATCCAGGTGAAACAAAGAACGAATTCATAAAAGTTTGTATTAATGTTGCTTTAAAGAATATGAAATATAATGAATGTGAAGTCACGTGATTTTATGGAAAATAGGTCTGTTCAACTAAAACCAGGTTCACTCTTTTGATAAGATTGTAAATTTGGTTGATGAAGGAAACATGCAAATTTTTTTTTTTTCGTGTTCAAGGTCTACTGCTGTTTTTACAAATGTGGCAGACATTTCTGCTGATAAAGTAAGCAGGTGATACAAAAATTATCATAATGGTAAATAATAATGCAACAGGTTGGTCAGCAAAGACGTGGTCAATCACTTAGCTGTAACCAGTCACACAGAATGCATTTTCATACAGCCAAAACCAAAAATTCTACATACTAAGACAAAGAACTCAAGACTATTTCTGTATCTACAGATTCAGGAAATGTATCTTACATGGCAGTGTCTCCTGCTGAGGATTTATGGTCATAAGCTACAGACCATAAACTGATAGTGTAATACTGTGCAAAACATTCAATAGTAGAAGTTAGCAGAAGTAGCTGGTGACTTTGCCCATCTGGCAAAGATATAAAGTATACTGCGCACAGTTCTTGTGTACGTATATATTTTTTTTTAAGCTGCTGAAAACTACAAAGAAGGTAACAAGTCACAACTCTTATTGGAAAAATGGCAAAAAAGCCTGATTGTGCAAAATAAAAAAGATTAATTTCTGCAGCTTTCTGAAAAGATGACTGGAAGTGATTTGATTACAGTGCATAAGTACTGTAGAGAAGAGGGAGCATCATGTATTAAATGGCTTGAATCTACTGAAGAAGGGTGTAACAAGAGCCAGTGACTTGGAGCATAATCCAGTAACATACAAATAAAGTACACATTTTTAACAGAGAGATAGAGTAAGTGCTGAAGCTATAAGGGTTGTGTTATTTTCTCCATCTACTGATGTCTTAAAATCAGTAACTTGCAAACTCTTTTTGAATACCCTCTTAAGAGTTCTCCAGTGGAGGTTCAAAGCTGCCTGTAGTGAACGCCGGTCTGCTGTCAGCAGCTTTCTCTTTGTATCCTTTGTCAGTTAAGGTTTCATGCAGAATTTTCCAGTGGAATTTCCATGAAATTCTCATAAGATGATATTAAAATGTGTTGTGGGAGACTCAGTTTGGTGAACTTCCATTAAAACTATGCAGGATAATGATGAAAGTCAGGATTGCATGAGGAAATCTGAGCTTTCGTAAGTTTGCAGTATATGGCCATGCAGCCAGGACAAAATGTCATGGGTGAGAATCAGAGAGTTTCTAGCTCCTTGTTCCAAATCCAAGCAAGGACTAACTTGCAAGCTTGTAAGGGGGCTTCCTTGTGCCACCTTCCTCTGAACTTGGCACAGGGTGAACACTACTATCACCTGGATGTTGCTCATTTCCTAGATTGAGTTTGATTATAGGAGGTTCTTTAAAATGTTCCTTGAAGATCTAGCAGTCCTCCAGAATCAGGGCAGACAACCTCACCTCATTTAGAAAAGTACCTAATTTGATAGAAAATAGTAGTATTTCTAAACAAAACAAAGGAGTTTGAAATGGGAGATTTCTTTTTTCACAAAGAAAATTTTGTCAGCCAGTCTAGGCTCAATGGAAATATAATAGATCAGATTTAAAGACCTGTCACCATCAGCGAGTTGCAAGAACTCATCTAGCAGTGCCTTCTGGCAACAAACCCAAGGAATCAATGAACAGGTGGGCTAAAAAGTCAGTGAAGCATGTCCTAATGTTTATACACAAGATATTCACAGCTTTATATGTAGTGATTGTGCTTGAGAGCTGACCAACTGCTAGTTTTCATGATATGGAAGATATAAACAGGGAAGTTTCAGAGCCTTCAGTTCTTACATAATGTGACCAATGTTTGTGCTCTCAGGAACTTACGCCAATTGTAGAACTCTACAGCTGAACTCCAAGCAGAAAGCCAATATTCTCATGTCATTCTGTGACATATGATTACTAGATTTGCTGCAGCAGAACTTAATTAAAATATGTTCTAATTTACAATTATCATATATTAAAAATATTAATGTTTTGATTTTATGGTTTTAATGATAAAAATGTTAACTTTCAATACACTAAATGTGCATATTTTTCCTTTGGGCTGATGGATAAAACTGAAAGCATTACAGTTCTCCATTAAGAAATCAACTAATAGTTTAGTATCATAGACATTCTGAAGAAATAATCATGTCTTTCAAGAGATTTTAAATGATATAACAATTTAAAGGGTATGTAGAAAAGTATGATTCTATATCTAGAGAAACATCATAATTTTCTATATCGAATTGCAATGAGACAAATTGGTTCCCATTGTAAAAAGAGGATGGGAAACCATGTGCATATTTGGATGGCACATGAAGTTACAGGTGGAGTTTTTTTGAGGGCTGTGATGTATTGTCCTGTACAAGATAATGTTTAAGAGTGATAGAGAAAGAAAATGCAGGGATGAAAAAATCTACTATGACAAGAAAGAAATCATAGGTTACAGAGATGTGCTGTGGAAGAACTGCAGCTCTTACTTGTGTCACAGCTTTTAATAGTTGTACTTATTTTCTGCACAGTAAGTATGAGCAAAAAAATTAGAGTAATCAAAATTAATTCAAATGACCCACATCTCCTGGAAAACTTGCCCACTCTAAAACACAGAAAATTAATGTTCAGCCTGACTGATTAATGTGAAAGTCTGAATGAGTAAAAACTTTCAGCATAATATGCTGCTATCTAATTCTAGGTGGGGCATTAACAGACACGGCATGTCAGCTACAGACCTAAGGGCATTTACATGAAAATGAGCTGCTGCCAGTTTTGAAGCCTGAGCTTCACTCATCAACAGAGATCCTCCTGTTAATTTTCACAAGAAGATATGGAAAAACAAAGGTAAAATAACTGGATTCTAGACAACCTAGTAGCTTTGAAGAGTACCAGAAGTAATTTAAGTAGCATGTAGAATTGGTTAAGGATCTAATGGGAAGCTCAGGCACTGTCTACCCACTGCCATCCATATCACTGAGAAGCTACAGTGCCATGTTCTATGTTGGTGGCATCAAAAGCAAGTTTTACTCCACATAATGGTAATCGTCTAGGGAATGACTTAGGTTAGAATTTTATGGTACGGTCTCTATCTAAGAAGAGATTTGAACTCAAGGACAACCACAAGTGGAAAATGGCACCAGAGAAGTGTTCCCAAATTTGCCGTTATCAGTGACAGTAGAAGTATCAATAACTCTTAATTCTGTTCTGTTATAGGCAAATGCATTCAGCTGATCAAGCAGCAATAACAGAACACTTTGAACTCTCTTTCCCACTGCTAGCTTGGAAATTCCTACCCTTAGCACTATTCCTATATTAGTAATTGTGGACATAAAGCTCAAGGAAAATGTCTTGGCCTCCATGTCACTGGATTCAGTTTCAGGTGTTTCTCTTCACCTAGCCCTTGGCCAGCAAGAAGCACATGCAGACAATATCTGGGTCCAAAAGGAGATCAGAAATGAATTTAATCTGCACACTGATGATGGTAGATCAAAGTGAGTTGTGTTCTGCTCTAAGGAGACAGCAGGAGCAGTAATTCTGTGTCAGTGACCATACTCAAGCCCTCCACAGAAAAAAAACCCCATACTTCATAAACTCTGCCAGTGGAAGGGACAAAACAACTACAGTACCACTCCATCCATCTAGCAAGCAAGCCAGCCAGGCAGCCATCTGAAACAAAAAGGCCAAGTTAATGCAATTAAAGGTCACTCACAAAACTATTGAAGTCTGCACAAAGCTTCCATCACAGAAGATGCATCATAAAAGATTTCTGTTTCATACTCAGGTCTACATCTCAAATGGATACATATACATAGAATGAGAATATGCTGAGAAGTGAGGAGGTGGATTGATTCACAGAAGTTTGATCTCTTGTCAACATAATTACTAAAAAGCGACATCAACTTTAGACTGGAGGCTAGAGTACAACTTAATAATTGACTCAGGTATATAGAATAATGATATATATTAAAAAAATAAAGGAAAAAACCCTAAAAGAATAAGTAACTGAGAGAGCAGTCAGCATTTTATGATTTTCTGGCTTTGTGTGGCCAGTGCTATGAAAGTCTAGAGAGACAGAGAGAGAAGGAAATGATTTGATCTTCAGACAGTGGCATTGTTCTTGGAGCAAAGTTCCTCACTACTGAAATTCTAGATGACTGAGAGGTTAAAAAAATTTGAATTTTACAGCACCAGCATTATAAATGTTAATGCTCAGATAAGGTACAGAAAAGCATTAACATTTATCTTGTTAATCTTACGTATGACATGGTTATCTATGAACATCCAAGACTAATAATATTTGCTCTGATTGGTGTGATTGAAATACTAGCCATAATCCGTCCTTCAAAAAGAACTGTGTGTATGTCATAGACTGCAAGATCTTAAAAAATGGAAATGTCAGTTCTCCATTAATGTACAAGACAAGAACACATAAAATGCAGAAACAGACATACTCTGTGAAAAGGCTTTTTTTCTGCAAATTATTATTTTGTACAACAGCATCCTGCCCAGACTGAATTAAGATACAAACAAGGGAGAAAGCCTATGCTATTCCAAAGTTTTTAAGAATCTAATTAAAATCATCATGTCCTCAGTGTTTCTCTAGTTATGATGATGACAATCACAGAGTAAGCTGCAGAAGGCCACAGAAAAGGATGAGGAAAGAAGCACAGGGTTGATAGCACTAAAACCACCCAGCTGCATCATCTGTAACACACCAGCAACACATGAGCCGAAGTGAGGAACTTCTTTGGCCTTTGGTGGAAGGCTGAGTTTCACAATACAGTCAAACAGGTAACTGTAGGAATGAGTTAGTGCTGTCTGCCATCCAGTTAATGTAGAAATAAGACCTGGTAATACATCCTAAATTCTTGTACTCCACCTCTTAAAATATTAGCATAAAAACAATGAAAGCCTAATACCACTGAACTGAAAATAGAGTATTATGTTCTAGTTTCTGCGATTTCTCTAAAATAAGGGCATATGGTGCTAGTTCCTGTCACAGGTACAATGCAAAGTGCTTCAAATGCCAGTTAAGCTCATTATCAAACTAAACTGAAACACAACTGGCTCTGAAAAGAGGTTAAATGGTTACTATGGTAATCCCTGGCATGGTCTAAATTGGTGTTTAAGAGCTGAGGAAAATGAAGAAAATAGCAAATTCCTTTCTTTCTCAGACCCCTATTCCTAAATCTTTGTCTTTAACCTTTTCAAAAATACTTCTTTCTCTGATGCTTCTGGAAACCAAGATCTTTTAGTTCTACATGGAGCGGGCACAACAAAGTGAGAAGAACTCAACCTTCTAGTGAAAAAGCTGTTGTTCTCTCTGTGAGAGCTGCTCTTTCCTTGTGACTTAAAATGCTGATCTCTGTTCTGAAGGTCCTTCTAATGACACTTATGATGGAGTATTTTGATACAGCCATCTTACAGCTTCCCTTAGCTTCTGATCCTGGTTTGTAACAGCAATCAAATAATGATTTTTTTTTTTTTTTTGTCACTGTTGGTTTGCAAATGGTGGGGAGAAAGGGAAATAAGTATTACCCTGGACTACTGCAAAGCTTCTGCTTAAAATACCAGTGAGAAACGCAATTCCTGCCTTTGGATAATACATTCGCTGATGCTGGTAGTCAGAAAAGTAAGTACATAAAAGTATAAGTGGATAACAATTCAGGAACATTTAATATATAGCGTGGTCTGTGGCCCTTTCACACCTATCAGCTGATTCTGCAGATGCATTTGCAATTCCTTCCAGATTAGAGCTTTATAACTGAGAGCACTCTATATTTATGGCTGAATTCCCTGGAATTCCTTCTGCAGCTTCCATCCAAAACATCTCTTTGTACTGTAGCTTTAGCACCTTCCATGTGGAATATACTTCAACCCATGCGAATGACCGATACATCAGCTATCTGAATGAATCATGTGCAGGTACACGGAAAATGCTTCCAGCATCTAAGTGATATAAATTCTGCTTAAGCCTTTTTAAGAAGAACGATTTTGATTTGTCTCAGCATCTTTGTCAAAAGCCTATAAAAACACCATTCAGAACACTGCATTCTGAAAGCCACTTTAACATCCAAATACAGTGCTTTTTAACCCCTTGGCTGGTCTTGCCTCTGTCCTCTATTAAGCATTTTAAAATATCCTATACTTGGAGCAATAAAACCCCACACAATAACATTAAGAGGCAGAGGTGGGGAATTGTCCACTATTCCGTCCTTCGGCCTTATAAATCTCTACAAGGTCTTCAGGAATATGCCTCGTCTACAATCAACATTAGTATAAGAATTATTATTTTGTGTATGGATCATTAGATGCTTAGCCCCAGGCATAGGATCTACTTTGTCAGCTCAGATTAACCTCAAGATGCCCTTCCACACTGGAAAGTCAAATGGTAAGTATGTTTTTAAGAAATAAGTAATACAAGTTTTTCTGATCTCAGAATGAATACTGGCCAGAAAATAAGGGCCTCAGCACAGCCTGAATTATTTAACACTATCATTGAACTTCTCCTTCTTGTCCACTGTCCTCTTTATTTGAATTTAATATCTGTAAAGCCAGACGGTCTGAGATGAACCAGGACAAGATCCCTTTTGATTTCAAGTAAGCCAATTACATTTGTTTTGTTATAACACAAGAATGCCTCTGACTTCTGAATGTAGGTATCTCTTCCAGATAGGGAGTTAAGAAAGAGAATATTCAACAAAGGTATATAGTGGGATTGTCAGCAGTTTGAGTACAAAAGGCGAGAAAAGAAATGCATAATTCTAATAGCCTGAAACAGCACTGTAACTGCTCTACTTTAGTCATATGGTTTTACCTTTGAAATCACAACATTTCAACATCTTCTATTTCAACATGAAAAACAACTAATTAACTGCTGAAGAATTTCAGATCAGGCTTGCTTATTCCCAGACTTAAGAACCTGTTTTGTTCTCTGTCTCACTATCAAATTCAGTTCATTTGCAGGACAGATGCTGCACTTAAAATGTTGAACTCTGCCACAAAACCTGGAAATTAAAACCCCCTTAGATGTAACATTTTAAAGTTTTAATTAGGTGTAAGATGAAGTGCACTTGAGAAACCTTGAACGCCATGCAGAAAACACAGTGATCCAATATAATATGCAGCTAAATAAAGAAGACCTCACATTTTAAAATTTGACACTGACAGCATCTCCATAGGGACAATGATACTTTCTTTTACAAAGCACTGTGCTATCTGCAAAACTGTATAAGAAATAAGTGTTATGGTTAGAGATGGGAAAGACCTATTAGATCATCTGTCCATCTCTGATATAACTGAAAACAACAGTGATTTGGTGTGTGATTTGATAGTGACGTTTGTAAAAATGTCTTTTCCTCTTAACTCTGCATTTCAGTGCTGAGGAATCAATGAGCTAGTTGGCTTACTAACTTTGTCAGTCTCTAACAGCACGCCAAGGTAATAAATACACTCATTTCAGGCCCACTTTTCCATCTCCTTTCTTCAACTTTTATTTTTTTGAAGAGGAAGGAAAGAACAATCCTCATGAATAGTGCTCATCAAGCTTCAAAGAATTGGTCTTCCACATCCCAGCTGCAGACCGTTTGCATCTCACCGCTTTTGCAAGGCAGTAATGTAGCAACTCTCCAGCTTGAGACTGTGCATCATGTAGGAGAGAAGCTGTTGTGCATCTTGCTGGTGTTTTCCAGCAGACTTCCAACTTGGAAGCCATACACAAAATATTCCCGTCACAACCTACTGTGATACAAGCATGCATTCATTGTGTAACCTATCCATGGTGGATGCCTAACCAGATAATGCATAGAGTCTTATGGGATGGCCGTCATGAGGTCTGCAGAACTCTCTGTGTTGGATACTGAAAGGTCGAAGAGCCTTCTCCTCATGGAATAAGGCTCTGCTTCTCCACTGCTTTCAAGGGGAAAAAAATGTTTCTGCTCTTCCTTATACTCCCTAAAATTTCTTGGAATGTTTGCTACAACAGGTTTTCAATTTAAGTGCCAATATAACAAAATGTCTGGAGGGAAATCAGCTGAAGTATTCAGAAGGTGACTCTCAGTATGATTCACACTGCTGCGAGCATGAAGAGGTCTGTCTGGCCTTCTGTACTGAGTGATAACAGATATTGGATGCAGTATGTACTCAGATAAAGTTAATGGCAGTGACATCTGGTAGATGACACAGAGGAGCAAACTCCTATCTTCTGTTTTTTAACACTCTGTGCCCAAACCATTATATGTCAGACTTGGTAAAAGTGAATAATCTTTCAGTATCTACCACTCTTCCCTCCCATGCTCTCAGTCATATGAGACTGAAGGACTACTAGATAAATCACATCCATATATTCACAAGGACAGCAGAGCTAAAAACAGCCAGGGAAAAAGGATTCAAGGCATGGAGCTCATTAGTAGTGCCCTCCCCAGTATTTAGCAGTCACTGTACAGACTCGTACATTCCCAAAGCCCTCTCACATGTAAGCATAACAAATGCTTACATAAAGCCCTGTACCTTCGAAGTGCTTCACCAACATAAATATATTAATAAGACCCTTCCCAGAAGAGAATGCAGTGTCAGAGAGATGCCATTCAAATGGCTGGGTTTTGAGAAGCAGAGCTTCAAATATTTCATTAAACCTTCATCCTCTGCCATCAATTTCAAACCCATTTAGAAAAAAAGATGGAAAGTACAGTGGAGCTGTATGAGCAAAAAGGAAGAGTAACTGCTCGTAAAATTATTTTGCACTCTATGATTGTGGTGGTAATTAAATTGTATATTCTGTGAGGTTCATCAACTGAATTTAACATAAAGTGAAATAAAAATAAGGCTTTTATACTTGGTTTGACTGATGCCACCTAGATAGTTCTTTCAAAGACTGGTGACAATTGCCACTGATGTGCATCTTGTTTAGGGGTCATAATTAAGGATAGTTTGGCATCTGATACTTAATTACAAACACATGTAGAATTCTACTTAGTGCTAGATTGTTAAGAACTGACAAATTCACCTAAGTGCTTTAAGGGCAAAAAAGGAAATAGAGGATGTGATTCTTCAAATATCACAGACAGCATACAGATGGGCTTTTCAAGGATAAATTCATTATGCAATTATAACATGTAGAATAGTCTACAAAAGACTTTTTGGTAATAATAGAATTACATTTGTCATACATTTTTGGATTAAATCCAGTTGCTTAGGTCTTAGTTTGTTTTTTATCATGTTTTCTTACAATTAGTAAGCCAGACTGTCATATCATTTTCATGATTGCTACGAAGAGACAAGCATGTGTCTGTTGCTACACGTGTGGCACAGGTGAATCATGTCAGCCTTTGTATGTGCAGTGCTGTATTTGCTAATTCTGAAGCCAGGGTACTGCTTGGTCACAGTGGTATCTGCTGTGAATTCTGCAACGTCTGCTGTGTCAGATGATAACAGGTTTATGGTGACAGGACCTCTCTCACCTCTCTTTGTCCCCTACTTATTATCTCCTAAAATCTACTAGAATTTGTATGACATCTTTGCTGCTGAGAAGAGGCCAGAGTATCAAAGATGGTGAGGTACTTGGCAGTAGTCAAAAACGGCAATACGAATTACAGTTCCTGGGAAACACAGCTCCCAAATCACTGACTGATGTAACTCCCTTGGTTCTTGGTAGAGATTTCTTTTCTAAATTGGGCTAAGAAATTCATTGAATCAGGCTCCACACATGTATAATAGAAGTAGAGGTTCCGTTACAGAGCAAAAACAAGGGAAGACCTTTTGCATTAAATACACTTGATTGACCTATATCTTGAGTAACTGATTTCTGTGGGGTCACTTTTTATTTGTACACTAAGCTCAGGAGCTGTTGTAGGAAAGCTACAACTAATATATAGAAAACTAAGATTAACAAAGTCTCCAACTAAGCTGTTAGGATATTTTTCCATATTTAATGAATACTTCGCATGCTTATGAGCACAGAGATGCAAAAATGGAACAGGAGACCTCCTGTATTATGAAAAAATGTTTAGGGAGTTGGTGCAAGCACAGTTTTTCAGAATATTGCCTAAATCCTTATGAATAAAAAACCCCATGCATCAGTAGCAGCTTCAAAAACGCCCTATCAAAAAAACTTTACAAAAATTATAATGTGTCTTTCTGTATATAGAGTACCTGAAATCTGAAGAAAAGTGAGGGCAGAGATTCAAACAGGAATCAAGGAAAGCTAGTTTCTTCAAGTTAACATGACTCTCATGCACATAGATTTGCAAATAAAAATTACAAACACATGTAAAAATACACATCCACCACTTCATTTGGGCTCTGAAAGCACAAACAAGGTACAACCTAGGTTTCCTCCCTACTGCAAACTATTTAAAAGTTCTTGTAATACTCTTCTAATATCCAAAATACTTGCAGAATCATTTCTTTTAATTACCTTCTTTTATTTTAATATAAAGTTCTTTCCAAGTCAGAATGCATTTTTGGAAGTAGCTCACACTGTATTTCAAGCAACTTTATCATTTTTTATTAGCAGGATATGACCTTTATGAAGCAACTAAGGGACTGAGTCAGGTCTCACTGTGGACATGAGCTAGAAAAGTCAAGAGGCAATGTTCTGTGCTACAAGACAGATGAAACCCCACACTAATCCATGCCATGTTGTCACCTGCATATGGGGATATCGTTGTTTATGTTCTAAAAGCTTGAAGTTATACTAAAAAGGTGAAGGTTCAATTCCTCTTTGTGTAGTATTTGGCTTCTTTTATGTGTTTTGCAACAGAAAAACATAAACCACTTTGATATCACACACAATAGTGCAATAAAAGTCCAGTTTGATACTTAATAAAGTTTGGAAGATTATTACACTCTGATTTTGTGTTTCCATGCTGAAACTTTAAAGGAACATGGCCCTTGAACTGCAAACTTCCTTTTAATCTTTCTTTCATTTTCATCTTTAGCTCTATGAGTGGAAGAAAAATCACCCATATAGCATTGCTACCAATGTTACATGCAATAAGAGAGCCCTGTAAATGCTGTCACTATGGAACAATTCCATGCAGAATAGTCTCAATGTAGCAGTGGCTTTCAAATCAATAAGCAGTAGAAGAAAGCCATCTGAAACCACTCAAAAATGCAAGGCTGAAATCTGCCATTTTTGAAAATCTGAGAAGGCTGCATGGCTCAACATCTACTGAATTTTTCACAACTTGTAGTCTAAATCCAATATCCAGGTTTTTGTCACTTGTATTAAAGAAAGATTTAATCCAGAAATTGTCCCTTTATTTAAAGAAACTGTAGTTCAAATCCAAAGCAGTTTATTAGCTAAATTAAACAATGAGCAACTTGGACTCAGATTCCTTCTCCCACCAGAGAACTGGAGCACACTGTGCACTCTGACTATTATGAGTGGGTAGATATTATCTAGCAATCAAAAGGAAAAATAATGTGAAGCTGAGTACAAAATGGTCATATAATAAGTAAAAAGGTGGATGTGCCAATATGAACAACCTCACAGGATACACAGTTTGGTGATATTTCCAAAAACTGACTTGTGTACGTGTAGCTTTATACCTACTAAATAATGAACCCACAGGATATTGGCATAGAGAGGAAAAAAAAAAAAGGTGATTAATATTTGAGTGAGATGCCATTTCAAGGTTTTTGTTAAATGCATAATTCTAATCAATAGATATTACTGAATAGCAGCTCAATAAAACTGTAAGGCATTTCAGTGAAAACCTACCATTATCTTCATGCTCAATAAGATATACCTTGAGATCCAAACACTGAGAATGATTATGGCCACAAAGAAGCCTAAATGAACACTGCTTTTATAGTTCAGATGCAAATTCTATGTACCCAAACTGCATTAATTCAAGAAAAAGTCAAATTCATGAAAACTTTCTTAATATGTTGCATAAAGTATCGAAACGATTGAAAATAGGATTAGCAAAGGAGAATGTACCATTCAATGAGTATTGCAAAAGATGCTAATCAAAAATTTATCAGGCAAAGTAAGTCTGAGAAATGCTGATAACAGATGGGAGCTGTCTTGGCAAAAAAGTTGCTAGTTTGAGTGTTTCTCTAGCTGAGGATAAAAGTGTCCTGGGTGAAAAAAAAAAAAAAAGTCTGATTTTTCTTACCTCTTCCTTCTCTGCACTTTGCAAGTCCCTCCACTCCTCAGTGACATGACCGAAGTCCACTGTGTTCATTGCAACCTTATATTCCCCAATGATATCATGTTTGGAGAAACGATCAAAGTCATACACTGCCATCACTAAAGTTTTTCCACCTAGCTCGGAGTATGGCACCTGCAAAGAAGAGAAAATGACAAACTCTGTATTGGAGACAATAAAGATCAGTGCACTACAATGCAAATCTATTTCTTTGGTTTATCAGCTGTCATCTCAGGTAAATTGAACTGCAGAGAAAGTTATGAGGTGTATTTGTTTCAGAGTCACCAGACGCAGTATTTTCTGAGACCATGCTTTGGCACTCAATAGAACAATGTGGCAGCTCACTCATCACTCCCTGTTTTTTTTTTATTCTACTTCAAATCATTTTGTGGGTGATGAAACTGAAACAGGAAGCCCAATTATTTGCACTGAGACACATGAACTTTTCATGCAGTGGTGTCTTTTCCTCAATAAATCAACTGTCATCACTCAGAAATCGGGAGCTTACAGACTGATGAAAAAAAACCAGAACTGGCTTACTGTACCTGACACAAAGTAATTAGACACTAAATAGTTCTCTTACAGTACCACTACCTATTACTTACCAAGGCACATTTTTCATTATTATATCTTTCACACCATAGACACTAACGTGCTTTCTAAGTCTCAGTGTATGGCTAGAAATTGTGGCAGAAGGCCAAGTTCTGACTAATTCTCCAGCTGTTCTGATGTGTTTTGGACAGATGCTGTGAGTTAGGATGCTTATGAGTCACATTTTGAATATTCAGATGGAGATGCGCAGTTCAGGTAAGCTACGCTTGAGTGGCTGCCTGGAGAGGTCTGATTTAGGAATTGTTTGGACTTAAATTGAACACTGAGTCAATTTGAATATATTTTGCAAGTATAAATGGTTTCCATGGGCTTCAGTAAACATGTCTCTTTTAATTGCCTATATAAAAAAAGAAATGGAAGTGTGGCATTATCACGGGCCTTGTTAACCTCTGTATGTTCCAGTATGTTTAAACCCTAGGACTGTTGTCTTTTGTAATATTTGGCTTCAACTTACTTTTTAAAATACTAATAACATGAGTAGTTTTCCTTTTTCATAACATGTTATGTAATGTTTAAAAGAAGCTTTTCAAGTAGAGAGCCAGCTCCAGCTTTCATTACTGAGTACAATAGTTTCAGTGGTTACAGGGTTGTGTATTGTAGTAAATACTATAGCAAAATCTATTTCGATTCTGTAAATTACCTGTACCTTCTAAAAAACTATAGGAGGCAAATGTATGTGGAAGGCAAAATTCTAAGGAGAAGATAAATGTTCAAAGGTTTCTCCCTCCATCAGTTTACAATACCACTTAATGGATCCCTGTCATTTGGAATTCATGAAAAGATCACATTTATCATTATGTACTTTTTTTTGGTTGACCTCAGTAAAGCTTACATTAGCTACCTTCTTTTTAAAGAAGATCTAGTGGCAGTGCTTCCTCTATTCATTACCTCTAAAGTAGCCTCAGCCTCCCACCTTTGTTCAGGACTACCAAGGATGTCCTCAGCTCCTGTGAAGGATTGTTCCCTCTCCCTGCTTTCCGCTCTGCTCAGAGATACTCAGCCTCTTAACTTAATGCAGGGGAAACCTTGGTAGAAGAACACGTATAGGAGTGTTTTTCTGGCACAGACATGTCACTCTTATAGACATGAACCTTCTTCCCATTTTGGGCCTGAGGAGGAACACCTCCCTCTGCCAGACTGGTGTAGTCCAGCAAGGATGTCTCAGTTTGCTTTTGGCAGCACAGTGTGGGTATACAATTCAGACAGCTGGAGCCTGACGAACACCTGAAACAGTACCATGGATGTCTGGGAAACAGAAATGAAAGGGGGGACAAACACAGGGAACCACCCAATGAAAAAAAAAAAGGCATGAGGTCCAGGGCTCAAGATGCAATACAGCAGAAGCATAGCCCATCTCATCCCCATTAGCCCTTCTTTAGGAGAAAGGCAGGCAGCTCAGTGCTATGCCCTGGGAGAAGGTAACAAAATGGACCTGGGCTGCCTCGTGGGCAGCTCTGCCAAAGAGAGATGGGAAGGATGCCAACAGAAGCTGTGCACCACCTGAAGTGGTTCACAGAAGTAAGGCTCCACCCAAGTAAACAAGATAGTGTCAGTAGTTCCCATAAAAATTATTTATTACGGTTGCAGTATTACTTAAACGGTCACTTGTCTTTTTCACTGTAGTCCCCAGAACAATGATAGTACTTGACATGCCGCATTGGTTTTCTCTTGAATGCAGGCTACAGTATCCAGGATGCTTGGATGGGATGTACGTAAAGACCCTGTCAGGTCTTGCATGGAAAGCAAACTTTCTTCTGGAGCATGAAATTTGAATATTAAAGATGTGACTTAAAACAATCAGGTATTATAGCCCAGGAGTGGATGATCTGATTTATAATTTGTGCCTCCATCTGAGATGACAGCATTATTGGTTCTTTCTTTTCTTTTGTGAAGCTACACAGGAATGTGTAATTTATAACTGTTTTCTTTTAAATACCCTCTTAGGAAAGCTCAAGAAAAAAATAACTTTGCACAAAAAAATTATTTTTGTGAACATCTTCAGGGGAAAAAAATAAGCTTATATATGCAGTAGTAGTTCTGGCCTCCAGGGATATCTTTCTCATTGAATGATTACATAGCCTGAGTCTTTCACTGTTCCTGTTTTCAATCTGGAGCTGTCATTATAAGCTTGGACATAGAGAGAAAGGCCTAAAGTAACAGCAGAGGAATGTATATTAGGAGAAGCCCTATGGAACAGACTGTATAGTATTATTCTATTGTATTTAACTGGGGTTTAGGTACATCTACAGTTTTAGAAAAACATTATTGATAGATGCTGTTGGAACAACTTAAATACTGCAATATATGGCTTAGCTACATTTATTTAATTCATATGTTATTAAACCTGAGACGTGATTTCTTATCATATGTAAAGTAGCATGGCAAAGAATTGCTATAACAAAGTCTAACAAGATTAATCTGCCATATTGTCCTTCATCCATTTACCTTCCTTGGGTTTTAATTTATCTTTGAAGGGAAAAGAAATGGTATACTGAAATTCATATAGCAGATTACAAAGATATCTAATGAAAATGTTAGTCTAGTGAAATTTACCTGATATTTGTCAAAGTGTCACTGTTTGCTGACTTTTAAGTTTTATCCAGCCATAAAATATGGATCAGATTGTCATACATCAGGATAAATGAAGTGCCTAGAATCAAGCTGTGCCTTTTACTGATCCTATGTTATACCATTTTCATCATAAGACTGAATGTCACTTTTCTACAACATGAAAAATCACTATGCTGAAGCTACAAAACAACTAAGACATCTTGGTTTGTAGCCAAGCAGAGGTACATCATGGTTAAATAAAAAAGTTTTAATAATTAACAAAAAAAATACCTTGAATGTAAATTGCTCATTGAAAACAGGGTTAAGGGTCTTCCTGTGGACTTTTGTCTCATATTTCTTCTTCTTATCAGGCAGCAGAAAAACTTTCACATAGGGATCGGATGTACCACCCATATCTAATGCAGGCAGCTCAGCTGCTTGAATAATCCCAACCAGAAGCTGAAAAGAGAGAAAACCAGCAGAATGAAATTTCAAATAGATATTTCTAAAAAAACTGTAACAGAGAAATACACATGCAGACACTATTTCTGGTCTATGAAAAACTGTTCCCTGCCCCCACTCCCCCCCTTCAAGGAAGGCAAATGAAACAACACTATAGATTTTAGAAAACCAATTATAGCAGATGCAGACTGTACAAAGGCTGTTTTTAAGCAGAAAAGAAGTTTTCAAAGGGCAGCTGATTACAGCTAAATACAGACTTCATCTTTTTAAAGACTGCAATCTAACTTTCAATTGCTTGCTCCTCTTATGCATTAGTTTTCTGTGCTGGGCATGATGAATAGAAATCACATTATTAAACAATCAACAGTGTCTAATTTTGACTATAAAATTTGTATTCTAAATCCTCAACATGTAACCTTCCCCTCAGACAAACACAAGAAGGTGATATATCAAACGCAAATCCTCAGGCAGATCTTTATTGAAAACAAATGGATCTTGCAGTCTTCCTTATATTTATCTTCCCTTGCTATGTATACAGATGGGTCTAGGTAGTAAACAAAGGACAGCATTTTCAAAAAAGACCCCATGAAAACTAACCTTTGATAACTAAATCCTAATATTAATTCAAAATTTCATTGCCAAACAGAAAAATTAGTTTCTTAAATCTCTTATACACTTTTAAAAATATGACTGAAGCACATTTGAAACTTCTAAATGCCTTGGCCATTTTTAAAGTGTTATAAACGAAGGTGTGTTGTGTTATGTATGTTATGTAATGTAATGCAATGTAATGTTACGTCATGTCATGTCATGTCATGTCATGTTGGCATCCCAGCCTGTATTTGGCCTCATCAGCATAATGGATTTGAGAGAAAGAAAATACTTCTAATCTTGTTTCATAGATGCAGAATTAAGGTAAACATTTAAGTGACTCTTCAAGGTCAGTCTGGAGATATTAAGAACTGGGAATGAAATCAGAATATTTTCTTCTAAATCAGTACTTCAGTCACAATATATTTGCCTCTCTCATGCATGGATTGTTTAAAATTGGAAACAGAAGCTTTAACAACTGGAATAGAGAACAATATAGTCAATCTAGGAAAGAAGCTTCTGGCTTCTGAGAGATTCCCCAAAGTTGGACTTATTTTTACCAGTTTTAAATTCACAGTATGGCCTGCATGCTTTCCCACCTATAGGACTCTTAAGCTCCAAGAAACATTTTCCTTTAGCTGCAGGAAACAATTCTCCTTTTCTGTCTCATTCTTATTCTAGATGCATAACAGTTCATAAATACATGGATAAGCTCAGGATCTACATCAAGTCTTTCACATCAGAGTGAAAAACAAGTCTATGACTTTTAGTTTACAGAGTGGAAAAGCAATTCAATTTTCTTTTAAAATTTCTCTCTCTAAAATTGAGACATTGTGCTCTGGAGAATATATTGGTCGTCTTGTCTCCATTCTTAACCCTGTGCAATATATTAGCCAGAATTTTGGTCTACAGTGTCATGCCACCACACTATACTAAACTAACTAATCTCCTCTTCCATTCTTTTAGATCATCTATCCTCTGACAAATTCCAAGCTGCAACATAGTTTCGAACAGCAAAATAAAATAGGAATTCATAGCTCAAATAATTTATTACCTTAGTTAAATACTACATGCTTTTACAGATTTGTTGCTCTCCCATCCTATTTCCCTTTGTAAAATATAGTTCATAAAATCCACATTTTCTTTAATAAAATACACACAGAAAGTATGTTTTCATATTCTAAGAAAACTGAAATTCATTTGTCAGAACACATTTGCAGCTTTTCCTTTCCCCTTCTTTAAATCTTCTGCTTCTGATGAGTCTAATGCTTCATACCAATTTCATACTGATTTCAAGGGGGATGAGTGTGACTCATCATATGGACAGGGAATTTGCTCTGGGAGTCAAGGCAAAGCTCCTTTAACCACAGGTTCTTGAAAGGCTTCAGAATTCTTTTTGGCCCCTTCATTGAAAAACAAGCACTAGTAGTCAGAAAATAGTTGAAAAGACAGGGAAATACTATGTATTATGCCAGGTCATAGCTGGCATTACTGCTGATACAGTAATTTTTTAGAATTGCTCTTATTTTCTTTGTCTTGCAACAAGTAAGTGAACAGCATCAAATAAAGAATCTGAATGTGGAAATAAATCACAAGTACATGTAGAAGTCAGTTCAGATGAAGAATAGGAATTAACATGGATTTAAGTTTAGTAGTTATCTCCTTCCCTAAATAGAGAAGAATGATGTGGTTTTGACTGAAGTTGTCAAAAAATGAAATGCAGGATATGTCTTCTCAAGTTCACTGAAAGACATACAGTAGAAGTGAGTAAGTCAGATATGGTGGTGTACTTTGGTCCAAAGTTAAGCACAGTGAGTTTTAATGTGAGGCTGTGAATTGGTATAATTGACAAAAGTCATCCCAACCACAAGAGGATAGGCAAGAGAATTAAATATGAGCTAGTTCAGGATGTGGGCAGACCTGTTAAGTAGGTCAGTTCTAGGCCAACATCACATTATGGTGTTTATTCCTACTGAAAACTTGGTATGCCAAAATTTGGTCTTATCAGTTTCAGAGTAGGGTACTGAAGGAGTATCAGTCCTTGACTGGAGTAATTCTTGTCTAACTTTCCTATGTTTCCAGGGACAGACCTTTTTAATTGAACTTGTGTTTCAAATTACATTTTTTTGACTAGTAGGTGTACTTTCATGGAGAGCAACAGAAACTGATGCAGCTAGTTAATAAGGCAAAATGAACACTTCGTGAAGTGGGAGAAAGCTACTCCTGGCAGTCTTATCAACTTGCTAAAAGATACTCAATGAATCAACTTACTTTTATGTCCCTCTTGTTTCCCCCCTATCCTTTGTTTGCTTAGATTTCAAATATCTGAAGGCTGAAGCTGTCTTTTACTGTCCGCGTGCAGACTCCATAATATAATGTGGATTGACATTGATTGGTGATGCCTTAATATAAGTTATTAATAACCATTAGATAAAACTGTCTTCAATTTTGTTTAAAGGTGTAATATAAACTCCAAGTATATTGAACACTAATTTAGTAGTACCTCTGTCAAGAATCTTCAGTCTTGCTGTCTCCCTTTAAGTAAGAATTTCAGAAATATCTACTGTAACTAAATGCATTACTTCATTCTCCCCTTGCACACACAGAAATGAAATGTTACAGGTTGGTTGTTTCAAACCTGATTGTTCTGAAAGTCATAATCCAAAGAATATTGGATTTTCCCTAGTTTCTCCACTTCTTTTGGTTCTTCTTTCTCTTCCCCATCAGTCAGCCCAGTCTCAGCATCATCATCCTTAAGAGCCTAGAAAGAAGGAATGTAATATTCATAAATAAGGCAAACTCTTAAGTACTAGTTTAAACTAGACACTGTCCTCAAATCTATTTTAAAGCCATTAAAAGCAAGCATGACAGCAGAAATCCAAATATGCAGTTTACATATTTATAATATTTAGGTTGCTCAGAAAGATGTTATAAATCAGCAAGCAAGCAATGGAAGTAGGAAGAAAGCTTCTTGGACTATTACAAGCAACTGTTGTTATAAAACCTGAAAGTAGAAACAAATATCAACTCAATTTAAAAAAAATTCTTCTGGATTCACACTGGCTCTTAAAGAGGCACAAGGAGGCAAACATGCTATTAAATAAGCAAAGTCACACATTCATTCAACTTAAGAATATATTGGCAATGTCAAACCTGGTTGTGCATGCTGTGAATTGTTTGCAATTGGCACACGTTTCTGTAGGATTACTATGATAAAGAGCATGTGCTGTGGATGAGTTCTTCCTACAATCATATGCCAAACATTTTTCATGTTTATTTAGAATGAATATGGAAGCAAAGTTTTCACCATGCCATTAGCAAATGCATGTTTCTCCTTTTCCCTCCCTCCCGAGACCAATTTCCTTTTTATTCATTCTTGCTATAAAGCTTGGCTGAACCAAATTGATTGCAAGTTGATTTTAGTTTGCTTGGAAAGAAACACAAAAATAAAGAAACACAGAACTGCTTACAGCTTTGTCTATTGCATAAAACCTGCTATTTTTAAAGGACACAGCAGTTATCTTAGATTTTATACATAATTAAAATACTAATGATGTAATCATTTTTTTGCTGTACCAGAAAGCAGAAGTATTTGCACTGTGAAAAAGGGAATTAATATAATTATTAAACTATATGAACCATAACTAACTATGTAGCACTTACTCCAGCAGATTCTCACCTGAGTAATGGGCAAAAGTGATGAGACAAATAGTGAAAAATTGTGGGAAATGTGAAAATAAAGCTGAGAGTCTAAAACCAAGGAATCAATACTGAGCATTCATCCAGAATTGTTATTTGCATGTTATAATGAACGGTATGTTTATCTGTAGAAGCCCTACCTGGATAAAAGTTCCTTCTATATGGAGCTTCTGCTTGCACAAACAGACTATTAAGTGCAAGAATAAGATTTGTTATATTCTTTCTTTTTTCACAATGTGAGGTGGTCTGAAGAAACCTACAGCATTTATAAACAACAGGCTGCAGCTGGAGCTCTCTACCTGAAAAGACAGCAAGGCTAGAAAGTAGCTATATCCACTGTTGATGGTGGTTGGTGAAAGAATGCACATTAAAGTATTAACATTCTCACTCAGCTATGAAGGCAGTGGGGGCCATGCAACAGTTGTTTGGGTGTGGTAAGAAGAAAAATTGATCTCTGAAGTAGAAAATGTTATTTTTCGGAAGCCAGATCTAAATTCAAAAGGTCAGACTCAAAACTGTACAATATTAAGCAATTATTTATCTACTTTTTGAAATAAGCTAGCAATTCAGCTGGCATAGATCAACTGAAATCAATGCAACAATATTGATTTATGCAAGCTAAGAAGCTGGGTTTGAGTTAAATATCTGAATGTTAGTGAATCATGGACTCTTTACCAGTAACATAAATTGCAGTGTGCCTGGATGAGATCAGTGGGAAAGGTCAGTAGTGAATGAGAATCACCTGTGACGTTGGAAGCGTAATACTTTTTGAATTTCTATTTGGAAGGGCTAAACTGACTGAAAAGTTTTTTGAGACATTTTAATCGCCGAGCTGCTAGTGAGTTCCCTGGCTGCAGCACAACATTTTTTTTAGTACAGTAACAGGCATGACACTTCAAAACAGACAGGCTCTATAGGAAGAGGCACAGCCCCTGCAGAACCACACATGGGACTTTCAGGGTATGGAGTGATGTGATTATGCCCAACACCTGCTTTCACCAGTAATAAAAAAAGCTTGAGGTTTTGTGATCATGAAAAAAAAAAGAGATGTGACTCAATCCAACTGAAGCAGCCACATTTATCTGAACCTGGAGACAACGGGAAGCAATAACTCAGAGGGGGATGTTAACTCCAAGACCCACTGCTCTGAATCATCCCAGTATTGCCCTAACAGAGGACTCCATGATATAAGAGTGATAAACAGCTCCAGTACATCACCGTTTCTGGAATAAGTACTGGACATTCTGTTGTTTCATCTAGTTTTGACATGGATTTTTTTTTTTTTTTTTGAGAGGAAATATCCTACAGCTGTTCCTCAGAGAGAAAAGAGAGAATGCAAAAAGAACCTTATATGCTAATTTCTAGGTATGAGGAGTTTGTAACTATCGCACCAAGGCAACAGTTACATATCCATACTCTCTGCAGGAAATGCTCTTCTGCATAGATGATCAATCCAGGAGATGCCAGAGCTGTGGGTAACTCAATGTGAAAAAGTTTTTACTATGACTATGGAAAATATAATGGGAAGCTAACATCCTTTCTGCAAGGGAGTTTTGAAGTGCAGGCAGAAAATATTGCATGGTTGGGAAACTCTTCACAGGTTATGAGAGGCCTATTGGAAGGTGAAAGCTATTTCCCAGCGGAGATGGTAAACACTGCACGTTACTCACCACAGCTGAGGAGCTATATGATTCTTCTTGACCTTGGCTCAGAAACACTGAAGCACTAAGAAACACTAAGAATGAAATGGTGTTTGGATTTGGCCAGGGTTGTGGCAGGGAGGGGAGGGAAGAAATGACAAATTATTATCGCTACAGCAGTCTGTACATAATAGCTTTTACCGTCAAGAGAGGAATTTGCTTTCAAACTATAGGCCAATGTTTCTAGAAGAGGCTGAGTCAAAGGAAGCACAGAAATTTCTCATGTTTGATGTAGCTGCTGAGATCCAAAGAGGAAAAAGAATTGGATTGCTTCAAAGTACTTGAAACACCCCATAGGGATTTTAATTTTGTATTAAGATTCTCTGAAAGATCAATATTTAATGAAATGGTAGTGCAACCCTCAATTTATAGCACACTGTGTCACACTATATTGGATCTTACTGTTGTATTGCTACAATCAATTAAAATAAACAGCTATATTTTATTGGTTTTAGAAACAATAAAATATTTTTAATTATAAGCCTGCTTTTTCCTCAAGCCTTTCAGCTGACACAACCGTAATCAGAAAGCCCGGATTTAGATGCAGAGGAATATAAGCCTTTTTTTTCCTTAGTATTTCTTTTAATTCCACAACATTTTAAATGCTTTTTCTGTGAAATATACCACATAGAAATGCATTATCACATTGTGCTGGAGAGCAGATTTATCTTTTCTAATTTGGGATGACCATGAATTTCACTCAAGCGGTTTCTTCATCTCTGTGTAACATACACAGAAACATATAACAATGAAAGCTCTATATCCTCTTACATGTGTGTAAGTATCTGAAAAATGTAGGCTTATATGTATGCAAGTGTAAGAATGTACCAAAAAAAATATTAATCCAATGCAATCATTACAAGGTGATACATCCACATCTAATGAAATCAGCAAGTGGGAAAAGTTACTTTGTGCCAGGGACCTTAACAGAGCCACATACGACATATATATGACACATGTTTTCTTAGACCTGAAAGGCAAAATGAATTTTTGAGCAACCTCTCATTTAATCCATATTTGAGTAAGTTCTGTAACTAGTTCTAACCAAGGGTGCAGACATAAATCTACATATGGCATTGGGATTTTCTTTTCTGTGCCATGTTTAGTTAATAATTTTCAAGCTCATCTACTCTGTAGTGGTTCCTACAACAAATGGCTCAATTACAGCAATCTGGGATCCACAGTTCAATATGCTGGCCATTTCTTCACTTCTGTAACATAATTAAGAATGGTTTTACAGTGTCCTCTTTTCTTCTGGGTTGTTAAAGAAAACAATTTTAAATTTTTTCATAGTTGCACCGTTTGAATTAAAAAAGGAAATAAAAGTCAAAACTGCTTGTAATTGCAGTTCTGCAAACTCCGTACCTTACAGTGTGTTTTTACACTTCCTGGGCTTCCTCCCCTTCTCATTCCCCTAGCTGACCAAAGCCTCTCTCCAGTGACACTGCCTCATGATACTGCAAACATCCCTTGCTTCCAGCTAGGTTCCAACAAAAGCCCTGCATCCTGTCACTGGGTTACCCCACTGCTATCCACCACAAACCACAGGAGAGATTTGGGGGAATAAAACAGGTTTATGTACACTTTCATTTAATCCTTCCCAAAACCATGTGTAGAAACTGAGAGGCTCTGCAGGGGATTTAGCACAGCTGGTCTGTTGGTTGCCTCCAGATTCCACATTGTGCAGAAGCTCCAGAGAAGCAAACTGACATGAGACTCAGGTAACAAAGATGCTAGAGGAGCAAGTGTACTTCCGTATCTCCTTGCTGTAGAGCGAGGCAGAGGCCACAATCCTGTCTGAGTCACCAGTGTCAGTCTCGGTCCAGCCGGGATTGGGGCAATGTGCAGAAGAAAGACAAACTCACACCAGTTTGTTGAATGGGGGGCATTGTCAAGATCAAACGCTGCCACACTGTGTGCCAGCTCCCAATTTATTCCCACCTGTTTACATAGGTCTGTTTTTACTTCGACATCCTACTGACCTTCAGGTTTTATCGTTTACTGCTCACACGCTCACCAAGCATTCTGCAGGCGGTGTTCCGGCCTGCTCGCAACACGGTGTTCTGTAATGTTGCCTCAGTTTCCCACAATCATTCTTCTAACCTCAAGGTCAGTTTACATTTTGCTAACCACCAGTTCTTAATTCCTACACACCAGGAGGATGCAACGACCCATGAAGGTGTACTTGCACTTTGATTCCGATCTCAGATATATTCATGTCACAAGCTATTTTAATACAGCAAACAAAGTGTCTTTCATTGTTGTATGTAAAGAAACACTTTCATTAATGTTCCTTCCATTCATTGGATGGCCTATGGCCTCACTTTTAAGAAACAATGACCAGCAAGCAAGAAGGAGACACATTAGGAAGGAAAACACAACACTGACTGCAGCCTGTAAGTTTATTTGCTGCATTGTGCATGCTGCCATTCTGAGTTCCATCTCTGCCTGCCCCATCAATCATTCCTTTTGTTCACCTAGCGAAGGGGATATTTTTTTAACGTGTGAATGATGCCCAGTCCTCAGGCTTGTGCAATGCCTGCTGAGTTGAATGGAAGAAAACAATATGAATTAGTAGCGAGAATGTTCTGTGCCATGTCCAACAATGAATTTATCAGAAAGGCAATTTTCCCTCCACACTTAGGAATGCCTGTGTTTCCACTAACAGTGGTGCACCTCTTATCAATTTCTTTCACATTCAAGAACATCATAATTCTGACCTGGCCAATTTTTATACCAGGGGAAAACAAAAACCTTTGAAAATTCCTAGCTGATTCCCTATCAAAAAGCAGAAACGTCTGTAGTTGTAACACATTCTCTATCAGAGTCCCTCAGAAGGAAAGGCAACACTTCATTCATTCAGCATCTGCTTTCTCTCCATGAATTAATTTAAAGAACATGTTGTGCATGGGTTTCCAGTGGCTGAGCCAGGCTTTGGTCATTGTGAAATCTACTTTGCCATTACTGCTGTAAGAGTGTTGGCCTCACACACCAGCAGTGGGCCATACCGATGCACAGAATGAGCAAGACCCTGCTGTGTTCAGCATGCGATGCCTTGACATTACTTCCTTTCTTATTATCCAGGTTTTAAATGGTCTGTTGGGTTATTCAGAAGGCTTTCTTTAGGAGTTCTATGACGTGAGATCATCATGTTCAGCCTAAGAGCTCGCTGAATTATTTGGGTACTTCTAAAATATCAACTTATTCCGGTGCAACAGAAGAATACAGCAAATGCTAGAGGTGTTCAATGTAAAATATGAATACGTCTATTTAAGTTGGAGCTGTTAAGCCCCCAAATCAAACTGCTTATCTTCTAGTCAGTGTTTATTTGCTGAAAAATGATGCAGCTGATCTCAGCCTGGGGGCCTATTTTGGAAGTTCACTCTCTGGGTCACGGCTCTGCTTTGAAGACAGGGCCCATGTGCATGAACTAAAAGAAGTAAGCACTCTTGCAAGTACACTAGCATGCTCTGCCCCCACTTCCCATATGGCACTGCTTGGTTGTGCTAAGCAGCAGGCTGTGAGTAGGAGGCAGCTTTAGGCTGCTTGGCCAGCGCATGCTGCTCAATCAATTGTTCTTCATCCTCCCCAGATGAATGGCAGTGGGCCAGATGGAAGCATGCTTTGGGACAGAGCTGGCTCCTCAACATCAGTGGACCACTCTGAGTACTATATTTACTTCTGTTTGAAGAATTTGTCATGCTATATAATTAGGACTACATCTATTTAACAGGCAAAATTAACCTAAATATAGCCAGACATGATTTACTGGATGCCACTTTGATTTATGGAGGAAAAGTTGGTAAAGACCTGTTCTTCTGGCTCAGTTGCTTAAAAAGAGGTAAGATCATCCTCTCACCATCCTCTAAATAGGACTTTATCGGGTATCTGATATTCTCATGCTTGAAGGTTATTTTGCTATTTATATTTATTATTCAGCATTTTATAAAGAGTAAATACCTTTGCTTAAAAAGTAAACAATTAAATATTCCCAATGGGGTTTGACATGTATACCTCATTGATATGAACTGCTGTTCCTGTTGTAGGTTATTCGTAGCCACTAACTTCAGTGGGTTTAGCTCTCCATATAATCAGTAGATACAGGTAAATGTCTCAGGACTGTGATTCAAATCAATTAATTTAGGGAATACTTGCATATTTCCTAGACACCACTCATTAGGAACCTGGAGACTCTGGTCTTGAATAATAAATTCAAAATCTGGTCTGTTAATCAAGAGAATGAAAGAAACATCCTTGACAATGGAAGACAAGACCTTCGGTATAGAAAACCAGACATGTAAGAAAATGAGTAGGATCTGTATCTTCATATCATCCTAACAGTACATTAGGTTACAATAAAAGTAATAAATTAGTTATTTTACAGAAAAAGTATTTTTTAAAATGGAGGAAAAAGAAACTCAGAAAGCATGCAAAGCAAGCTCCTGTGTCTTCTTGGGAGTGACTGAGGAAGAGACAGGAATGCAAATAAGCCCAGTCTTTGTGGCTCACAGCTGTTGCTTCCCTATTTTCAGGGTTCTGGTCTGATATAAATCTAAGTTAGAGTTTTGCGGAAAATCCTGCATAACACAAACACTCATCTATAACACTGTATCTTCATAAACTTATGTTTTTTTCACATTTTTGGGGAAGTTTTATGCACCCTGCACAGTGGCCTTCTGAGGCAGATGAAAACGAAGGATGATTGGTCAAGCCTGAGGTTGAATTATTTTACAAATGGGACTCAAGTCAATTCATTCTGACTGCCACAGTATACTTATTGGGCTTGTTTTCTAAGAAAGACTTGTCCCCATTGTTTCTGACTAATTTTCTACACTGTAATGGTTCTACAGCACATGCTGTCTTTCTGAGTGTGAATTAGGATGTCTCACTGCATTGTGGATTAGCCATGGTGAGCATTAATGTCATCGTGGGCTGAAGATGCCAACAAATGGGAACTGGCATGCTGAAACCAAGACAGGTGGTACCATAGAATAAATACACTCGCTATTCTCTAGGCTTTCAACTAGGAAAATAAACAAGCACATGAGCAAACATTGCAGAAGAAAAGACCACTGCCAGAAAGAGAGCTCTTGTCCCTCAAAAAGATCCTTTTGGATTATTTCTGGCAATAAAGGCTTGGATTCCTTTGAGTGAAATCCAGCCTCTCTGGATGTCAGCGGGGATTTGACTGAGTTTATTCTGGCTATTGTCTTCATGCTGCCAGGTCAACACACATTACTTTGGAATATTTCAAGGCACCTAACATTAAAAAGCTTGTTCCTTCAGTATTATTTCTAAGTGAGGGCAAGGGTGTTTACTTTTCAACAGCTAAAATCATAAGGTGAAATAGTCTAAGAAAACCATTATATGTTGAAGCTTGGTTAGGTGCAATTGCAGCTCCCAATATCATATTTATAATGCCACCTATACACTTTATAATTCACTGCTATTAATACATGAACATTAATCAGAGTATTCTGATGAAGTTAGTACATAACCCTGATGTAAAAGGAAGGCCTATGTAAAGGAAAAACAAACATACAGAGAAGTCAGGTGGCTGCCACAGTAAGTCAGCAGCAGAGCCAAGAATATACTTCTCATAGTGCAGGGTGTAGTACATATACCTGATACCAGTTCTCCTATTTCACCTAACAGACACATTCATTGTAAGCTCAAAAATCTTTCACTAGTGGCAGTGTTTTAGCCTGATGCAATGAGAAAGGACTGAGCTATTAAATCTCCTTCTCCTTAAATGTTTTGTGACTTAATAAAATGTTCAGACCACCACCACAATTATTCTCCAAGCAACAGGGCTAAAATTTAGTAATTTTTCAGTGCCACTGAAAATAAGTGTCATGACTGAAATGATTATGTCTATTCCTTTCCTCGGACCACAGGCTGAGCTTAAGCAAGAATTCTGCTTTCCCAATGCGTTAAATTCAGACCCAATAAACAGCAGCTATTATAGTGTCTCTAGAGACGGGTGTTGGGGCTTTTTTTTTTTCCCCCCCTAGAGAAACAAGTAGAAGCATTAGCCAGGGGTACTAGGGGCATTAGTAGAGACTGGAGAGTTATAAAGATGAAAACTGTGATGGGAAGATCTCATAAAAACACTAGTGCTAGTTGTCATACAGTTGCACCAACAGAAATCTGGAGTAAGACCACTTAAGAGTTTAGTATGGAACACTAAAAACTTAAAGCGTGGGCACTGTACTGAGATGATGCGATAGCCCACAGCAAGTTTCATGAGGTACCAAACATTTTATCCACACTTAGAAACTAAGACATTAAAAACACACAATGCTTTTGTCTACTTTTGGTATGGTGACATCTATACAAAAAAGGAAATAAAATTAGCAAGTTATTTTTACATGCCTATTAATTTTAAACTTGAGCTTTCTAGTACAGTTTGACTTAATATTTTAACTACAGAAAGAATGTCAACCTCTTTTCTTTCACCCTCCTCTAGTCTCCCCCCAGATATACACCCAACCAAAAAAAATATCCAATCAATTTAGTTCAGCCTCTTGATATGTGTTTCAAAGCTACTACATAGAAATCTCAGCTGAGGAGCCAGAGCTGTCAGAAGAGTGTATGTATCAGAGCTTTAGACTAGGTGCGTCCAAATAGCAAAATAAACCTACCGCAAGTGACAATCCAGAACAGTCATGAGACATAACATAGACAAGGAGGACATAGAAGGAAGAAATAAAAATTAAAACATCCACACACAAACAGTAGTAAAACCCATGGAGAAATGACCTTTTTACAGCAGTACATTCATTAACAATTTGCCTCCCCTAGAAGGCATCTAATCCTCCCAGTGGCCCTTGGTGGAGTTGTATACTCTACCTGAAAAAGTAAGTACTGCCTGCAATGGAAATGGGTTTCAAGACTGAAAACCTAACCTTATTTTCAACTCATCTTTCACTTCACCTCAACTACATTTGCTCATAATTGCTATTATTTCACACACAATTTCTCATTTGAAGTTGTGTTCAGAGAAGTGGACATTTTGAAGCATAAATAGTCCAAGACAAAATTTTATTCCACTTTCTGTAATACCTAGCTATCATGTGTCACTGTTGAGCTGACTCAGTCTCTATGTCAAAAGGATCTTTAACAATGTCAAGCTATATGGCTCTATAATGATTTGGCACGGATGTGCAGGTCAGCATGAGTACATGTAGGTCAGAAGCTCTCTTTGACAAGCCAGACTAAGATGGAAATTATATTTCAAGAAGCTGATACTTCTAATTTAGCAAATGCTACTACCTTTCAAGTTTTGTGTGCTTAGAAAACCAGGATCTTGCAAGATGCCAAGTGCCTATCAGCTGCTATTATGCACTCTCAGCTCAAGGCAGAAAGTAATTAGCACTTACAGGTTCAGGCCTAACAATGACTGAACTAAGTTTTTGGGTTTTTTTTGACAACATTTCAGATCTTTGGTACTGTATGTTACCCTTTATAAGGTCATTAGATTTACATCTTGACCCTCAATTATTTTTTTTAACATTAAGATTTGCTTCTTTAAAGAGCTAAAAGGCATTCTTGTTATTCCCTTTTCTGTTTTATGCCAGAGCCTCTGAAGTGGTTCAATTCTCTTAACTGAAATATTTTACGTTTAGCATTTCATTGAGTTCAGCTAGGTCTATTAAAATTTGCACTGCTAATTCAAGATTAAACTGTTAAACATAAAATTGTTAAAAATAAAACTTTTAAAAAATACAGCTAAAATGACACAAATTAGGAATTAAGTTGGTAAAAGTTACTGAATGTGAAGGACTTAAAATCTGTACACTGTCAGACTGCTAGGTATGAATTTAAGGGGCTAATTTAAGTATCCTATTTTTGAAATCTCAGACAGTGAAGAGGAAGTTTGGCTGGAGAGTTGGCGATCCATTCACTTTATTAAAGGTCTGACATTTACATCAACTGAGAATCTATCCTCCCTAGGTTTAACTATGCAAAACAAAACATACTGGTTAAATTCCAGAATGTTTGGTCAAAGGCATATTTAAATAACTATACAGAATATTTTGAACGGAATAATCTTAAAATACCTATCTGTGCAACATTTGAAAGTTTGAGCTCTCTTTGTAGACGAAAGATGCATGATTCATCCTTTTTTTTTTTTTTCCCATGAAAAAGAGAAATTAAACTCAATATTAATTAGATAACGTAATTTTGCATTTAAAATATTTATTTTCCCAGAATTCATGGTCATTTATCCAGGTCCTAATGAATATAATCAAAAACACTTAATAATATATTGTAAATACAACAATGGCCTTACATGATATGGAACAAATTCCACATAAATATCAATCAACAAATTGCACATTATTTGTCCTACAACAAAGTATTAAATTTGTTATCAATGGTAGAACATAACAAACACCTCAAGGATTTTTTCCACAAGCATAATCAAACAGTTTTTCCAAATTATTTTTTGTCCAATGGGAGGAATTGGCAAACAGTAGCCCAGGGTAACCCAACAACTGATGATCTGATTTTCCATGCATTGCTGATGGGGAAATATCTCACAATTACTTAATATTAATAGCCCAGAATAAAGTCTATAAATCAAATACAAGGAATCTACAAATGCTAAAACAAAGTGCTTAAAGAAAAGGGGTTTGTTTCATATTCATCTTATGGAGAAAACAAAAATCAGCATAAAATCTTTTTCAAGGAAGAACTCAAAATTTCTGCTCTATTATTTTTTGAGCTTGGCCTCACTGATCTTCCTAGCCTTGGAATAGCTGCATCTCCATTAGTGATTTTGTGTACTGATGAGGTTGTTTTCAGGTGTGAATGTGTCTTGCATTGGTGTCACGCACTCCCATACACCAGTGGGACACATGAATATCTTCTCTCCAGCTGGAACCAAGGCTGAAGCTGTACACCAGGTCACTATCTAAACAGCTCCTCTTGCAATGTGGATGCAAGGGTCTCCAGCCATTTGCTCTTTGTGCCTGTGCAAGACTATGTTAGTTGTGGTAATGCAATCAGGGATGGCTACAGAGAAATTTGCTTTGTATTGCCTACTAGCATGTAGACATGAATACACCTAGGATGGGCAACTGGTATGAACTTCATTAGCTGTAAGTATGCAATGGGTACTTATGGTCTGAGAACCAAAACAGATTGTGTGAGATCAAGCCTCACTCTTTCCTTTGTCACTCACAATGATGGCAGTGTGTACAGTGGTCACCATAGAATGCTGCTACATATAGCTTGAAAGTAATGAATTTTGCCAAGGTTTACTTTATTGGTGTAGACTAGAAGAGTTAGCTACTGTCTAATTAATTAACATTTTATTAGTGGCTACTGCAATTGAGTAGCATGAAAAGGAATAAAACAACTGGATCTTCAGTTATTTTCTTTCCATACCATCTACTGAGCAAGAACAACAAAAACTGTCCTCTTGTCTGATAATGGAAACTGGAAATAGCTCTGATAGGTGTGCACCTTTGAAGCCTATCCATTATTTTCTTAACCTTATCTGAGCTCCTTTCAGACTCCACTCATGTAACCCAGTTGCAGCTAGACATCAGACTTGCAAGTAAGGCTCCTTCAGCCACTCTCCTGACTTTGCTCTTCCCCTGTTACAATCTTATGTGCCTGAAGCACACTAACCTATAACAGGACTCTTAAGACTGTCTGATGAGCCACGCTGGTGGTGGCTCTTATCACTGTACAGTGATATCTCACCAGTTGTTCTGGACTGCTCCATGGATCTCTTAGCTACTGCGCTCTAGGCTTCTCTTCTTGCATCTTGTTCCCAATCATCTAGCCCTAGTCTTCAGGTTCCCAGCTTTGGCTTGTACTTCTAATAAACCTGCCTTCAGTCCAGCTTCTACATTAGATCCCAACTTCTGGAAAAAAATGTTCAGTCCTGACCATACTTTTATCCTCCCTCTTTGGCTTGATAAGTGCTTCTGTACGGCTCTGGCTCAACCTTACCAGGGCTCTTGGGAGCACAGACTTGACCATACAATATCCTTACAGTTATTGGCTCCTACTGAAGCAAAGCAATTCTCTAAATTTCTTCAGCACTTTCTGTTATAGCCCTTTGTCTTCTTAGTTTAGGAAATCTACCAATGCAGTGAGGACACATGGATACTTCACATTTATTTCCCTGTTCTTCTGCTTATTCTCTACAGTTTGCTCCAGGAAGGACAGTACTAAAACCCTGTTAAAAAAAGCTTTATTTTCTTTCAGGAACATATTATCAAGTCTATGGACCTGAGAATTAGGTCCTGCAACCTTCTGCTTCTGTTGCATAAAGCAGATCTGAAGGACCAGTTTTTCTGCCCTTATGAAAACGATGCCGCTCAAAAGGCATTATGCTCATCTTTTCCTCCAAGTTATTCAGTTGACTTAGAGCTACAAATATGGCCTGTTAACTTTAACCTCCTCTTCTCTAGTACAAAACTAATTCTCCCCACATCATTGTGTTGAATGTCCCTGTACTCTTCCTTTTTGGTTCTCCCTTGTTTCTGTACTTCTATTTTTTTTGTTTTATATTATATTTATATTTTTTCTTTTATATTGTTGTTTCTTCTTCTGCTTTTGTTTAAAAAGAGATTTAGAGTTCAGAGCTACTTTTGTTTATCATGTAAACTCAGAAATACTGCTAGAAAGATATACAAACACTGTACTAGGTCCTGGTCAAAGTCCTGAAAAAAGACAGTGAAAACTGTGCACATTTGCTTCATTTTTGGGGCAACCAAGATACTCTTGCCCCTTCCAGAAGAGTCATTAAATGTCTGCTCTTTTTTTTTTTAAAAAAAAAAAAGCAGAGCAGAGAAATTGGCTGACTGCTTTATCAGTGATGTCACATCCAGATTCATCTTTTGTGATACCACTGAGAAGATGCTGCCAATCAGTCCCCTCTTCAGAGCCACTACTGAGGCAACTAGCAGAACTTTTGCTAGACACAAACAGAATCCTTCATATGCAACCCAAGAGTTCAAGAAAATGAGAGGTACTTTACCTGGTCTTTCATGGTTTTCCCTAAATCTTTAACATCTTTCATGTTAATAGCATTCTTCCCTCCCTTCTCCTTTCCCTTCTTCTTGTTCTTCTTTTTGAACAAGCATTTCTTACAGAGACAAAAGCAGCAGGTAAGGATTAATAGGACTGCAACTATGGCTATGGCTATTAAGGCCCAAGGTGGCACTGGAAGAGAAAAAGAAACACACACAAAAAGAAGGTAGTAAACTGTTAGTAGGGTTAAATTTAGAAACAAGCACATTTCTCTCACAGCTAAGGCTTTTTCAATGAAAATGCCTTGCACAAATACCTAAAATCCTTTCTAAAATATCCTGTCATCATTTGTGTTATTTCTTCCAACTAAGCATTTGCACACACAACACCAATTTATATATCTATAAATATATCTATGCACATGCCTCGTGACACATATCGAACTCACTTCATCTATATTTATTAATCCACCATCTGAAAACAATATGTCCAAAATATTTACACTGTGCAAATCTGTAAAATGTTCAGCAAATTTAGGCAATTATTTGCTTCTTTCTTTAATCATCTCCTCAACCCACCTGGCATTGTGGCTGAATCGGGTGGAACTGACTGGGAATTTCCCTTTTCCAGAACAGCATCCAATCCAAGCAGTCAGTTTTAATGAACAGCCCTTCCTTCTCCTCTGCCCACTGCTGTACTTGACAGGCTCACAGACTCCTCTCAACAGATGCAGGTCAAGGTCACCAATAAAGATATAACAAGGACAAAGGACTGTCCAATCCAAGGGCATTTGCCCTGTTCGTCATCGTGCCCTAACACTAGCAAAGTTTCAGGGCATATTTCAGCTATATTCTCACCTATACTTTCCTATAAAGAAAAAGATATGGTTCCCTTTATTCATTCAGTCCAGTATGCTGGACATGGCTGAAGCATGAATAAATAACAGAGAACACGATTAGTATGATAAAATGGTCTTGTTAAAGATCAGAATTTTTGGAAAAAAGGAATTAGGAAGACACTTAAACACAAGTACTCCAGAAAGGAATTATCTTCACAGAAATCAGCTTTAATGACCACTGATCCCCACATTTAACCAGAACACCGACAAAATTTGAAATCTTGTAAACTGTCATTTTCTAAAAGTCTCAAAATGCACTCAGACTACAGGTCTGCGAGATACTCTCTCGGTGCATTACCTAAATGTCTCTAATATGATGAAGAGCAAAACCGAAGAGTGAATCAAATCTGACATGTTGACGTCAGTGAATCACAAAAGAGAATGGACAGTATAAATAGAGAAAATTATTTGCTTAAAGGAGCTAAGCAGAGTGTGAAGCATGGTCACAGGAACTTCCACTACAAATTACCAGTTCAGGAAGAGGACAGAGCACTTATACTTTCCTTACTCTAAATTTAATGACCATTTTTTCTAATTTTTCTTCAAATGTGCTTGGTCACAAATACAAAAATAATGCAGAAGAATAGCAAAACAATAATTTCTGTAATACTTTTGTGCCTCTAAACGTTCATTAAATGCTACTGCTATAAAAGGGAAGCAATACCATATGTAGTACAAATGAGAACTGATTACTAAACAAATGAATGTCAAAATATAAACAGTGAAAAGATTAACAGCTGTTCAAGGCATGTATTTTATGAAGTCAGCAGCATCAATCCTGAAGCTAAAGTTGCATTAGATCTGCATTTATCACAACTTAAAATCTGTATTTCATGCATTAACGATTTCATTTTGTCTTCAGATTTGGTGTGGTAACACTTTATAGCACAACTGACTCACCTACAAATTTTTGTAATTTCTTCATCCAGCACTCACAAATGTAAACCCATCACCTTTCACAGGCAATCTGTGCTCTTCTCAAACTCTGAACTTCATATGTGTACTTACTGTGTTAGACATATAGCATTTGAAATGGTATTTACATAACACTATACTTTATATATGAATTAACGTACAGGAGCTATGTCAATATGAAATGAACGCTGTCCCCAAACTTATCAGCTATTTGTTTTGCTGCCTTGTCAGCAGTGCTTGAAGCATGATGCCAGCGAATATGGGGAGCAGCAAGAATATGGAATGAGGTTCTGCCAGCACAATGGTACCGTTGGAGGAAAGAGAGGAAGAACACATCAAATGCGGGTAAGCTGGGAGAACCAAGGAACTGAGGAGACAGGGAATGTGGGCGTTAACAGGATATGTACATATACATCCTACAGATCACAAAGTCTGTGTAGGTAGTGAAGACAGATTCCTTTGTGCTGAAACTGTTGTGTAAAGTGGTATTCTGGCACTGCTACCTCAGTTCTCTCGAACATGAAAAATGTAGGATGCCTTGGGGAGCATTTGAAAGACTTGCAGATACCTCAGCTTCTTTGTATAATGCATTGTCTGCTCTCATCTGTTTGTAATTTAATTTCACCCAATAGCTCTTGTGATGCAATTAAACGATCATCAAATTAATACCTGAGACACCAAGAATTATGCAGAATTCCATACTTACCTCTCCAAAGAAAATATGCTTCCTTTTTTATTAAACAAAGCATAAGTAAAGGAAAAAGTTTGAGGTAACCCAAAACCTGGACATTTCCAAAACAACTTCAAGTCTGAAAAAGCAAAGAGGAATAGATTTTTTTCCCCAGTAAAAGTGTACTATCTCCGTCAAGGAGATGGCTCATCTGAACACTGCTGTTGACAGAGATTGCCCGATCAGTGGATGTAAATGTTAGATTTAAGATAAGTGAAACATACAGTTATCACTGGCTTTGAAGCAATGTTTGTTTCCTTTCAAAAGCATTATTTAAATAATTTTAAATGTTATCCATTTACATAATATGGACAAGATTTTCCAAGATTACTAAGACTGAGAGTTTTCATATCTGTGCTCCCCAATTCATGACACTGCCAGAGGAGCTTGAATTCTAGAAAAAGGTAAGTTCTTAAAAATGAGTTTTCTATAAAGTCATCTCAATGTGGAACAGACAACAATGAAATGACTGAAGTCACTTGTCACTTTGGACAAATGAAGTACACAGACTAATTTTTCAGCCTTTTTACCAACTGTGAATAATATCTATAAAAACGCTAATGACAGTATAGGAACTTTTTGGTTTTGCACAGTGGCTCACTTTGGAGATTCACTTGTTTAATTCCAGTTGGTCTTTACCCACACTTAAGCAAGATTTTCAAAGAATTTCATTTCTTTGGTGTTTAAATGGACAACAAAGGGAATCTACATTTTGAAGACTACCTCCACCTATATTAAATCAGTTTGATCACGTTCAGTAGCACAGTCTGAAACCTCAGGAGGTCTTTGTACATGATCCACTGAACAAAAACCTCTGTGGAAGATGAAGCAGGATGGGTGACATAAAAAACACAGATCCTGACCAAATGACTGAGATGTCAAGGAGCCAGAAGCTTCCTGTATGACTTGTCTTACCCAGTGCCTGCACAAGGGGGTGCTTTGAAACAAGCAATACTTACCTATGTGATCAAGGAAAAGCAATTGGTTTAAGGATAATTGATCTGCATGTAAACTTTCTGGTATTTCAGTGCTAGTTTCTTTGTTCAGCTCCCGTGGGCAAATACAGAATACTTACTTTGAAGAAGCTGTCATGAATCACTACGTGATCTGGTGATTTTACAAGGCTCTTAAAGACAAATCTATAGGAGGGGATCTGCTGAATAGCATAGTTAGTAAATAAGGTCTTGAAATAGTCTTATTGATCCAATCTAAACAGGGTATGCTCTAGGACTTTACTCAGAAATACAGGAATGAAGTCTACCTGTAAAAGGAGAGTGTGGAGAAAATGAAACGCATGGCTTACTCTTGAGCAATATCAGGGCACCAGAGAGTAACTCTAGGGTTGTGTTGATATTGAGGTATTTTGGGTACTGATTTTGCATCCTTCACTCATGCTGAACATTAGTCAGACATGGATGCAGCTAAAGGAGTTGTGAGCTCTCTCACCCCTCTCTGTGGCTTCCTTCCAAGGCCAGGTTGGATGGAGCTTTGAGCAACCTGGTCTAGTGGAAGGTGTCCCTGCCCATGGCAGGGGGGTTAGAACTAGATGGAACTTCAAGGTCCCTTCCAACCCAAACCATTGTATCATTCTATGATTCCACTAATGCCAGACAGGGTTGTGTGCATACCATGAATCATTTGATGCATTACTATAATTTCACAAATACAGCAGCTGTGATGCATGTACATTATCATTTTAGTTTGGGCTTAGGAGTGCATTTATGAGGCATATCTCCAGATCATATCCATATACCATGCTTGGACCCAGGTATGCAGTGATCTGGAAAGGCACAATGGACCAAAGGGATATACACTCGCAGAGCTCACCTAATGATGCTCCAACTGCAAAAGGCACTTGGCCCATGGGAGCAAACCTAAATCGAAGCATTACCCCAACAAAGTTTGCAGTGTGAGGCTGGGTCCTCAGGACTGACTGCTTCACTCCACTGATTAGCTTCTACTGCACTGCACTAAATATAGCTTGTGTGCCAGGCTGTCATTAAATCTTGTTCCACTGAATATGCTGGATTCAGAGGAAAGGATGTATTACTGAGTTATTCAATTTAAGAGCTACAAATGATGTCCTTTATATAAAAGGATATCCTTACTTGGCCTTACACAAAACGCTTGGAGAGGTACAGGCCTTGGGTCTAAAACTGACATTCCCGTTAGATGATCTAAAATTATCAAATGCCTTGGAGGACATTTGACTCCAGAGGAAAGACAGCAAGAGGGAAGTTACAAAAGCATCAAAGTGCTACAGTCTGTAAAAGAGAATAAAATGTTTCATCCTAATAATTTTCTTCCCTTTATGTCTGCAGTGTTAGAGGAAACTTTATTAACTTAGAACCCAAAGAGAGAGAAGGTCAAGGAAGAGCTGAAAAGAGAAGCTGAATTAAGAAGTGAAGACTTCCATATCAAAAATGCTGTCCACCGACAACTCCCAATTAAGCAATTAAACAGCCCCATTTAAACTGTGACAGCACAAGACTATCAGATGATAGCAGCTTCCATATTATTCTGCAAAGGAGGCCCATGGCATGTCAGAATTGATAAATATTAATAATCCATGTTTCAGAGGGGGCATGATACTTAACAGGAAGTCGCAACTGCCAAATAGTTGTATGCAAAGCACACTGCATTAATCTAAAGCTCTGGTAGCCTGAATGTGAGAGTACTGCTAGTTTTCATTTACTAAACCATAGTTTTGTTTTAGCTTTTTGCACTTACAGCTTCTAATCAGGAAGCAAACTCCATATACTTTCTGTATAGAAACTCCCCAGGGGTCATGTTCTGGGAATCAATTTGACTTTCATTAGAAGTTGCTTAAAGAAAAAGAAAATGTACTGAGACCAAGGACCCAGATAATAGATACCACTATTCACAGGAGAAGGAATACAAGGGTGATCAATGCAAAGAAAAGAAAATGCTGATACATGGTAAAATGACTTGTAAAAGAAGAAGATAAAAACCGCAAATACATACTTACAAATACCGATGACTTAAATACTAGCCTTCAGGCTTATACAGCTACATTTCAACTCCAAACACTATTATGTATGATCTCTTTCTTTAATAGAATGTTTGCAAAATATTATTTTCACTTTCTTACATTTACTACAGATTTTTAAGTGGTTTTTAATGAATGCTCTCATGCTGACATTTCCCCTCCATTTTTTGAGCATGTGCAATTTCATAAGACTATGTCTATGAATAGATAATGAAAGTTACTGAAACTTAACTAAGAGATGTGTGTTTTGACAGTGAAATTTCCCCACATGCAACAGTCTGTGAAAGTGCACTGATCAGATGGGCTTCACACATTGAATATAATCCTGCCTATAGATCCTTTGTTAGACATTCATCATGCAAAATTATGCAAATTTCATATGACTGAACATTTCAGTCTTTGTGAATAAACTGACATTGAATTTAGCAGTAATCTGAGATATGGCTGCAAGTTTAGCTGAGGTGCTTAGGCTGCTTGAAAATCTGATGTGCCTACTATATGCTCCCAAAGCTGGGAGTCAAAATGCGTAAAATGACTAAAATATTTAGCTGAAGGCAAACCCATAGCTACTGTTGGAATTTTCAGGTCATTTGTGTTTATTATTGCTGGTATTAATTCACCTTTTAGGGCATGTGATATGTCCTCTGTCATGGTAAAACACATCTACCCGACAGTGTATCTTCCTTCTGCAGAACAGAACTACTTCTGTCTCTGTTCTGCTTGCTCTCTCTCTCCTTATTTCCAACGTGTTCTGCTTCCTCTCTTCCCCAGCTCCTCACTGCTCTGTCTCATCAGCTTCTCTGGCCCTTGTCTCTCAAGACACATAGGGGAGAAAGCAAGGCAGGGGAGTCTCAAGGTAAGAAGGGATGGTGAGGCAGCCTGAGCGAGGAAGTGAAGCTGATGAGATGTCTCCTTCAAGGAAGTACCTCAGAGAGATTGCAAAGACTTTCAAGCTCAAATGTCAGGTTTCATCTGTATAATTACTAAAATGAAAATAGCTCCTCTGTTAACCTGCCCCCCCCCCAAATGAAACAAAGTATGAGCAAAATAGAGTTAACATAGCTCTCGCCTCTGCCAGCTGTGTTACTGCCAGTTGGGGCTGCTCTCTTGGGCTCCTTTTCAGCTGAAACACTGTTGCTCAGCCTCGTTGGTGGCCACATGCCTCCTTTGCAAGGTCCCTCCTGTGGTCTCTGGCACCTGGCTGCCCTTCCCAGAAGTGCTGTGCTTCTGTGGGGCTGCTGGCTCTCCTCTCATCCTCCCATAGCCCCCAACCCTCCTGCCTGCTCCTGCCTCCCCTTTCCAACAGCAAATACAGTCGATTCTTCCATTGCCCTCTATGAAAGAATGATATTCCCCCAATTGGCATGCAATGGCCCAGAGGAGGAACCAGCAGCAAAGCTCCCTGCTGCACGGGGTGTCCCCTGCGAATGAACTGCAGTGCTGGACAGCATGACAAATAAAACAGCCTCCCCTTTCCGGCAAAAGTGACCTCTATGTCACTTACTACAGAAAGCAGTGTAGGGAAAGGAAAGACTTTTGTGGAAGATGCTTTCTCATCAAGTAGATAATATTTTTAGACTGATGCTTCCTATCAGTTGATGTATCTGCTGCCACAAAGCTTTTAAAGTAAAATAAATTAATTCAAGCTCTAGATAATTGCCAGAGAAAGCACTGGACACACTGAGCAGCTGGGGACGATGAAGAAAGCTGAAGCCTCCAGCCAGACTTGGAAGCCAGACAGGTTTGCTGAAGGCTTTCCAAAAACTGTAGGTACCAACATCAGATGAGGCCAGATGCTTTCCTGAGAAGGGACAAAACAACCCATGGGGCTAATATTCAACTCTGGTGAACAAACCTGTAGAGCCTTGAGATCATATTTTGTGGTTAAAATGTTCCACTTTTCCTGTGATATATACAAGACATTGCACTTCAAACTTCAATTGATAGTCTGAAGGAAAAAACAAACAATAAAGTTGTGCAATTCCTTCTGACTTAGAACTGGAATTTTCAAAGGGTCAAAATACTCATGTCGTATCAATCCTGGGACTCAGAAATCGAGAGAATAAGACTCAAAAGTAATGTAAGTGATGGGGAAAAAATAAATTATGCCTATAGATATTTGATTTTCTTAGCTGATTTCATTCATCATATGCAATGAACACTGGTTTTGTTTTATCTTCCTTCTCAGTTTTTGAACACTTGGAAACGTAACTTGTGTCACATTTTCAACATTTGCCCTGCAAATATGAGGGCCAGGGTTGTATTTCGATTTTTCAAAACAATAATCACACTTCTTGCATACCAGAGTTAGTCATGCATAGTACATTTGAAGTTTCAAGTTCCAAAATAAGGTAAAAATTCCATTTCCAAGGAAGGAAAATCTCATTAGGCATTTTATTAATAAAATATTACGCAGGGGTAAAGTCCTTTAAAAAAAGGAACTGGTTTGTTATTTCTGACAAGATGAACTTATAGAAACTATGTCTGTGTATAAGCCAATGGTCTGTTAACATATGCAAACTCAACACAGCAGGTGATCACATGACAGCTTAGGGTTTAAAGAAGAACAGCTACTCTTAAAAGAATTAACAACCAATGGAATAAATACACTAAGTTCCCACTGAAAGTAATAACCAGTTTTATTTCTTACTGAGATTTAATATTCATTTAGAATGTCTCAAATAAAAATAGCTCATATGTAGCACTTTTCATCAGTAGATCACAAAGTGTCTTATAAAGGAGGTAGGTTATAACATCTGAACTGCAGACATTAATACATACAGAATAAAATTACTTTGGTTAGCATCATATAGAAGACACTGGGAGCATTGGTCTACATTACTGACTGGTGTGGTGCACAGGGAACAACACGGACTTCATTTGCTGTGAACATGTTTCCCGGACCACAAGTCCCTGCCATGTCTTTGCTAGCAGCAAAGTTCATGTCAGCTCCAGGTCCTAGGCACGCACCCTGTAACTGCAAGGAGCCAAGTGCTGGGGGATGTCATGCGCATGCCGCAAGCAAATGCACCAGACAGCAAGACCGGGGTGCAGTGTCAACCTCGGATCCCACCAGAGGAAGCACCTCAAATGCCAGCCTAGGGTGCATGCACACTGCATGACTCCCTGTACTACAGAGACAACTCAAACTTACACCCAGAAGGAACCCCTCCAGCACACTAAATTACTATCATCAAGCTCCCTATGTGACACCACAGCCAAGCATACGTCAGGGGTGCCCCAGGTCCCAACACCAGGCCCCTCAAAGCTGTAATCTTTCAAACATATCTCACTGGCACTTTGGCTACTGCAGTGCCAGGAGTCTCAGCCCTTAGGGCACCTCCTTCACTCTGTGTCTTCCCAAGCAGCAGGTCAGAGGACCACTTCCAGATTTTTTGCATGGCTGTTTCATACAACAGTTATGCTGCTAAAAAGAAGGACCGAAATACAACACTTCCTACCCTGGTGTGGAACAGTTACTATCAGCAGGGTAATTAGTGTTCCATGGAAAGTGTAATGATATGCCATGCTTTGAAAATGTTCCAAGCTTGCAGTGTTTGGGATCTTGATTTTGTTTATTAGTATGGATCTGTAGCATAAACAGAGACTGAAGTCTCATTTGTCATGTGCTACTGTGGTGTGTTGACCCTGTCTGGATGCCAGGTGCTCACCAAAGCCACTCCTCTTCCTTTGCTGAACAGAGGAGAGGAAATCTAACAAAAGCCTTGTGGCAAGGTAAGGACGGGGAGAGATCACTCACCCATTACTGTTACAGGCAAGACAGAATTGACCTGGGGAAATTAGTTTAAATTATTACCCATCGAATCAGAGTAGGATAATAAAAAAATTAGATGAAATCTTGAAACATCTTCCGCCTGCCCCTCCTTTCTTCCTTGGCTCAACTTCACTCCCAAGTTTCCCTACCTCTTCTCTGTCAGTGGTGCAGGGGGATGGGGAATGAGGGTTGTGGTCAGTTCATCACACATTGTCTCTGCCACTTCTCAGGGGGAGGATTCCTCACACTCTTCCCCTGCCTCCAATGTGGGTCTCCCATGGGGTCACAAGTCCTGCCAGCAAACCTGCAACAGTGTGGGCCCTTTTCTCCACAGGTCCTGCCAGGAGCCTGCTCCAGTGTGGGCCTCCCATGGGTTCACAGGCTCCTTCGGGCATCCACCTGCTCCAGCAGAGCTGCAGGGGGATCTCCGCTCCACCATGAACGTCCATGGGCTGCAGCAAGACACCCTGCCTCACCAGGGTCTTCACCATGGGCTGCAGGGGAAGCTCTGCTTTGGTGCCTGGAGCACCTCCTCCTCCTTCATCTTCACTGACCTTGGTGTCTACAGAGTTCTTTCTCTCACATGTTCTCACTCCTCTCTCCGCTGCTATTGTTCTGCCCAGTTTGTTTTTTTTTCTTCTTAAATCTGTTACCACAAAGGTACTACCACCATCACTGATGGGCTCAGCCTTGGCCAGTAGTGGGTCCATCTTGGAGCCTGCCAGCATTGGCTCTATTGGACATAGGGGATGCTTCTAGCAGCTTCTCACAGAAGCCACCCCTGTAGCCCTCCCACAACAAACACTTTGACATGCAAACCCAATAGAGCCATATTACTGACTTTGAACAGATACCAAGCACATTCATCTGCTTTTATCCAGCCCTTGCTCATCCAGCCTGGGATCAACCTGCTCTCCCCCCTCTGAAAGGTAAGATAAAGACAGGCTGAAAAAAGACTCATCTACAGCATAGAATGTAATATATATACACGTTATATTTGCCATCCACTTATTAAAGAAACAGATGTATTCTGCAGTTAAGAATCATGGGAACAGTTAATTTCTAAAATTGATTAATACTGTCAGACATAAAAGCCTTTATTGGTGTTTTTAATTTTTTTAATCGCTTCAACAGGAAAGCATTTGCATACATAAGTATGGTAAGCAGTGACAAAGGCTAATTTCTATTAGGTTTGGGAACTTTTTCATATCTTCAATGTCCAGAATGATTTTAAAAAAAATAATTGCACAGCTGTAGTGGTGATAAATCAATTATAGAAACAATCAAGGAGCAAACCAAAACCAATCTCCTTCTTCGAGATAGAATTAAAGCTTTGTTTTAAAATTTTTACAGTATGTTAGGCCAACTGCAGTATATAGGCAGCAACTGCTCACATGAGAAGTCTTTGTTTTTGTGATGGGAACATATTTGTAAAAGCATATTTCTTTTGATGGGCAATAGTGTATACTCAGTGATATCAACTGAGTATTTGCATTTCTTGATCTGTTATTTTAAATGTATAGATATAATTTTGAACAAGATTCTTTCATTAAATATTACCATTATTAATAGACACTCATTTGTGTGTGGGTAGTGCCTAAAGGCACTGACTCAGAAGAAATGCCTCACCAAATTAGACATTGCAACCAGATAAAAATAAGGTCTCAAGTATGTGTGGTGAGTCTGACTGCTCACAAGAGCTGTGTCCTTGGCCACCCATCAGCCTACAAGAATGCACCAGGCTCGTACACTACCAGATCCAGTCTGTCCAAGCACATAATCTAAAACTCCCTTGTGCACAATCCTTGTTAAATACCTCTTCTATCACCTCAGTCAGATCCTGTCCACCTAGGACACAAATGCCCTCTTTCTGGAGGGATTGCAGCCAGTCAGCCTGGTACCGCCATATCTCATCAGTGGCCAAGGTTATGGCCAAGATAGGGCCCTGAAATAAAGGGCACAGAAAACCAAGAGACTCTCTTTGGCTGGGACCCTCCCAAAGGAGTGCCTGAGCTGACTGCATTATTGGGGCAATAGGAGTTAGCCCCAGACAAACCAGATTTCAAGCATGGATTGCTCTGGTCTTCCAAGTGACAGGTTTTAATAGGAATGTCCCAAATAAAAATCTGGTACACTCAATAATGCTTAAGGCCACACAGTTCTGTATTTTTTGCATAAATGGTTGTATGTCAAGCAATTTCATGCTGAACCCTCAGTGTGAGATTGAATTCCCTGTCCCTAGACACCACAACTGAAGCATCCCACATGGTCCATCACCTGTAGTTTTAGGGTGTAACACTTGTAACACCAAGAATGGCCCTGTAATACTGTTTTGCCAATTATTAGGCCTAGCATAAAGATGAACCAATAACCAAATTGTATTTGATACAAAAGGGTCAGTACATGGGTGAGCACTGGGGGTACAAGTCAGTCAGCTTATACATAATAAACATCAATCCTACTGACCCCAACAACAACCCCGCACAACCAACAATGGGTGGAATAAATGGTGAAATGCAGTCTCCCATAGAAAGGACAGGAGACAACTGAGTCAACAAACCAAACACATAAGACCAAGGAAGCCACATATTGAATCTCTACACAGCCCACATTTACAAAAGCCAGACCTGACTGGAGCCCAGTCCCAGGGAGGCAGGAGGTCCTTCCCCAACAGGGAACTCTGCACAGGGCATCCACCTCACAGACAGACACTGCCCCTGCCTGCAAGTGGTCCCAGCTTTTATCCCCAAGTGGGACACCTGACCTTTGCTTACTTACTGCAGACACCTGGGGCTCATTTACCCAATGGCTCTCCCTGCAAGGCTGGCCACACCCTGGAGGGAAGCCTAAAGGTAAACTCACCCCCCCTTTGTGAAGGGCTGTGGGAATCACCCAGATGTCAACCTTAATTTGGGGATTGGGGTTGAAACCCCAGCATTTCAAATACTTATAAGCAGTTGTTGGCAGGCATGATATAAGCCATGCACATGTTCACAGAAATCATCGAAAAGATACACTTGCTTTGTCTAGTGTCTTCTCAAATCTGGATGCAACTGGATGCTAGGATTGCTAGGTAATCCTGGTCTTGGTGCATGGCCAGCAATACCTGATTGGGTGCACCATACCAAGGCAACGGCTCATACCATGTGTCAGCCACAGGGTGCGCCAGAGCAAGGTGCAGGTGTTGAGACTGTGTTATTCCACTCCTGGCTGGCTCTGCTCATCTCGGTGGGACTAAGCAAGGCTGGCTGTGGCTGTATGTATGCATTTTTCCAAGGGACCTCAAACTGTTTTTATTCAGTTGTGCAGGGGTATGTGGGAGAGCATTCCTGGCAGGCAACTCTGTCCTTGATGTGGCACTCTGCTCAGCTTGTGAAAGGGCACAGAGATTAAACAGTCCATGCTGCAGGTGTTTTGAGAACAGTACATGTGTGACACTGGTTTGTGGGATTGGGGACATAAGGGTGTGGGCTCTGCTGCACTGAGATATGATGCATGCCTGGCAGGCCAGGACAGCTGGTCGAGTTGTTCCACAGTATGTAGTCTGCTGGACTGCCTGGGGCTGTGTGCTGAAGGACTGAATGGTCTCAGGCTTGCCCCAGGCATTCAAACTAACACGTTTTCATGACCTCTATCTATTAAGCAGAAGTGCTGGTCAGGATATTTATATCAGCTTTGCAAATTTTGAGGGAGTACTTACCAGCAGCCCAGCTATCCTAAGCCTTATCCCACTGCTGGGATAGAAAGAATGCTGTTTCAATGGCACATCTCAGCTCTGCCTCAGCAAGCACCAAAAAAGGTAATATCCTTCGCTTCTTCCCTGTCAAGCCAAACTTCCCAAGAAAGCACCGCTGGCATGAATGTGCACAACAGCTTTTGCAGAAGTCTGGTCTGTTCTGCCAGCACGCAACTGTCACTATGAAGATGTGTATCAGAAGATATCAAAAAGATACAGTTTTGTGGAATCTGTATGTTATTAGACACACAACTAATACAGAAAAAAATTTAATTTGATTATTCACTGACAGTATACAACTCAAGTTCATTGACGAAAAATGTTGTTTTCACCTGCTATTAAAAAAAAAAAAAAAAAAAAAAAAGCAGGTTTTGAGCTTTCTCTTTATAAGCATTCAGTTTTATTTTAAAAGACTGAAGCAAAGAACCTAAATACAGTCTGTGCCCTTGCCCAGTATTTCAACCTCCTTTATTCCGCAAGAAGGTATCAAGGCTGCAACCCACATATCAGTAGTGGCCTTTGTAGGAGGAAATCTATTTTCAAGGTACAGTTAAGGTTAATAGCCATGTTACTCTTCTTTTTCAGAAGCTCATTTAGCAGCACTATTATGATGATGATGATGATTGATTATTACTTCTACCTTTTTGCACAAAAAGCACCATTCCTGATTGGCTAACTATAAATGCTGTAATGGTCATTAACTTTGTTTCAGGAACAGTGCCAAAGTGCTAAATAGATTTGGTTTACTTAGCTACCAGCCTAAAAGCATCATTTGACCTCATTAATAGGTCTAATCAAATCTGGAGTTATGCTCCCTAAGAAGGAAGACTATCCTTTTTTTAGGGCAAGAACTTTGAGGCTTTTTTTCTGGTCTCCATAAATACAAAAGTTGAAATTTTGTTCCATGGAGGTAAAGTTACAATTGTCTCCAAAATGCTTTGTACAAATGCTAGGCATTACAGTTTTCCTTACTTCTTGTTCAGTGTAGAAGTTAAAACTGCTCCTAAGAGGCATTGAAAGCTACTTGTACCAGACTAGGGAGGCTGTGTTTCTTGGAAAAGTAGTCAGTTTGCTGAAGGAATCAAGAACACAATATTTGCATGTGTCCGGAATTTCATGTTAGTACGTTGAAATCTGCATCAAAATTACATGGTTGATGTACAGCTACAGCTCTGTGGAATGAAAAAGCTGTAGACTGCATTTGATTTCTTAATCCACATTTCCTACATACTACTTGCAAATTGTTTCTTGTTTCCTTCATCTTTACATCCATAAGGTACAAGTACAATACACTCCTCACTGTTTCTGTGCTTCTCACTTTGCCTACCTAGAAATGTTAGAAGCTATTATTTTGCATGCCTGACTATGTCTTCTCTCCTGTGGTGCTTCAGTCTTCTGCTAATTAGCCTGGATAATTAACGTACAGGAGCTCTAGTCAGGCCCTATATTCAGCTAGGCCATAACTGTGTGCTACAGATGTAACACAAAGTTGACAGCTTTTGTTTAGGGGATGATGTGGATCTGAAAGAAGCCTGGAGAGGACTGTTGTATAAGCACACATATCATCCAGAAGGACAGCACAAAACGTTCTTGTGCCATGTGGATTAATACAGGCAGTTTGTCCCAATGCTTGCTTTGTCCTGCTGTAATGTTATGGGCTATCAGCAAAAGCAATACTGTTGCTTTGCCTCTTAAGACAGCAACTCTGCCTAAAAGTCTCATCTAGTACTTTTATCTCCCTTTGTTTTTAAACATGACATAGAGGTGAAGTATGACTCTGCATGCTTTGGGACAGAGAAGGAATCATGAAAAAGACTTTTTTCACCAACTTCTGTATTTTATCTGGTGTTTGTTGCTTATTCTAAAATCTACCAATGTTGAGAATGGGAACCAGAAATCTGTTCTCCCCTCTTATATTGGCCTATACTTTGAATTATTTCCCACACAATGCCATGACTTCAGCATGAGTTAGAAGTGCTCTCATACGTTAGAGTTTCTGGCTTGATGAAGGAATTTAAGTCTCTTCATTTTCTGGAGGAGCACTTCATCTTTCAGATTAATACATAAAAAGTGGTGAGCTCTGCTACCAGTGTAGCACCAGAAGAACCAGACTTGTTCTACTCCTATCCCCATTCCTCCAGAAGAAGGGTGTAGGCATCTGGCCTTTGAAGAGGAATTATCATTCCCCAGTGTTAGGCGGCCAAGTGAACCACTCTGCTGCTCTGAGACATGTGCTAAGGGTTTCAGATGAAAACCCTCAATTTTAAACCTCTACATCCAGCTTGATGGTGGACAGTCAGCCTGGGAGGCTTTTCATCATTCTGAGACCCCTTGACTCCCACCTGTGCTGAGTCTGATGTCCAGCCATGTAATACCGAATGCAGGCTGCAAGCTTTTCTAAATTATGTTAGTTTTCCTGGATATGACAGAAAGAAAGAAAGAAAGAAAGAAATCCTGTCTCTCAGTACCAGAGTTCATGTTTGATTGCTTGCAGTAGATGTCAGTTTTGCCTTACACTGGCCAAATGAAAACCAGATACATTCTAGGCACTTAAGTCCCTTATGGGATCTAATTGTACGAGCTCAATTCACAGAAAGAGCATACTTTTCCTCCATCTCCTCCTGTAGGATCCTACTGACACTGAGTGCACTCAGCACAGATTGATCCTGCAGGCACATCCAGGCCAGACTTTCTTCACAAGGTGAAGCATTCCTGTAAGGGTACATTGAAAACTCAGTGCTGAAATATTGCTGGCTTCTTCTATTCACAGGGAAGAGAATAGGAAATGGAACCTTATGCCAGTACAGAAAATCAATTATTGGACACTCTTGTTTAACTTTACTGCAGTAAATGATCAGGGTCTGACTCAAAAGTTTTATACTAGACTTGGATCTACAGTCCTCTGTTGATATCACTCCATGTTCACTGCTTTTTATCTTTGAATTGCTTTCTGAATGACAATCTGTTAATTGGCATAGTCAGAGAAAAGTAATATTTTCCTTCTAAAGGAAAGCCAGGAGACTTACTCTCAGGTTCACAAAGAATGTCACTAGAACTTGAGAGTGGTCAGTCTAACCCCATGCTCGCATGTACGCTTCTCTGCTGAGACTGGCCTATTTCCACTCTAGTAATATTTGCTCCAGTATTTACAGTCAGCCATAGGAGCTGCTCTACATGGACACATTTTCTTGCCGCTATTTAACAACCACATCATCCCCTCATTGCTCAAAAATGCAACACACTTATTAAAATCATTTAATTAAACACCATTCTTCTCACTAGATTAATTTCATTGCTACCAATCAGAGGCTGAAAAATGATCAAATCTTAAAATTAAAAGAACACAGAGTTCTTGCTGCTGTCTCTATATAAATACAATTGAACTTGAAGTGATTAACCTCAAGCTTGGCTAGAATAGAAAAATATATATGAAAATGGAACACCATAACTAAGCATAGGAAAAATAATAATTTCTGGAATTAAAAGTCAGTTTGCTGAAATCAATATAGTCCTGATGACTTCTGTTCAGCGAGGTTTCTGTCCCAGGTTCCCAATTCCTCTTGCAAGTGCTCTGCCATTAACTAAAGAACTAGGTGTGCTCTCTCCTAGTAAGAACTTTGCATTAGGTAATCAACAATTCTTTCAAACCTGTAGCATCACCAGTAATGAACAATTAATCCTCCGTCTCCTTAGAGCTGAGTTAAGCTCAGAACAGAAAGGGATAGGCAGCAAAAGAAAATGGGCTCTGTGAAGCACGAAGAAATAAAAATGAAGAGATCGTACAGAAAACAAACATTAAGGGTAGAAGAGCAATCAATAAAGTCCAAAGCTTACAAAGACTGTCTTCGAAAGTAAGTACTCTAAAGGAATTTAAATAAGTATAAATGGAATTCTCACAAAGACTTATTTAAGAGTGAATTAATTCTTCATTGCCATTTCCATTTTTCTTCCCTTGCATGATTGTCTCTTAGGCTGCTTCACTTTCTGCACATGGTGCCACATGACAATAACACACTAATCTCTAAATTATATATGCTCTTCCATAGTGATTATTCCAGCCACCAAAGAGTTAACACATTTAAATGAATGCAAATGAGATGGTGGTTTGTTATTGGCTGAAAGTGCCTCAAACCAGACTAACAGTGATACACAGATGCAACTTTGCATCTGCAGTCTAATTAAAACTAATCTAATTAAATATGGTGCATCTGTAAAGCAGCTTGAGCGCTGCAGAGAATGCACAGAATTCCTTTTATAGTTGGAAAGAGTTTCCAAGAGCCAGTGTGTCTGCCATTTCACTTTATTTGGAACCACTTTAATAGCAGGTGACTAATCAGCAAATAAATTCTCTGTAGCTGCTTTGCAATTGTTCATTCACAGAAGCAGTGATAACGTATCCACAGATGCATTACAACAGCATTGGAGGCCACATTGACTGGAGGAGGTAATGTCCTTTCAGTAGGCAAATGATACAGTTGGGAAAAAGAAAAAAGCTTGAAATCATAAGTCATCCTTCAGCCTCACTTATAAAGGCAGAACTCAACTACAGAAAAACTTCTGCAGATGTGTTATGCTACTGATGTGAGTTGTCCACAGCAAAACCAGGCATGATCAAAACCTTGTCTTGTGGAGGGATTTGTTTTAAAATATTATTATTACAGAATCCTTTTTTTCTGTCACATAAACATTCCAGACACATTGTATTCAGTATGAAAACTTACTGCTCTCAATTGAAATTTTGCCATAAGCAATTCTAGCACCGAGAACTGAAATGGCAATGAGGTAATAAAATAATGTGTATAACCCTTTACTCAGCATACAGTCTACAGGCTGTGAGACCAATGTAAAACATAAATTTTAGTGTTTTATCGTTTTTCTTTCCCTCTCAAAAATTCAGGTAAGAAACTTCATGTTAGAAAACTGTCTTAAAATGCTTAAATCAGCTATTCTCAAGATAAAAGAAGGTCAAAGGAGGACAAATCTTGACAAAAAGTTCTCACAACATACTTCAATGAGGTATTACAGTAGACAAAGATACTCTGCATATTCCCACCTTAGAGAAATAGTCTGAACTGTGTTGATCCAGTTGCAACTTAAAATAGCTATGTTTGTAGAAAGTCAAAAGACAGAAAGGTACGATCCTTGGCAGGAGTCTGAACCCATGCAAGGTAAAGCAGATCTCCAGATCTCATTGTTTTTCTTTCCCCCTTTCTCAAGGCTCAGCACATTGCTAAAATGTTGAATTCCAGTATGTCCTTGATTCTGTGTGACAGGCATGCTGGCTCTGTATTCCTGGGAAATTCTCCACATCAGGTCACACTTTGTGTTAGAGCAGATGCATTGAATGAGAGCATGCAAGAACTATACAGTAGATATGATGCTCTCATAGGAAGCCAACAAATTGACTCTTCTTGCTTTTTAGATGAAATATTCACTGTATGAAAAATGAAACAGGCTTGAGAGTAAAGCGTTGGAGACTTTTCTTGGTTGGTACCGGTGAGCTATTTACCCCATATAAACCAGAAGCTAAACCCCTTCTCCCACAGAACAATGCTCCTGAGTCCCTGGGTCTCCCAGAGTATTAGCCTCAGGGAGTGGGATGAGTAATGCATTCTCCATGTAGTCTGATGTATTGCCCATAGGCTCTCTCTCCTCTCTATGGCGTGAGATACACGGGTTTACACTTGTTTAGGCTGTGTAACATACAAGTCGTGTTATTCCTCCTCTCACGATAGTGCCTTAGCAGCTATCCTTATTACAAAACAAAATTGGTGACAACACTATCAGCATTCTCTTTCCTTCTTTAGCCCCACTGTGGTCCCACTAGTTCCAAGAACGAAAACACAACCTCCAAGAAAAAGAGCAATAGATAAAGCAGATAAATCTCATAGTGAAAATTGGGTCTGGTGTTTGAAAAAAAATGTACATAGAAGGCTTTGTTATCAAAAAGAAATCACAAATGATGAAAATTCTCAAAATTGTCCCATTAAAGCAATTTTCTTTGCTGCCTGATATTTCTAGACAAATAGAGCTCCAATTTGAGTCCTTTCAGTTGCAAAGAGTTCCATTAATTTCAGCAAAACTATGCTGAACAATGTTTGCAGGATTTTGTCTTGAGGTGAACTTACTAATACACAGGAAAAAAGCATGGCATGTTTTTGGCAGAATTCCTTAACCTCAGAAAGATAAGTGTGGTGATTCATAGAAAAGGGATATTTTAGTAAGTTCATAACTGATTTTCAAATGAAATGTCAATCTGAAATTGCTAATCAAATAGTCATTTTCATGGTATTTTTCTATATGCTGGTGTGAAATTTCCTCCAATTTTAGAAGTCTGAAAAAGGCATCTTTCAAAACCTTTATTAAGGTTTATGTGCTGCACAGGCTGTCATAGAGGCCCATGAAGCAGAATTAATATCCCCCTTTCTGAATATGTGCACTAATGGTTAACAGTACTGTGCACTACACTAAAAAGCCTTATGGTAACAGAGACTTAAAAAAAAAAAAAGTGTTCTCTTTCTCCTAAATATGTATCATAAAGTTAAAAATAAAAAGCATTTAACTTTATATGAGGGAATTTTAAGCAGATCTAGATTTTCATGTTATTGTGTTTTATTATGGTATCATACATTTCCTAGGGAATGAAAAGGGGACTGTCAAGTATGTTGTTATTTTTACATTGTATTTTGATTTCAGAGCAATTTGGAGCTTTTAGTGTGTTACAAACGTGGCTATACATACACTGCATTAAGGACATTGTATCTAATTATTTTACTTTTTATTATGTATTATTTAATTTACTAATTAGTCATTATATATTCATTATTTGGGGTTTTATTTATTATCTTTACTATTACTCTTGTATTACTTTGATGACACATTTCTCCTGTGTTTGCTCAATATACAGTATTCATAAGACAAACTGCTTTTAAAATTTGAATGCCTTATGCCTTGGTATGAATGCCTTATTATGGCTCAGGCACACATGAATGGTCTTTAGTTCAGCAAAGTTTTAAGCCACCATAAATACAGAATGGTAATTTATATATGGTAAAAAACAGATATGATACAAGATATAGTAAGAGAGAAATTATTTTAAAAAACAGCATAGGAATCTGATACAAAGTTTCTAACTTCTTCTAGACTTAGAAGTCAACTATATTGGTGAGCACAACACTTAGTAAAATTTAAATCTTAACCCTGTGTTGCCTTTGCTATATTTTCAATACCAAGGAATGCAGCAAAACAATACTGATTTGCCCAGATTATCTCACAAATAGATCTGTGAATATTTGCCTTACTTTCTGATCACTGATTCTAGCATATTACTCTGCAATGCAGAAAAATTAGGACTTATTTGGTGAAATATCAAAAAGAGTTTCTAGAATCAAGTAGATAACTTCTGCTTAATTTGAGATGACAGTTTGAGTGTTTCTGATCAGACTTGTCAAAAACTCCTGCTTGGTGGTGAGGAGCCTGTCCTTGAGCTGAGGAAAATGACTTCATCAATACCTGTTTTCAACTTCAGAGCCAAAGATATGGCTACATACAGGAACAGTATAGTATCTGAGAAGTGCAGTTGGCAGAGGTAAAAATGGACCAAAAAATTTTATTGTTATAGTGAAATAGTCCTTTAATAAGGATGAAGTTTTTGTCTCAATCACCTGCAATATGCAGTGAGCTTGGAAGGCAATATTTTTGTGCTGTGACCAGCATTCAACCCATCCCAAATCATAAAGGACTTACGTTGGCAGTCTTGTCCCAGGAGACTCCACTAGAGTAAGTGAGGCTAGTTATAGTTATTCAGGCACATCATGGTAGAGGTGACACTTGAGGCAAGAAGAAATCCTTTCCTGGAGCAAAACTAAATGCCATTTACCTCACTGCTGATGTCTTAGATATCCACTATCTCTGCAGTGGCTTCCACAGATTCAACCACTGAAGACTTAAAAATACCACCCCCAAAAAAACCTATTAAAGAGCTCTCTAGTCAAAGTATTTTAATTTTGGCCAACATGTAGAGTATATTTTGATGAACAGCCCTTTTATCCCTTTATGAAAGCAGTTTCTGACAGGCATACCCCTTGCAAGTGGCTAGTACTTATTTAATTGGCCTTCAAAGTTGAGCCAGCTCATGCCAGGAAATAACCTTCTGGAAGCCAGCACTGTAAACAGTTTTCCTTTGCCTTCTCTGTAAACTTGGCAATGCTGCTATTTATCCTGACTTGTCTCAACTATTGATCCTTATCTGAGGTCACACACAACTTTGTTGACTGCCGCTGACATCGCCGTATCATATGCAACGTGAATTTCTCTTCTAACTCTCCTTCCAAAAATGTTTCTCATCCAACTAGTAGTGTAAATAGTAGAAGTCAGGAAACACTTGAGCAGGGATATGAGGTTTCCAGCTCATGGTTCAGTGCAGAAATGTTCAACATATTTATGGGGTAAAGAACAACCACTGACAGGAGCCCTGTTGGTCTTGAGCAAAAAAACAAGTCCTACCCTCATCATTTCTGCCGCTGTGACAAGAAAAAATAGTACATTTTATAGTACATTAGTCTTCAAGCTACTAAAAAATAAACATCAGTATTCAGTTTGCTTTGCTAAAATGTTTGCTGAATGCTTTTCACTCCTTAGCAAGCTTTGTGTTAAGCAGAGGGAAAAGTGGAGAAATACTGTTTTATATTATTATTTTTCATCAAAAGTATCCTGTGGGAGAGAGTCTGGAGAACAGACCACAGACAAGCACTGGCAGGAAGCCTTATGCCTCTCCCAGCCATATGTCAAAAAAATTTCAGAGGCTTTAACTTTCCTCCTGTAACTGTATTCTCTGGAAAGTCTTAGCATGGCAAAACTGTTTGTTTTGTTTTGTTTTGTTTTGTTTTTTTCCTGGAGAGGCAAGAAATATAAATGAGAGGAGAAGGTGCTGTGAGATGAGGGAAGCAGGAAAAAAGTAAGGAAAAGAGGCAGTAGATGAAAGATGGTGAGAAGAACTGGAGTTGTAAGTCACAAATTGGTTATTGTTTACTTTCAGATCACGGACGTGACCTCTAACGCCTACAAGCCATACAGCTCGTCTGTGTACCCTGTAACAGTAATTCTCAGAACATCAGACCTACTGACATGGAGATTGTGGAGACATATACTGTCATTAATGGTCATCTGTCTGGTGGAAGCAACTGTTGCACCTTCCTGTGAAAAGAATCACTGATCACTATTATTTTTTTACCTTAGAAAAGGCAATTTTAAGTTTCCCTAGGACAGGAACACAGATATTTTACAGCTCTCAAATCTCTACTACTCTAATGTCATTACAAACACAATACTGATGCAAAACCTCTTTATTTTCCTTGCCCCATAAAATATTGTTGGAAAACAGGGAATATCAGCATTGCTTCGCTACATCAAGAATCCTCGCTGACACTTCAGTGTCCTAATGACTCCCAACCCTCATTCTGACAATGCTGAATGAATAACGAACTCCTGTAATTCAACATCTTCACAATTTGGGTATAGACTCATTAAGTTTGGGAACTGGATGGTATGTACACTCTTCAACAACTATAGGCAAGGACATAATTTATTTTAGTCCTATGCTGACATAAGTATATTACAGCTGTTTTTTTATCTCTTACAAAAACAAAACTGAAGCAAAATCAACCGTGAAGAAAAGAGGCATTATAGCATTTGCTAATCTATTAAAAGTGATCCATTTTATCATACATGACTGATACAATGTATGCTCCTAGAACTTTATAACTCCCCTTGATACCAGGGGAAAGATTAAAGAAGTCTGCTCGGAGAACTATGAGTAGCATTGGAGGCAATGCTATAATTCTGTCTGCAAGTATTAAAGTACTGTGGAGGTTCAGCCACTGAAAAAGTCTTATACCCTGTGATAGCCTGATGCTGACTTTGAGTTGGTTCTCAGCACTGAAGGTGAAAGGAGGGAGGAATTTAGTGGGGCATCACATCCGCTCCCTGCTCATTGCTGCAGTACTCCAGTACACCCACCAAACAGCTGAACAACTCACTAAAGCTCATGGATGACCTAAACTCAGACGAAAGCTAAACAACTTCATCTGCCAGTATCCTGGATCCCTCTCGGGCACAGAAAGTGGCACCGTGGTGGCCTGCTTCCCCCTGAGCTAGAAATGCTGGGGAAGAGCAGTGGAGGCATGCTGATGCAAGGGCTGCTGTACTTGGAGGAAGCATAAAACCAATGTCCTCAGCTTTTGTGGTGATGAAAGATCCCCTGGGATTTTCCCAACGGGATTGTAATGCCTTACAGCCCCATCCAACTCTCATTAAACTAAATGGAAAGAACCTCAATCACTTCTGTGGAAATTGGATGTTTTCAGGGTTGGCCCAAATCCCATGTGAGGTAATTACATTCTTCCAACATCTTCCATCGGAAAAACTCAGTTCCCCCCCGCCCATCCCAAATGATCTCAAAGTAGCACTCTACTGATCATTTAAACTAAACAACTGCAGCAAATGCTGTCTTTTTTTTGACAACAATTATGAAAATGTGTTGTGATAATAAGCCATGTGACAAAAGAGGGTACAAGTCTCAGCAAGCAGCCTACTAAAATGAAAGGGAGGGTAAAACAAGTTACACTGATATTTATGAAAGTCTGAAAAGAAATTTGCTACTACCACTATATGTGTGTGTGGTACATGTCTCTAAAATTATATCATGTGTAGAGTTACAAACTTAAAATAACCATAGCTAAAGTAAAATTAATTTATGCTAAAATATGAATTAATGTAGCAGTTCATCAGGTAAATTACAGCATGTATTAGAAATGTGTTTACAGTCTTGATCCTCCAAACCACTTGTGTATAACAAATTTAGTTTGATGCACTATTCAGGAGCTTAAAGGTTAGTACATATTTAAGTACTTTACTGGATTAAACCTTTTGAAATTCTAAAATCTGCTGTGTTTCATTTCAGTACCTGAACTCAGCCTGCATACCCATGTTATACTTGCATGGCTATATCAAGTAAGAATGTACTTCTGTTGCTTTTTAGGTTGTTTACAGGACTGATGTAGGTCAGTCAAGAAAAAGACTTGACAACAAGAAGAAACTCGTTCATCAATTTGCACTTATCCTGCATGCAGGGTTCAACTAGCTTGTCTATGCCATCAGGGATGTGATATCACAAATTATTTTACCTAATGTGGACACAATTTAGGGGGTTGGTTGTTTTTAAAGAAGATATATTTTCTGTTCCTTTTCTACCAGGAATTACTGGGATAAATATTCAGTTCAACAGAGTAAAAATGCTTCTTGTCATTATTATAAAATAATAACTAGTTTTCTTATTCTAGGTGGCAGTGAGAAGTAGTAGCAATGCTGGACAGATCCATGCACTTTGCAGAATCAAAGCCCAGCTGTCAGTAGGTTCCTAACAAAACTGAACTGTTGTAAACCAAGGATGTTGCACAGTTTAAGCACTTCAGTTAATGCTTTAAGGAACAGAAAAAAGTTTTTTGTAAATAGTTTCCCTCTTCTCTTTTGTCTCTTCCTACATACTTATATTAAGAAGAGCACTGTGCATAAGTATTTTTGTACCATACAATCACTGTTAAATGAATGTATGCCTGTTTCAGAACACTCAAGTCAATTGTGACATTTTTTCATGCTATTTTATCATCATTAATGCTATGCCCTGGCTTCAGGTAACATTAAGCTTTCTTGTTTGTCCACTGGTCCTCTCCACCCCCCATACTATTTTCTGTCATCTTGGCCACTTCACTGTCCTAGGACTTAAAACTCATCAATAAATATTTCATGAGGCAAGAGACTTTCAAAATTGGTATTCTGGAAGAGTTTCCGATAAAGTGATTACCATCACTGAGTTGTAACCTAAAATGCTATACTTGACTGAAATTTATGAATAGTAAGCTTGCTTTATCTTTCTCTGTCTTCTTTCCCTTGCCCATGCTGTAAGTAAATCTGCACCCATGGCATATTACAAACAAGTAACTGACCCTGGAGCTGAGACCTGAAAAGTTATATTCCAGTTTAGAGCATGTGTTTGCTGAATATTAGGTACTGAGGTCTCAGAAAACATGATGAAATAGCTGGCTTTGGAGGAGAAGTAAGGTTTGAAACATAAAGAAGAAACAAGTCTGAATGTTGGGTTAGCAAGTATATTGCTTGTGCCAATTTTTTTCATGTGAGTTCTGGCTAGGAGGAAAGTGTTAATAAATACATAAATGAAATAACACAGAAGGAAAACAGAAAATGCAATTAACTCTGGTAAGGACGGACCACAAAAATATCTGTGAGAAAGGTATCAAAATTATTATAAGCGTTGTTGACTCTGTCAAGGTATAAAAATTATCAGCATTTTTGACTCCATGAAGTGTATTGCCTCTCATAAACTGTTTTCAGTAAAAAAACTGATGCCTGGAGGTTTCCTCCCCACTGAGGTACAGCCATATAGGGGATGGTCCTGAGACAGCTCTAGAGGGAGAAAGCTTCTCATGTGGAAATGACTTTCAATCCTACTAGCAGCTCACCAGCTTTAGGATACTCCTCCCTTCCTCTTCAAGGAACTTCCACCCCTATTCCATGGTCTCGAATGGTTTGTGTGGTTGCTTCAAACTGAAAACTTGGGAGCTGTCAGCAAAGGTTAAGGAATATCATTCAGGCTGCAGCCTAAAATACCTGAGTTCCTGGTCTTCCTGAGATTAAAGGAAATCAAGGGATCAAGCTGAAAAACTAACTTGGATCTGCCTTTCCTGTAGGAACAGCTAGGAAAGAAATGCAGGATTCTTGGGGTCATACTCTGTAGCCTACTGTGGGATATTTGTCTAAGAGTAAGCAGCCCTAAATACCCAGTGTTATTTGTCTATTTTGTTCAACGGCATTTCACAGCACAATGCATATGCTGCCCTTGAGTCAGGTCTCTGGCCCAGTGAGTTACCCTGCTCTTCATCACATTGTACGCTGACAGAAGAGAGTGAATCAATCACTCTCAAAGTGAGAGAAATCAGGTCCCTAAGTCCAGGGAAAGCATTTTCAGGCTGTGAATCTGTCCATTGTAAGGCCCTAACCTAGGGCTCTTCCTAGATATCAAAGTCTGTGAGACCACTACCATTTTGGACATATCTCCTTCCAGTTTTTCCTTCCGGATAAACCTGGGCTGCCTGTTTCTGTGTTGTTCTAAAGAGAACCAAGGCATTTAACTTGGATTTGTGAATTTGACTTCCAGAGCTTAGTTCCTAAAAGCTAAGTGCAGAAACCCCGAGCATTTCTGGAGCTCCTTTTTAGGTTTGCGTTGAAATACCTTTCCCATCTGAAAGGACAAACCTCATCTTTCACTTTGGCAGCTCTCACTGCAATAAGGAAACGGTGCCAGCTACAGTACTGAAACATGCCCCCAGATGATATAGGGGCTGTGAGCAAATTAGAGAGCTCTTGCTGAAGTTGATAATTAAGATTAGATTCAGATTCAGAAACCTGCACAGGAGTAGGCAGATGGTTCGTTCAGCTGCCAGCTGGAACTCAGCCTTCATGAGGCAGTCATTCAAGTTCAGCAGCACAGCTTCTTTCTGCAGAGTCAGAGCAAAGTCTACGCACACTAAGATCCTTCTGAAGATTTGAGGCCACCTCCACAGGTCTTGCAAACTGGATATGTATTCTCGAAGCAGTAGAGATTTTCAGTTCTAGACCAGATCAAGGTTTTGCTTGAAATACAAACAAGACTAAAAAGATAGAAGAAATGCGAGAAAGGATGCTATGGACCTACAGTTTCCTGACAGCTCTTGGTGGTCAATGGCTTACCTTGGCAATCTGGTGTTGTTGATCAGGTATCTTAAACACTTCATATATCAACAAAGGAATTCTTGTCTCTTAAAAAAAAAAGGTTTAAATACATAAAAAAAATATGTATCAACCAAAATGAGGGTATTATATATTTATAATCCCTCAGAGAAGACTTTATATAATTCTCAGCACTAAACTCACTCGGTCCTAAGTAGAATAGTTAACAATAATAACAAAAAATTACATTCTGTTCTTCAGCTGTGCCAACTTACAACAGTGCCTCAGAATAGCAGAGGCTTCATTACCTACTCTTGGTTCTTATAAAAATGCAAGAGAATAGGTTGCCACAGTGCCTAGGCACAAGTAGATAAGGTAAGGATGGAATATCAATCTTAATGAGTAATTCTTGTATTTTCGTTGCCCATTTATACCATACTTTAAAAAAAGCAAATCTATTAACCATAGTCCCAAGTGCTTGCTTTTTTTTTTTTCCCCTGTATGCAGTATGCTGCTGAGAATCAATCTTTAAATGTATTCTCAATTTTAAGTTCAAAACAATCGTTCCATGAACTCTCGTTTTCAGAGCAAGATTATAAACTGAATTAGAAGAGATAATGGGCAATTTCTACAGACACTTCATCTGCAGGTATGTTTGAAAAAGACTAGAAAATACTGTGTTTATTTTATGTATGTAAACATAATTTTAATGCACTTCCCCTCACACAAGGTAATGAAATTTTAAGATACATTCCCAGTACTGACAGGAAGCCAGCAACCATGTTCAGTTTTCTGCTTGTAAATTGAATTCTCCACTCAATTTATAAGGCACTGGCACAACTTGACATATCTATAGTGCAATAAAATACCTACCAGAATCGTTGAAACATATAAAATAATTATCACAGTGATGTGCTAGAGGAGACCTTTGGGGGTACTCTGGTACCCCTGTTAAAACCCTGTCACTAAACCAAAGGTAGCTGGTCCCCCTGTTTCTGCTAGAGATGAATTTCATCCCCATGGCTGTAGAAGTTAATCTGAATGGGGCTTTTTGGTTTTTTATATTTTGCTGAAATGTTCTCAGCATCATGTATTTTACAGGAGAACTTGCTTTTCCTTCCCCTTCTTTCAGATTATACAACTCAAAAGCAATTGCTGTTTCTGAAAACAATGCTTCAGACACATGTATTCAATAATGTATAATTCTGTTTGACACTGCCGTTACGTTCCCAGTGAGCTTCTGGCCAAGAGACAGTATTTCCTTGCAGATGGAACAGTGCCTTCTCAAGGTGCTGCCGAAGAGAACATGGGTTTAGCATGTGACAGGGATGGGGGTGGTGCTCTGGTTCAAGTTGTAGGCATCTGCTCTCCTGATTTTTCCTTTCCTCCTTGGCTTGTCCAAGGAGCCAAGATAATGGCCAGCATAGGCATATGGTCCTCCCTCAGACCGACGTGCATCAGATGCGTGGGGTGAGCTGCTTTGATCAGAGGAGATGTATAAACTGGTGAGCATGTGTGCTGGATCTAGCTATGGTCTGCAGCAAGCACTTTTGGGTCATGCTAGATCAGCTTGTACTTCTAGCAGCCTGAGGTTCCTAGCTCGGTCCTGTATGAGGATCAGACTTACAGCCGTCATGGACCCAAAAGTTTAAGCACGGGACATGTTAAAGGGAGCCTATCAGAGGCATACGAAAGTAACATACGGTTGTAAAAATTTTCTTCATGATAGAATCAACCATTAAAATATCAACAGAGTGTAATTCAGTAGGATCTCAGACCACAAGCTATTCCTTCCAGACAAGATTTTCATCCACGTTCTGCTTCATGAGCTTTTCATTTCCATTCTTCCACCGCTCAGTATCTATTCAGATACTTTGGATTTAAAAGCTTTGTTATCAGGACTCCTGATGTGTGGGCAGTATTTTCAAGCTCTTTCCTATCAGCAGGTGATCTAGAAAGTTTTATTTAATGGAAAAAAAATATAAGTGCGTAAGTTCTCATGCAATCACTGAACCCTAGGACTGGGGGCTTCTGGGAGATTTGCATTTAAATTGTTAATATTTAGAAATAATTATTTTCTCCCCTCTATTATTGTACTGTAATAGTTCTTTCTTGTACTTGTTCTGTGTTACAAAATAAATATTTATTTCTGATTTCCCCTGTTTCTTCCCCAGTGTAAAGCTGCATGTGTTTGCCTGGCATGAGCAACTGCCAATAATTTGATGATAAGAAGGGAAACAAGAAGACTTGAATTTATGCCTTCCCACTTTCTCCAGTACTGTTCTTCAGACTTTCCTGAACATCAAGAAACTTTTTTCTTTATTCTCCTCTAAATCTCTCTGTACAAATCCTCTTTGTCAGGATACCTAAACAGAGTTTTCCAATGTTAGACTGCTCCTAAACTGAGATCACTGCTTATTGTATCAAGTATATGTTTATACCTGTATGTGTATATACATATATATATATATATATATGTATGAACATATGTATACACAGACCTCATTTTCTGCAGGCCGGCAGCTAGTACTTGCCTTATATTTAGCTAGGAAGGTCTCTGAAACAGACACTCAATTTTCTTCTGGCTAATAATAATAGTCATTGCTGAGAACTTTATTCTGATTTTATGGTATTTGTCTCTCACTATTCATTCAGTTCTGAAATCTTAAAGTATTCTATTATCAGCATTTTGCTTGTTTTTTATGAACTTTGAAAAGAATGTGCCCTCTCCTCCTTGTGCCAGTGACACCTGTACTCCAGGAACCATTAGGAGTAGCAGTGAAATGAACAGCCTGAATTCATTTTCTGCAAATAATCAAGATGGCAGCTCCATAAATAAGTTTCAGAAAGATCCCATGTACGAAATCCTCATTTTTCTCATAATAGACAAAATTCAATAATATCTCCTACATAATCTTGATGCCAAATAAGAATGAAAAATTAAGAAATGAGCTTTACTGCCATTTATAGAGGGTAATAAGAACTCTTAATACAACCTCAGCTGGTCAATCGAGAAAGGCATTGGGGCAGGACAGCAGACATGACCAGGGAGAAAGCAATGATGAGGTGTGTCTAGGATGACTGCTGCATGATGAAACTTTAACATAAATGGCTAAACATATAAACCCAGAATTAATTTATTTGCTAATTTACCCAAATATATCTACAACTCTGTACTGCAGCTTACTAGACTATTATTTAGAATTAAATCAGACCTGAGTCTTACAGTTATTTTTACATTTTTTTATTACAGTTTCCTGTACAGCCTCCAGTCCCATTTTAATGTTTTGACAGTTATTCACTAAGCCAAGGAGAGGGAAATACATCTTTTGCTGAATATATGCAAACAGAATGTGAAGCAAGTTTGCACAGAACATTGGGTTGTAGCCTGAATCATCATACAGTTTCGAGCTCCTGGTTTGGGGGATTATCAGTCAGCTGTACACAGTGAATCAAATTTAGAGGTTTTGAGTACCAGCTAGTGAGGCCAAATGGAGTTGCAAGCCAGCCAAACATTTCAGAATAAGGTTGGTATAGAAATGTAACTTTTTATCCAATTACAATGTAAGACAGCAAAGAGCATTAAAAATATGAAATAACTTCCAATTAAAGAGTAATGTTAGTTTCCCGGATTCAATGCATTGAGCTATTACAGCTATTCAAGATTATAACAGAAGCATTAACAGCAATTCACTATTCAGTCAGATGTATGCTGGAATTTCATTGGATTTTTGCTGGTTTATTTACCTTGCTGGCAGAACGAGGTCTTATGTACATACAGGAATGTGTTCTTCTGAAACACATCTAGATCATCTTGCTTTTACAAAGATGTTTATTAAGTAAACTAATGCTGACTGATGTTGTTTTATTTGTGTAGTTAGTGTCAGTATCTTGACGTTTAAATTCTCCACCCAAAAGCTGTTGCTGTCTTGCATTCCCATAGTCTTTCTAGAAGTTGCTTACTGAAAATGTATGGCAGATATTTTCCTAGCCTGTAGACAAAGGCCCAGATGGAAGAGAATTACGAGGGTGGAAGGAAAGAATCAATATATCTTATCAAGTCTTTTAATGCAATTTTGTTTTCAGAAGTGTAAGTGCCATTTTATCTGCTGTGTTTTACCCCCTTCTTCAGGTGTTGGAATTACTACATTTAAAATGCAGAATGTAAAAGCCGAGATGGTGTCTTTTTTGCCTCCTCGTAAACAGCTTAAAAATTCTGCAGGTTAAAGATAAATTGGGATAGAAAGTATAAGAACCAATTAAGACAGAGTGACTTTTACACACAGTGCAGTTATGAAAAAACAACTGTACTGTGATTATGCAAATCAGCCACTAACAACCAAAATGAGGGGATTTACATAACGGAGAAAAAAATTCTTCACAGTTATGCCTCAGTAACCTTACAGGATACTTGCACTTTAATTGTATGACTCATTGTAATAAAATGATCCCACTTGCTTTTTCTGGAGTGAAATATATGTTAGGACATTACCATTCTGAATGATTTGTGTGTTTCTGGAAGCCCACTCTCCTGTGGCGTATATTCCACTTTAAAGAGATACAAATCAATGACAAAAACCAGAATTTCTACTCGTATCAATCAAAATTTTAACTGGGTTTACATACTGCATCACTGCTCTTGAAGTAAATGTATACTAATACAAATGGTCCCTCTCTTCTCGGAACTTTTATTTCCTCATTCTATTAAATTAATCAATTTTTTACAAAATAAGACTTCTCTGGTGCATATATTACAGGAGGAAACATCAGTATAATTTAAATTGTACAGGCTCTATCTTGCAGTTTCAAAAGTGAAATCTTAATGGGAATTCTGATATTTTTAGTTAGTTAAGTATGTCTAGACTATTTAACTTGTGACTTTTATGTGTATAAATATATATTGTTTTAAAAAGATGACTGTTCTAATACAAGCCACATGGAAGGAACAGTATTTATTCAGCTGGGTGTAGTTTTCTGTACCTTTATTTTTGTCATAATGTATTCCACTTCTTGAATGGATTTTTTTTAATATAAGCATGACACGATGTTACATAATTTCTATGAAAAAACAGAAAGAGAAGACTATATATAAATTAGTCCTTACTATGGCTCAGCTTTTTTACTACTCTAAGTTGATTGCAGGTGAGCTTCTTCACAATACAGGTACATTCTATTCTATTATACATTCATTAAATCACAGTGGCTTATTTTCCATCTGCACACATCTTAGGCAGAGGCAAATAAAACATTTAAATATTTCTCTCTTGCACATAGACAACACAGCACTGAAAAAAAAAAATTCTCTTGAAGTAACTACTGAGCTTTCAAAACCTTCCCTGTACGTGAACTAGAAAACAGACTTGTCACTGATCTGCATAGATAGAGAACTTGCTGACTACAGTCAGGTCTTCAGTTTGAATCTACCAGAGGAAAAACCTGGTCCATGGTCTTAGGAGTGTTCTTAGACCCAGGTATCTGTGCTGTCCCAACTGGGCCTGTCCACCATATTTATTCTCTCTCACACAGCAAGAAATTCCCAGAAAGGCACTATAAAAACAGTTTGGATGGAACATACATTCTGCTCTGTTTTAAGAGATATTCTCAGAAAATTTGCAACCAGCTGTAAGAGGCAAGGTCTGACATCTTTTCTACCACAATTAAATCCTCAGCTTTGTAATAGGCTAACAACATCTCACTGACAACTCCCTACTGACATAAATCGAAAAAACAGTATGAAAATGCTGTAATCTTCCAATAGGGAAGTAAGGTCTCCTCTCCCCTCCTGTCCCCAATATTTTGAAAAGAGTCAACTTAAAACTTATTTGGTGATCTGTCTGTGTTAGTTTATAAATGAGAAGAAACACATACAGACCTGTCAGTTACAGTCTATTCATGTAGGATTTGTTCTTGGGTAAAATGGGGAAAACAATAGTTATTTGGGGATATAAAATGCTCCAACATGTCAATGGCACTATTTCATATTTAAGTATTTAAAAAACCACACATCCAAGCTCTCTGCCCCTTTGCAGTACAATGAAGATTCAACTTTCTTCTTGAAATGGCAAAATTTTTAAAAAAATGTATACAGCAGAATGTCATGTTAAACAGTTCCAGTATTTGATGAAGATGCTGGGAAGATCCAGTCACATCTGTAGTCTCTAGAAGGAGAGCAGACAATTGGCATGGGATCTGTGACTACTCCAGGCTCATTTCCCCACTCTAGAACAGAATTACTACATGATCTTGGATAAGAGTCCAGATTTCTAAAATGGGGGAAATATGTTCTGGTCTCACTGTCAGCACAAGGTACCACGTTCCACAGATACTATAATGTATTTCATAATGAATAAGACTTGTCTTATGGCCTAGTACACTTTTATTGGTAAGCATCTTCATCGTATAATAGTTGGGGGGGTTGTTTGTTTGTTTGTTTGTTTGGGTTTTTTTCATGAATAGAAAAAAACCCCAAAACTTTATTCAGTCTGATCTGGAAAGATTCTCCAGATTGGACTTTCCACTTGTTTTCATCATTGTTTTAAAAAAGTATGGCAGGAGTGCATTCAAAGTTCCTCTCTATCTACAGACGTTTTCCTAGACCTACCAATTACACAGCTCCTCATATTGGAAATCATTCACACTTCTGCTATGTTAAAATCTAAGCTTAAAAATAAAAGAATATCTACATAAAAGCGTCATCTACCTCATTTATACAGCACGGTGAGATAAAAATTAAAAGACAAATGTTTCAATGCTGACTGTTTCTTCCTCAAAGCCATCTTTTATTTTTAGCGCTTCCTTTTTCTTCTTCTAGTTTTGTTTGTCCCATGATATCATCAGGCAATTTCATTTCAGCATGGTCTGCACTGGACTGTGCAGATTACCAGACTAATGACATACGGACTTCTTACCACTGTAACACCTCTATTTTTGCAAGTGAGAATTTTGAATGACAGAGCAAACCTGTTTGCTATTAATTTTGCAAAAACCACACCTGCCAGATTGCCAACATCCTTTTCAGAGATTAAAAAATTGATTGATATTCTAATTTGTTATCTGTCTTTATCAGTCACACAACATTTCTTTACACAAATGATAACCTTCTAAAAATGAAAACTCTAAGATATGTTAAAATACCTTCCTGAAAGTATTTTACATTTATTTATTCTTATTAAAGACTCAATGATTCTCTAATATTTGCTATTAAAACACACATGCACACACAGCCTTCACCTTCATGTCTACAAAAGTACCAGAATTATCTGCTTGTATCAACAGGTAATTTTTCTGTCAGTAACATAAAGCATTTTTTTTTTAATTATATGAAACACCATTGACAATGAATTAGTTGTATATACCAGTTGTATCCATACTAAAACTTACTAAACAGGTTCAAGATCTCTAGTATAATCATAAACAGCAGCAAAAAAATAATGCTTATATTTTTTTTACAAATGTGAACAACCTTAGGCCTCCTTTGTATCAATATTTTCTAGCACAGACCAAAGAACCCTGATGACTTTAACCCTACTGACTTCACAGAAAGAGACATTGGTACTTTTAAAGTTTTCTACATGGTACAGGAACTCATGGAAACAATGTTCAATGGCTGATCTAATTGAATTACTGAGTGGAAAAGCATGGCTACCTTCATACTTTATTGATGCATTTTAGCTATTTCCTTGTTAAAAAGACATTTTCGCACTTTTCCTATATTTTCTAATCCCCAAAGATATACACTTTCCTTATTTTCTCAATATTTATGAGTTCTGGCCAAATTTTGCTTTAAGGTAATATGCACCCACACATTTATCCCCACATAAAACCCTAAGTGTTACTGTTAGGAAATATTTTGCTTGTTGGTCGTATGGTCGCTGTGAAGTTCTTTCATTCCAGTTTTGATGGTTAAGCAGTAATTAACCAGTAAAAATTACCAAGAAAATCTAACATATCAAAAATAGACTCAAATTACATATGAGTTTGACCCTGTTTTTTCTACTTCAATTAATTTTGAGGAGCTTACTAAACCAGATTTATCTTCTGATTTTTCTAGTTTTGACTAGAAAACATTTAGTATACTGTCTAAATAAATGCCAAAGAAAATGTCAAGTTAAATGTAATCTACCAACAGAAGCTTTTTAATCAATCAAGTTTTACTTACGTGGAATTTTGTTCAGTTCATTCATGAACTTCTCTTTTAACTTTGAAAATGCATCTTCTTTTCCTCCCCCTCCTCCGGGACTGGCTGGCTCAGTGACATTACTTGGAGGGGCTGCTGCTACTGTGGTAGCTGGTGGTGCTGCCAGGGCTTCATGATGACTTTCACTCACCATTTTAACCACTAGGTAAGCTGTTGGAATAAAAAAACCCAAAAGATAATGTGTAAACCATTGAAATGGATCTCTCATCACTAAAAGACTAAATATGCAGAATATAATTTGGTGATTATGCTTACTAGGTAAATTACGACTGGATCAGCATATTGCTTCATGTTCTTCATAAAATATTTATTAGACAAGAGAGAAAAGTCTTTTACAGGGTTAATTTCAGCTAGAATCATTTTATTGCTTAGAGTTCTTCTCCAATGGTGCTGCATTTTGAACTGCTGAATTTGAAGCCTCAAAATTCCTGTAAAACTCTCATGCAGATTTACGCTTTGCTCTTCGATTTTGAATGTATAAGCAAATTGGGTAATAACTGCTCCCTATGTGCAAATTTCACAGTGGATTTACAGAATTATTTTTCTATGAGAGTTAGAGAGGTATGGATCATGGCCAAAGTTTCTATATAAAATAAATGAAGTGATAAGGATATAACAAAAACACTTCAAGATTTCCTGTCAAAGTAATAACCTACTATTTCCTATTTAAACAAGTTGTATATGAAACGGAAACTGATTTGCATCCATTTTTATCTTCACTTATCAAAGGTACTTTTCCTTCCAGTTATTTCATGTGACATTTGCTATGGACAATATTCTCTTAAATTATTCAAATGTCTCATTGGTGTATTCATGAAGCTCCAACATCTGTAGGGTATCTAAATGCAACCATATTGAAATGTCTAAGAGGCTGTCACAAACATAATCCCACATCATTATATTTTTAATTTCAAGTTGTTTAACGGGCATTTTGCAAAACCTTTACTTTAGCATACATTATAAAACAAAGAATTTTGAGCCAGTGGGTTGAAGGTGAGATGACACCCACAAAGCATTTTCAAGTATCACCAGAAGGTTGGTTGAAATGTTTATATTGGTTTTGAACACACTCTTCTGATTTTCTGCCACATCCTAAATATTACTGATCTGAATAATTATTCTGTTTTCCTTAAAAAAAAAAGAGGGAGAAAGAGTTTGAGAGATAACAGTCATTATTGCTCTGAGTGTACAATTGCTCTCAGCCCTAAAAGGCATTTGGCCGTTGACCTTTTGCTGAGAAATTTAAATATCACCATAGGAAAAAAAGGGTAAACATCAAAATTAAAAGGGCATAGGAACGTCTGACTGCATGCAATATGATGAATCATGAGATTTTCTGCCTTAAGTGACTGTTTTCATGGATGTTGCGGAGAGTGCTCAAATCACTAAATCAAGATGAGAATTGGCTTCTAGTCCTTCAACTTTACTACTACAAGCCCACGGTCACGAAGACCTGTAAGCACAGACCTAACTGCAGGCAAAATGAACCTTTTAAAATCACCCTCACCATTTCTGCCATTAAACAGGGGTTTGCACACAAGTTTAGTCTGGAATAGAAGCCATTCTGAAATACTGTCATCCAATGAAAAAAAAAATTAACTAAATAGGGGACTGGCCTTCTTCTGAAGAAGCAATTTAGTGGATATTTTGCAGCAATTTTATTGATGCAGCACTGAATGAAGTGGTATTCCCTGCCTGCCCATCACTTCTGCCTTTGCCCTCATAGTCTCTAGCCTAATATAAAATCATGTTGATGTTGACACAGAATATGTATATGATACAGCTCCATAAATATTTCATAAGCATGCAGCAGTCTTATCTATTTGCCCATAACAACATGGGAGCAGTTCACTATCTAAAGCAGATCGAAGTCGATGGAAAGATTCCAGTTAATATCCATGAACTTTGGCTCAAGTTCGATGTCTGCAATGATTTCCCCACTTGCCTCCCAAAATAACATTGGGGAAAAACATGCAGTGCATAATTTGGTTAGTATGAAATAATGTGCCAGCTATTCCAGACTAGAAGACTTTTTCCATATGCTCTGATGAATGCCAAATACTATGAAGCAAAACATGCAGAGCCATCAGCTGTAAACATTAGCGCTGTTTTACATTACAGCATTCTGTCAATGAATGTCAGTTAAATCAGAAGAAAAGTTGTATGATATATCATAATTAAATCAAAATTAAATTGCTTAATTATAATATATTGCTTAATTATTTCAGGCCTGGCAGTTGACTGTTTTATTCTGTAATGGAAGACACAATTTGCAGTGATGACTTTCAGCTAATTAAAAATTAAGGCAAATGTAATTTATTTGCTTCTAGTTTCAGAGATATATTTTGAAAATATATTATGAGAAGAAATTTGAAGCTTTACACTTCCATTTATTTAAAAGAAGGAAAAAATAACACACCAGAGTATTCTTCTGAACTCCAGGAACAATCCTTGGTAGAGTCCTAATGCAGTTAGAGGTCACTACATCTAATGAGGCATGCACAAATGCTTTGAGATGTGCTACAGAGCCTTTGACCTTTATATGCCAGTGACACTGTCTTGATATTTTGAATGGGTGTGAAGGAGCTGAAAAAGAATCTTGTCTCAGAAAAAGCTTTCTGCAGTAAAAAATTTTCTTAAGAGCACATGCTCACTCCCTTATAGAGATAACATCTAATGGCTTTTATTATTGTAATGCTGCAGCTTTCCACAATAATGGTATAAACACTGTGATATTATTAGTGTCTGCAGAGCACTGAATAATTAGATTTAAATTAGCCTTTGACAAAAAAAGGGGTTACTTTAATGCTGCAGTGCACTGCTGAAGGTAAAGATCTACATAATACTAGCAGATTATTTGACATTTATGAAATTATAGTTGAAAGCAAAAATTTCATAAAAAAAGAAATGTCATAGAATTCAATTATGATTTTCAATTCAGTATTCACAAGATGATTATACTGCTAGGTATGAAACATTACATATTTCATGTGCAACATACAGCCATAAATAAAAGTACATTCATAGTCATACATAAAAATACAATTTACTTTACATGCTTCTACAAAACACAGCATAGACAATATTCCCTGAGCATGCCAATTCTTTGGTATACCACTGCCCAGCCATTCTATTGCCATAAAATCATTATAAGACATGTAAAACAAAACAAAGAACAAATACATGGAATACTTCAACGTAATGCTTGTTGTCTCTATACAGAAGTAGTAAGTGTTGAATGAAAATCTAGAGATGATGATTTGAACCCTTGAGGAGGTCAGGGGTTGTCTCTATACAGAAGTAGTAAGTGTACAGAAGGGGTTGTCTCTATACAGAAGTAGTAAGTGTACAGAAGTAGTAAGTGTCCTTGAAGAGGTCAGGGGTTGTCTCTATACAGAAGTAGTAAGTGTTGAATGAAAATCTAGAGATGATGATTTGAACCCTTGAGGAGGTCAGGGGTTTAGAGCCTTACTTCCCTCTGACAAAAATAAGTCACAGCTCAAACTTCTACATTACTCCTACATGACTTCCTCTGAAAATGAAGCATCTGAGTAATATACAAATGGAGATTCATAAGCAAGAGATTTCCCTATGGAGGAACAACGTATTGGCTGACTGCCTTAGTATGCTGCTATGGATCCTGATGGTGAGAGTCCATTGGAAAGCACCTCTTAAGGGAGTGGTAAAGTAGTAACTACTCTTAAGAGAGAATTAACGAAGAGGAGTAAGACTTTAGCATGGATGATTACAAAGCATGGAGTAAACTCTGGAAATCAGAGCTGAAAGAACATGTTCCAAGGGCAACAGCCTTTATTTGCAAATATTCTGGCATATCCAAGATATGGACTAATCCCATGGGAAATTTTTACTTGTTTTAGCCCAAAGGGGAGCAAAGCAAATTTGAACGGTTTTTATGTGGTTAAATTACAGCAAGTATACCACAGCAGTGGCTAAAGGACTTAGTGAATACTTTATCTCATGGAAATAAAATTGGTGACATTCCTTCTACATGGTGGATTTCAGACAATTTAATTTTGGTTATTCTTCCTCTTATCTGCTGAATACAAACTGGGTGGAGTGAGACAGCAAATAGGTCAGACATACCATGCTGATCAAATCATTCCCTGCCAATGAGAAATTTCCTGAAAAGTGTCCTTTTACCTTTTTGCCTCTCAAATTTTTCTGCCATACTAGAAATTAAAATTAATGAAATTATTCAAAACATGCAAACATAGTGTTACTATGAGTAAATGTATAAGTTTTCAGAAGTAATTGTCATCATTTGTTCAATGTTTAATGCTGTAACTGTAGTAGAGCTGGTCACTGTACCTCAGTAAGCCTGAAGAGCTGTAAGTTTGGATCTATATTGTTAAACAGTATTTCCTGGATAGCTTATCTTCTCAGCATCCTAAACATGTTCACCTCAGCAGTTACACCCAGCTTGAAATGTAATCACAAAATTTATCCAAGAAAGAAAAAAAAAAAACCCAAACACGTTAACATCGGTTGTGTTCCTCTGTCATTTTTGTTTACAGCTCCTGTGCACTGAAAGAAATAAATTATTAGCTTTCAGTGCTGATATGCCATGGGTAAGTATGCAGTGCTACCAGTGAAAGGTTTGACACCAGACTGAAAATTTACCCTATTCCATTATACTGTTTTTGATGAAATTAATTAATCATTAAGAAGATGAGAACATTACCAGAATGTCTAAAGATATCTACAATAAACGATCTCTTCCTAGATTTAAGTATTCTGGGATGTTAATAATACATCTTTACTAATTCATCTTCCTATTAATGAAATACACTATCTTTCTAGCTTCAGTAATGGACATTTATTTTAAAAGACAAGCTCAGAAAAGAGACTTTCTTGGTTTTTTATACAGATGGGTCTGTAAGTACATTTTCAGAAGAATGGAAGGTCATGGAAAAGATGTCATATCAGACAGCCTTTTCACCACTACCACAAAAGCTTACAATGCAATCCACATTTAGTATTGCTTTACAGATGGTACATGAAAGGCTCAATATTTCATGGGGATAAAAGTTCTGATAAAGAAGCTTGGTAGGTGAATTGAGGTGTCCTGTCTGTGCCGCTACCAATGCACAAGAAATGTCCCAGCAAACCCCCATAGAATCACTCCTGCACCTCTTTTAGTGGAGGAGAGTCATTTCTCCCGCTGTCATATGTAAAACATCAACTGACGCTTTCTAGACCCCAGCTGTATATTGGCTCTTTAAAGCTGTTTTCCAGTGCATGCTACTAATACCACACCAATAGTTTAATTGGCTTGAGAGAATGAACAAGATAAAGCACCTAAACCTATCCCCCAAAAGCCCAAGGCTACTTTTAGAAATTACTATGCCAGCGTGTCCTGCCAAAGGTCCTGAAACAGCTAGTTAGACTCAGTTATCTACAGCACAGTCCTAGACCAGGCAACAAATCTTCCCAATATTAGACATGAGCTCAGTATCAGTCTCCAGAATTTGTTTAGAATAGAAACAAAAATTTTTGGAAAAACAACTGAAAGACACTAACTTGATGACCAAATCCAAACTCACTGTCATAGGAAAACGAACTACTGTAAGATTTTCAGTCTAATATTTATACTGAAAAACCTCTTATCTGAGTATGAGTTATATCCAAATAATATCCAAAGCTTTGTGTAGTTTTCTTAACCTATTTCACATTTTAAAATTCACTGTATATCTAATAAATGTAGAATATATATAGAATAGGCATAGAATGGTTCACAGTTCTCTGTCATGATAAACACATTTATTTAACTGAAATAATTACAACATACAATTTCATCTCTAAGTATGTTTCAAAGCTAACCATATGATGTCACAGAAAACAATCTACCCAGTGGACCATCTGAGTATTTCAGGAGGGATATGAACACTGTCAACACTGGAGAAAGACAAATACCTCAAGTACATGGCACAATCTACAGGTTTCCTTTTCAGCTTCCTAGTCACCCATTATTAAATACAGCAGAACTGTTCAACATATAGGGCTCTGAAATATCTTACACTGCAGGGTCTGTGCGAGAGAAACTTTAGCTCAGATATTCAGAAAGAGCCTCAGTCTGATATGTAATCTATGAACAGCTGATCACTGTATATTTTGCAGCAACAAGATATGCAAAATGGTATTTTCAGACTCACTCCTTACGCTGTTGATAAGACTGCTGTTAATTTAAATGAGAACAGTGAAGCCAACACTATTTTCTTTCCAGCTAAAAGTCATAATTTTCTGACTGCACTTTAAACTTCCACTCCTGCAACTCAGAAGAGCACACGGGAGCCAGAGGAGACACGGCAGCTTACAGAGAAACATAAAAATTAAGAGCAAAGAGCCTTGCAGTAAGTCAAGAGTGGTGAATCCCCTGTATATGTTCACTATATAAATGCCTGTTTCCCTGACAATGTTCTGAAATGCTTATTTTCCCCTAAGTATATTATTTCTTAGTCATGCATTTCTTTTGATTTTTAGATGTAATGGGGCAAGAGACAGCCCTGTCTCTCTGGATGTTGACATTGTTGTCATGTTTCAGCAGCAGTGAGGTTACTAAATCTGTCAAAGCATTAGAATATGTATAATTTAACCCCTCCATTTTCCTCTACCACTGCAAATGCTGCTTGAAAATGACAGAGGTCTTTGATAAGGAAAGAAAGAGAAAGAGAGAAAGAGAGAGAGAAAGAGAGAAAGAGAGAAAGAGAGAAAGAGAGAAAGAGAGAAAAAGAGAGAAAGAGAGAAAGAGAGAAAGAGAGAAAGAGAGAAAGAAGGGAGGGAGGGAGACGGAAGGAAGGAAGGAAGGAAGGAAGGAAGGAAAGAAG
>NW_020799092.1:39789197-39861675 GCF_003259725.1 Athene cunicularia
AGGAGGGAGGGAGGGAGGAAGGAGCTACAGTAATTTCCTCCACGTGATCATTCTGTCAAGTTTCATGCTTGCATCTTGTTTCCTGAAGCTGTAATCTGCATTTCTACTCCCTTGGTATTTACTTCCAGACTTCCTTTATACAGCAGTGTAAGACAAAAGAATTCATATAAAAATTAGTGTTCAACTGCATTTAAGCATGAAATTCTAATACAGTCCACAGGGAATTCTTGCTGTTCCAAAATCATTTTAGAGTAATCCTACAAATAATGAAGCCCTTTAAAATAATAAATTCATTGTTATGTACATTGCATAAAATCAATTTTTATTCACATATTTGGCTCCTGTCCAATCAATGGCTCTAATAAAGCCTATAAACTAGTAAAGTGCCATAGAGACTAACTATGACATGGTAAAATTCATAAGGAACAACACAACAGAAACTGTAAAATAATACGGAGAAATGCTATTAATATTCTTGGTTTGGTATCTGTCATGACTCTAAATTCACTATTTCCCCTTTGAATTTTCCTTCTATTGAGATTTCCGACGTGTCCCAATTTCTGTGCTCAGTAACCATGGGGTTAGTAAAATGAATTACAAACAAGCAGGATGGTACGTGCACTAAGGAACCAAATATAGGGAGCTGAGATATTCAGTTCAGTGCTACCTCACAGATTAGTTAAGTCTTGGACTTAGGTTGTGAAATAATTGGCACCTCAGAGTGTGATTCTACTCTGAAAAGTGACTATATAAAAATGGCACCTTCCTTCTGAAAAAGATCTGCTCTTTATGTATATTCAGTCATATATGCTGAATTTAATGAGTCCCACATTCCAGATTCATCGAGTGCTTTCCTGTTATATCTGCAGCATCAAAAGATAAGAAAACAGGAACACATAAGATCGAATTACTCCTCTACATCATGAATGCAGTTATAAACTAAATTTCATAGACCAGTTGATTATATCTTTGAGAATCTACTGCAGATTACACAGTTACAGTTGAAAGCATGGGTTTATATCCTTGTAGCCAAGCACATGAAATTTGGGCAGAATTACTTGGTGGTAGGTGGAAGAAGGAAACAGCTCAGCTAGTTTTTCAGATCCTACATTATATGGCTGGCATTTAGAAAAAATGTAAACAGTTGGTACTTGGCATTAAAGCCTTAAAATGCGTCACCCAAGTGTACTAATGGGAAAAATAGTCACATGTGAGTAAATTTTGTAGATCAAGCTTTGCAAATTCTGTGTGATAAAACATTCAGACTTTTCAGGTAGATGCATTTGGGTTTTAAAAAATCTCAGTAGTTTAGCAGATACCTGTAAAGTACTTGTGTGTACACAAATATATCTCTCTGTATATATACATCAAATGTATATTCCTCCCACATGCGTATTAATGATATGCTACTGTGCTCACTGTAAGGTGACTAACCAAGTATTATGATTTCATTGCGAATAAAGCAAACAATGACAGATCAAGAATTTTCTTAGAACCAGATGGTGGGTTTGTGCAGAAATACACAATTTTCATAAATTGTGATTGCTGATAAAAAGATTTTTTAGGATTTTCTTCAGCCATATCATATCAGCACTGAAATCAGGAACAATGCTCTAAAATCATGAAAGTAAACTGATTGACTGTGACAGGTTCTGTTAATTGCAGCTACATGAAAATTATTGCTTCATGAATGTCAGCAGTCCGGGAAAGAAGAGCATGGGGGCACAGCAAGTATCTACATTTAGATCTCCTTTTTAAGTTAAAAATAGAAAAAAGTTATTTGATATTTATAGTTAATTACTGTACTTACACTTTGAAGGCAATCTTATCAGCATACGGAAGAAAAATAGTGGAAATTGGAATTAATTGTCCCATAATGACTGACACTTTCTTCCTGATGAGAATGATATGCCATCATGCAATAGCTTTCCACACACAGCAGGAGGGAAAATTATCGATCAATTACATGACAATTAATTCCTAACTTGTAGCATTTTTCCACTGAAAATAAGAAAAAAGATCCTAATTTGAGATTAATAATCATGCATTCCCTACAGTGTTTTGGAAAGCCATCTTTTATATATATATATATATCTGAAATTATTTTAACAACTGATAACCGCAAACTGAGGCAGTTTATAAAGTATTAGTATAAGCATTACTTTCCGGTGCTGGTACAACTATTTCTCATTCTGCAATTATTTTTGTAGATGAACAATTTAGCAGGGATCCCATTCACAAAAATGTTGTATCCAACTCATACATGAGCAATACTAGAGAACATAACCTCAGAATAAAGATGAGGAAGTAACAAAACAAAAGGAAAAAAGAAAACTACTTGGATATGTTTTGTTTAAATAAAGTTAAGGACTGAATGGTAATTTAGGGTTTTCCATAAATTTAAGACTTTTAGGTTTTTTGCACATGGAAACTCTTGGTGTGTCCATGTTCCCATCTTTTCTTTCTCTAGACCAGAGAAAGCTCACGAGGTAGCTTTGAATTCCTTTGGATAGATGACAGACCTCAGCCTAAGGTTACCTTCATTGAGTGAGTTCTCCCATCACTGAGTTTTACATACAGCAAAGTTGCTGCCTCCATTCATTTGTGCTTCTCTGAAAGAGAAGAGTCATCACTGTTCAGCTTTTGAAAAAAAGAGACCTGCATGTCCACCTTCAGGAGAGGACATAAACATCACCTGAAAGAAAGCACTGGAGACAGTTCAGAGGAGTGGGATGTATGAGTCACTCCTGTTTTTAGCATACCCTGCTGATTAGGCAGCTTCTCAGCATGCTGGCTGCTGAGCAACTCATTTTGAGGTACTCACATCTTCTGGATATTATATGGGAGGCTTGGTCTAAAGCTATGATACAGCCCAAGGTTGTAGAGAGCAGGTGGGGGTATTTATATGCACAGCATCAGGGATCCTCTAATCAAATCCACAACCTGTATTTGCTCTGCTTGTATAAATAGGGTGACAAAAGCAGTCTTGTGTTTCTTTCTGATGGTGTGACCCTTCTGGATCATGAATATCCCCCACTCCCATCTGGAAGTTCATCACAGCTTTGAAAGAAACTTGGTGGACTGAGGCCAACTGAGATGCCTGGGCTGAATTCTGAAAGCAGAGCTCCTGAGTGCCTCATTTAGGATGGCAGGTAAAGTCCCAGGGTATCATGCCCTTTTAGACAGAGGGATGGATCTACCCTAAATTTGGACAACAGTCTGCAGTAGCATTCTGACTGAAAAGCAGTGATTGATAGACCATTCTGCCTCATTAGCCACTTACTGCTGCAGGAGGGCAACTAAGGTTAGCACTATTGCCAAAACAACCTGAGGGAGACAGCAATCCTACTTAATAGGCATGGCTGATTTATTGCTATTGCTGGCTTTCCCAATTTTGTTCTGAGCGCTAATTCCTTCTGCCCAGTGCCAGTGCTCTTTGTTTTAAACCATTGACTCAGCGCTTATTGGGGGGAAAGTGCTGTTCATCAAAAGCCTGTAAGAAGGATAATTCGTTTTTTCAAGTCTCTGGATGGAAATTTGAGCAGATTGTACTTAACCTACCCGTAATTCAACTTGGCCCACCCTGAACACCTCTTTGGTTACAGTAGGGTTAGTTTGTTTTTTTAACCCAGTGCAGCAGGTACTGCTACTGCAGTTAGATCTCTAGCAGTTAAAACACCTTAGTGCACATGCTCACATACGCTAAGTTTTCCTATAGAGTTGTCCAACTGGGACATCAGAAGAAGGGCTGTGTGTATGCTAAGTGCTATACAGTTAACTTTCGTGCAGAAAAACAACAGTTTTAAGTGAACAAATGAACATGAAAGAAACAGAGTTCTACTTTGTGTAGAGGTCTTATTGATATAATTTTGAAAAATCTGTTCTGTTTCAGATCTTATTTTCTTTGATGAGCATGTTATCTAATTGAATGCTTCAATGTGGTAATGCTTTTTTTGTTTGTTTAGTTTTCTTTTTTCTCCCCTATTTTGTTTATCGTGAAGCTCTATATACAGCTATGGCATTATAACAATTTATTGGTCACAAACCCCAATGTATAACCATGATCCATTTAAGAATGAAAACAAAAAACTTCCTGATCATATGTACATAGGAAAATAAGATTATCTGTTGTCACAGCACAGAATGAAGACAATTAGTTACGTACTCAGTTCCCACATTGTTAGGTCACCATAGCTGGTGTACAACTATACATCTTTAGCAAACTTCTAGCAAAAAATAGTATCATTTTCACTATCATGTGATCTGTAGCCTGCTGATCAGTGTGTGGCATAGCAGACTTGCAGTTGGGGAGCTTCAGCACTAAAGATATATGTCCTCCAAGGTTGTGTGCTACCACTGCTTGGCTGGTAAACTTGGCCAATAAGGAGGATGACACAAGGCAGAGATCATGCTCCCTGATGCTTCATATGCTCAAGAGAACAAAGTGGCTGGGACAGACAAGCGATCATTTTAACTTCATTTCCAGCCTCTGGTAGCTGTTTTTTGCCCTCTGCAATCCGTAAATCAAAGGGTATTGTTCTGGAAAAGGATGAGGATACTGAGCCAAAACAGAAGCAGAATGCAGGGAGGCTAGCATGACCTTTAAGACCCTTTCAGTACATATGTTTCTGCTTTGTGGCATGGGTCTTTTGTCTTCATGAAAGCAAGTAAACACAGGACTGGAATCAAATTATAATGCTAGTACTACTTGCAAGAACTTGGTCCTCTATAATGAATGCAACACTAATTATAAAAAAAAATCCTTGGCTTTCTCTAAAAAACTTGCAGTCAAGACCTTTCTAGAGATTATACCTACATTATAAAAAGGGAGAACAAAAGGATTCAACATGATTGATGAAATTGTTTGCTTTCTCTTTAGAAGAGAGTAATAAATAAGTTAGCATTTCAAAGCTCTGTGAAAAGATATTTGAGAGAAAGCACATGGATGCATTGTTCTGTAGCACAGGCATTTGATGAGCTCCAGAAATCTCTTTGGAAGAAAAAAGATGTATTATAGTATGTGAAAAGAAGAAATCTTCAGTATCAGGCTGTTACCTAGTTGCTAAGGTTTGGTTCTTGATGAAAACAGAGCAGAATAGAATGGATAGTTTAGGCACTGTGAGGTAAAAGCAGAAAATTGGACTTAGGAGCACAAGGGACACAATGAAAGGAAAGTGGATGTAAAGGAAAGTAAAATGTTAAGAATGTAACGAGAAAAAGATTATCATAAATATGAAGAGACGAAAGTCGAAGTTTTGCCTTCACTTCAACAAAGCCCTTGGAGAAGAAAAGGGAATTAGCCCAGCTGGAATGTACATTAGCAAAGAGAAAAGAAAGATAAAAAGCAGAACACCACTTCAAGGTCATTTTAAACCAAGCAGCAACTACTAAACCTTTAATTATAAGCCTGTAATTCTTGTTTGTTTATTATTAATTGCTAGCAAAAGAAGAGATAAAAGCTTGAAATGACATAATTTTGAACTTCATTCTGTTTATGTCTTTGCTGCCAGAAACCAAATAGGATAATTCAAATTTTTTTAAACCTAGACAAAAAAGACTTTCTGTAAATGGAAAACTGTATTTAGTTCTTTTAACACACACACACACACACACACACACACACACACACTAAGTAACACTTCTTTCTTGTCTTCTGCCCTTTCCAAAGCCAACGGTTTTAAGTTCACAGAACACCTAAAGTACAAAACCTAAGGCATCTCCTCGGAAGTTAGGAGCAAGTGCATCTTCCTTGTCCTACACACATGCAGTCCAGCTTTCCTTGAAGGGTTTGACAAACCTGGAGCCAGGCTGAGAAGTAAGTCCCCACCAAAAGTCCCTTCCTGTTGAAAACTGTGCTAATGTGGCATACGTGTTTCAGCCTTTGGCAGGTGTCACAGTGGGAGAGAGAATCAGCACTTACGGCAATAAGTGATACTTGTTTTTAATCCACAAGCACAAGCACTGACTGGAAGTTTCATCACCTTTCCAGCCATTTGAAAACAGTAATTGTTAGCTCTGTTAATACCTTCTCTTTCTAAACTAATACTTTCCAAATGCAAATTGTAGTCACAGCTGCAAAGGAAATCTACTGCCAAAATACACCACTGGGAGAGAAGAAAATATAGTGGCAGCTGGCTGTCTCCAAAGGAGCTGAGTGTCCTCTCTCTGAAACACTGTCAGCTCTTGTAAAAGAAATGCTAAAGAGCAAAGAACTGCAATATCAGCTGGGCACTGGCTGACAGTGGATGTTGCTAATGGGAATAAATTGGAGGCTGTAACTTTAGCAGAAGGAAAGGATCAGGAGGGCTGAAGCACCGGCATGCCTTTGCCTGCACACAGGGTGAAACTTCAGTCAAAACTGTATAGTGTAAAGATGCTTTTTTGGTTAGCTTGGATTCAACAAGTATTCCTTACGTCTCTTGCTCAAAAATTTCTTATTCTGTGTTCCAGATGCCTGATTAAAGCTCAGTGATTGCCTCAGCAGCTACTTGTTTATCCCACATTCCAGTTCCATGAGTTTATCATTAGCAGGGGACAGTTTGAGGAATAAAACTCAGGGAGGTGATGTAGCCCCTTAATGCAACTTTACCAAGTAAGCTGTGATGACACAACACTTCAAGAAATGCATGTTGTCCGTGACATGGGAATAGCTCAACAAAGCATCTTTTCTGCTGACCGAGTGGACTGGATTCCAAGTAGGGACCTGGGAGGTGAGACACTGCAGCTGACAAGAACTCCCCTACAGCATTAAGTCTTCTGGTCAGAGCTCGCTTCAGAAAGAACTTACCTATGGCTGTGCCACAAGAACACTGAAGTTATCATCCCAAACTCTCAAAAGATACTCCTGAAGCTTTTATATTTCTACTTTTTTTTTTTTTTTAATGTACTATAACAAGAACCTGTAGTTATAAGATCACTACATATTTTACTGGGTCCTTTGCAATGCCTGAATCAAGAAGTTTCAGATTTAACAGTACAGCCACTTTCCAGCTCAGTTTGGTGTTATCAGCAATAGTTTCTGAATCTAGTCTACACGGGAAACAGCACATGCTCTGCCTTGTTTACAAAACCAGCTGTAAGAAAGCAGGGAAATAATGGATACTGGGCTTTTCGGTATCTATACTCTGCTCACCAAGGGGTGACTATTGCCTAGCATTTAGAGCAGTGGTTAGAAACATGACAGGTACATTTATTTCTCTATTTAGTTCTTTCTGACAGGCAAAGGTGGCACAGTAGGTGAAGTTTGCTTCTTTCTGTGGAAGCCTGCTCACACCTCTTGTGACAAGCTCTCCTGTGACAAAATGGGCAAGTGACACCTGCTGTGAAATGAGAATCTGGTCAATAATAAAGGCGGTGAATCGTGTTGAAATATACATACTACCGTAAAAGGCATTTAGGGCTGCATTTACACCTGACATCTACATGTGTAGCCTCAGCAGAAGCCATGACATGTTGTAGCAGGCCTTCAGTTTAGATAATTAGAACCAGCACCCTGTGGTGCATTGCAGCAGCATCTATGTGCAGGTGAGGTTAGACACATACACTCTTCCTTGTCATCACCTGATATCCTAGCACAACCTGCATTAACGTCTGTTTCTTTTTCTACTTACTTGGTGGTTTTACCTTCTTCTCTTCCCTTTGCTCATGGCTGTTGTTTCACTCTCCTTCTCCTTCTCCTGGTGTGTGACTCATGCAACACCAAGAATCACATTTCTCTGCTTCATTAACCATCTTCAGCCTATCTCTTCAGATCCCTCCTCCAGATATTCTCTCCTGCCCTTTATTATTCCCCTCTATCTTACCTCAGTCTTTGTGTAATAGGAGATTTTCATAAGCAGAAAGTGAAATTTATACAGATATCATTCATGCCTTTGAAAAAATCTCCTCCTACACCTTTGTAAATCTTTCGCCATGCAGCAAAACTCTGTCTTAACTCTCCTTCCTCTCATCAAATGTCCCTTCCTTCTTCTGTTCTTTTTATTCAGTTTTGCTTATTTAACTGAGGCCATAGTTATGCCAGCTGATCTCTGCAGTGCAGACATGTCAGCAAAACTTCCAAGGTATGCTGTTATCCTGACAGAAACAGCTTTTGTCAGCCTGTGTCACCCAATTTCAGAAGACGGTGTAACTTCGCCAGCAAACATGCCTCCTCTTCAGCACTTGTTCTACCTACACATGCGAGAATGGGTCAGCACAGTTACGGAAGACAAGACTTCAGACAGTCCTTGATGCAAATATTGTCCTTTTAGAAGAACAACAACAAAAAAAGCAACAAAGAATGTTAACTACTGTGCAAAATAAATACTTGATAGAATGCTTTTATAGATCCCAATACTCTGCATCTGTCTAACAGGCTAAGGAAGTGGTTCAGTTTGCAGAGTGTAACTTCAACTGCTCAACACTTTAGCAGAAGCAAATAAATCTGCTTATTTAGCATAGCTGGAGTGAATAATAATAAATTCTTTTCAGGTCTTTTTCATAAGTCGCAACTGTTTAGGAGTGATGGAAATTTTAATTTAAAGTGGCTGTCTCATTATAACATGGGACTGTTGAAAGATTTGTGTAAGAAGAGTTGTTATAATAGCATAGAAAATAAAGGACTGTTTTTTAGCAAACCTGTTCATCTCATTGTGTACTGCAGCCTAATGATGCTGTGCAAAATTTAATTGGCTGTATTTTGAACCCATCAGTTCAACTTATAATGGAAACCAGTACTGAAAAGGTAAAAGGAAATTGTATCTTGGGAATATATCAGGAGCAATTTTTAACTTTTGTTACTATAAATCCCTGTAAACTCTTTTGGGTTTATATTTTAACAGGTTTCTTTGATTATGTTCGAGGCATACACAACCAAGAACTTCTCTCAGAATTCTGAGACATGAGACAGAGCAAAAAAATGTATTTTGTGTAAACAGAGAGATATATGGTGTACTCTTTGGGAAGTGAATTGCAATGTGACAATCTCTTCTGAAACTAACTTTACTACCCCTGGAAAGCTATGAAGTCTCAGTTCTTTGTGCACTTATTAAGCAATCAGCAGTAAAGGGTTAGGACTAACTTCCCATATGACAGATTACTCCACAACAAGCTCATTTAGAATTTCTTGCATGCCTACCTGAAGCATCTGATCCTAAATACTGCTAGACTTTATATACTATATTGGATGGGTAGTAACTTACATTAAACTAGATGGAATATAGGTTTAATCTAGTATAGTGTATCTCTATATTTCTGTATACTCATAAACATGGAACAGCACTTGGCCATGTTCCAAGATCTACTACATTTCTGTTGCATACTTTATACGTAAAGTATGAATCATGGTTAGGCCCTGTAAATATGGGAAAGTAATAGTCATCCAACTCATCTTCATTTAATTATACTAAAATGGCTATAATGTTCAAGAGCCAAGAAGTTAAACAACCCAATTCACTTCTGATGTAGAATAACTTCTTCCATCCTGTAGTAACATATTGCATATTGCTTTTAAGTAATTTTAATGGTCACAACCTAGTGCCTGGTATACTCAGGGCTAACCTCACGAGTTTTTTGTATGCTCCTGCTTATCATCCCTTCCTTTAAATGAAACTTTTGATTTTTATTGCCTTGTGCGGAATTTTTTCTTTGTTTTGCTTTATTTTGATTGTGTAAGGCAGGGAAATAAAGATGAAGTAAAAGGAAGAGTTAATGCTTGAAAAGAATCTCTTCACATCAGCCACTCGGTAATAATTACAGTTCTTGTTTTGAATGCCTGAAGACAATATTTTCTTAGCACATCTCAAACTGCAGATTGTAGCAAATTTGTTATGTTTTGGGTAGATCTCATTGAAATGTTTGGCGGTTTAAAGAGAATAAACTCTAAGTAGTTAAAAATGGATTCTTCTCGTATGTAGTAATCACCTTCCTTGTCTTGGGAGGATCTATGAGAACTGTGATGGAGAACTAAGTAAATACTATAGTTAATATGCAGATTTTGTAAGTAAGCAGTGCTCTAGGCAGGCAAACATTAGTTGTTAATGAACTGATCCGATAGAGAGGGCAGTTTTGAACCAAGAAAACTTTTATAGTAAGAATTTTTTGCAGATTCTGTTTTGACATCTTTGTTCTGCTGCACAGCTTGTAAACTGCAGAGCAGGATTTTTTTTTTATGGGTTCAGTTTCCAAGCACAGAAGAGAGATTTTCTCTAGCATACTATATAATCATTGAAAGAGCAAACTGGTGAATCACTTCAAATGGTTAAGCTTATGAATTCCACAAGCTGTACATTGGACATAGTTCAAAGATCTTACAACCTTCACAAATTTAACAACCTTGGATTTTTTCCTTGAAAACAGGAAATAAAATATAAGACTTAAAGGTACCAAGAATAAGACTAAAAGAGTTAATGTTTGTTTACAAATTCTACTGTTGGGTATGCAGTTTTGACATTTTTATTTGTTCATCTTGAGATGTTTATGTTTCAAGATTTAGAATAATTTCTATTCAGTAATTTTTGGTTTTATACTACTAGCTCTAGATAGCCCATTATTTCAGTTCAATAAACATATAAGCATAATAGGTTTCACAATAGAATCTGTTAATTTTTTTTTTTTTGAGAAGTCAGACAATATTTGTAATACAAAATACTGCAAAATTTAGTAAGCACACATTAGCAATGGGCTGTAGTATTTGATTTACATTTAAAATTTCTAATTAAAGTAATTCATTATAAAGACTTTAAATTTGTACATCTGAGAGATGAAAGTTAATAAAAAAATCTCCAAATTTACAAAAACTGCTAGTGGATTTTCACCTGCTAACAAAACAAATACTTCCAGCAAAGTGTAAATAATAATAATGTTACATCAATTATAAATATACTAATAAAGTAGTTCAATCCTAAACTTTATTTATGTCAGCACATAATGCTTACAGAAAATTTAAATCATGACACTACTTCATGTTTGGTTTCTGTTTGTGTTTCAGTGAATTCTAATATATAGAACACAGATTATTCCGGGACATTTCACATCTTTAGTGATGTAGCAGGAAAGAAACAATATGCAATCATATTAAAACTATCACAAGGTACAAACTATAGGCAGCAAAATTGTCATTTTAGCTCATGTTTTGTATTTCCCGTCTCCCAAATGCTTAGAAGACTGTTTGGGATTTATGCAAGATATTTTATCTCTCTAAAGATATATTAATAGCACCATTTTTATTGTCCGCATTCTAGTGGTCTCATATGATTTGAATCCCAAAATATCTAATCAGAAATCTTGATTTCTAATTCATCTTTGAAGTTTGGATGCATTTTTCATAAGTTCTAAAAATAAAGAGTTCTGTCTTCCGCAGTGGCATGTTATGCATATGTATGAAGGCGCTGTGACAAAATTCCATGGCATTTGAAGAAATGTAAATGGAAGGGAAAACATAGTAGCAAAATATGATGCCGCATTTTAGCCTTTTACATATGGGAAGTCTTTGAATTTATCAATATAATTAAGGGCAACCCAGTGACAATGGCAGACAAAATAGGGTCATGCACTGGAGCTACAGACTGGAGACTGTTGGAGGTACAGTCTAAAAGTGAAGTACGCATCTTCTGGAATGTAACATCTTACTGGAGTGTGTGGATAAGCTTAAACAATGCTTATTCCAACTACACCGAAAAACAAGTGAAGGGGAAAGAATAAAGCTTCTTAAAACTGATATTATTTGAGAATGACTGATTCATAGAGTTGTACAAGCTTTGTTCATGGTTCCCATGTTCAAGAACTCTAATTGTGTCAGATGGGTAAGATCCTATGAATGAGCAAATGTTTTCATTTTTAGAACAATTTGTCAATTTTTGTACAGGCTCTAAAATAATTTTAACTGGTAGAACAGAGCACCTCCCACTTTTCCATAAGAAAAACTCAACCCCCCCCCCCTGAAAATAGCTCAGAGGACATGAAAAGGGTTAAATTGATTCTTTCATGTACAAACTTTTACAAAAAAATGCTTTCCAGGATCCCTTTTATAAGAGACAACGCATATGTGTATAAACAAGCATTTTCGAAAAATGCTCTCATGTATTATAAAACTACTAAAACCGCTTCAATTCTTAAAGAACGTAATCCAAAGTGAAAGTTAGCTGGGAGGTAAGGCAATTAAAGTGAGATTCCAGTACTTGACAGTGTCACATAGTCCTTTTCAGGAAATTGTCAAAATCCTCTTAAATTCAGTTCAGGACGTTTCTCTTCCTACATTTACAGGATGACTGTTCGTGAATCTCATTGTTCTCATGGCTGGAAAGCTTCCTTTAATTTTCAGTCTAAGTTTATTCACGGCCAGAGTTGTCTTTTAGCGTCAATAGTATTGTTCCCCTGCTAGTATTTATAACTTCAATATTTTCTGTATTCCTCTTAGTCTTTGTTTTGCTAGAGCAAACAAGCTTGTTCTTTTTGTAAAATTCAAGTTACCCAGTCCCCTGGTGTTTCCTATTTTTCAGCATTCTCTTCTTAATCTGGACACATCATACTAGTCCTAAGAGCATCTGCTATCATTGCCAAAAGACTGATAGAGAAACAGAAGAGAGTAGAGAGCATGGATAGCACTGAACCTATGATGACACAAGTAGGCCACTACAATTACTGTGAAATACAGTTTTGCCTCGCACAGCTGCTACCTATGATCATCTTTATCCTCTCTTCATTATGTACCTACATTTAAGTGTTATTTTAAGCCCTGCTTGCTGAACCCCTTCCCAGTGTCTGTTCCAGGCACCTCAGGAGCCTGGCTTTCTGAGGTGTTTCTAAGGCACTGATGAGACAGAAGAGAAAATACACATTAAAAGCTTAAGAACAATTTTATTGCCTGAAGCGAAACATTTTTCTGGCCTAAACACAGCCTTCCCTTTGATGACTATATATATATATATATATATATATGTAAAAAAAAAGTCTGTTTAGATTTGTACATTGAGATGGATGCATCTGAACAACTGCATAACTGCATTTGGGGACTGGTAGTATCCAGAAGTGGTGTTCCCAAATAATGCCTTTTCAGCCATATCTGCTCTAACTAGGCAGAGAGATTTTTCTCTACTGTTCCTTCATCTGTTGGAGAAGAAATAAGAGGTACACAAAAATTCAGACACTATATACAAAATCAATGAGGACTCGACTAAGTAATGGCTAAGCAGTAGAGCCTAATGCTCAATATTCAATGCACCCCACTAGAACACTTTTTCAACCACTCCTGTTATGTAATATTTATTAAGAGACTTTGGATAAGAAGATTGTGGAATACACTGATCAAACACTAGAAAAACCAAAAGCAGAATTCAACTTCTAGTAAGAGAAATAACTAATTAAATAGTAATGGGCATGGAATCAAAAACTTGTGAGGCTATAAATCCCCCAACTCCATATCTCACAAAGCTCAATATTAACATTTAAACCCAGTCAGCATTTAAAAGGACTGGTACTGGGTTTCTCTTTGACCTTAATTGATGTTTCAGGCTGTCATTTCAGTCTTCTGAAGTCATCTCCTTCCCCTGACACTGGCAGTACCAACAGGAGAAAGAGAGTCAGGGATGAATTCAGATGCAGGTTTCCTTCTCTTTACAGGTGATGCTGCCTCAGGATGGAATTAGAATCTGCCCACTCCCTTTCCTCCTACTGCAGAGGGAATTCAGTACTACTGCTGATGGAGAGCAGACAAATCTGCAGGGAAAATGCTAACCTAAAAACACCTATGAAGGGAAGGAAAAGGAAATCCTGAAAGGGGCAAGTGTCAAGGGATAAAACTGAAGGATAAAGCACTTAAAAAGTGCTAGAGTTAGTAAAACAGTCATGGAAGAAGGTGACAGACAGAGAGTTGTGATTGTTGAGTGCAATTCAGGAGAAAGAACAAAACAAAAAAAAAAACAACAAAAGAAGAACAAAGTGAGAGAAGGTGAAATATGGAAGAAGGGAAAACAGTGCAACAAAAGAATGAGTCACAAGTCCTAAGAAAGGTCAGAAGAAGAAAAGTAAAAAGTGGCAGGAATGAATAAATAACACATACAATGCTGAGCTCTCTCTTGTGGTCTATGTATTTTAATCATCATCCTGAGAACACATTCTACAGATCTTTCAGTTTAAAAAGTGTCTTGTTTTGATCCCTCCTATTGCACAACACTGTTGAATGTGCTGGCTTACATATTTAAATGGTGAAAGGAGAAGAAAGAGAAATGATCTTTTTTACTTGTTGCCATCTTCCGGCAAAGGTAAGTACCTTTGGACTTGGCACCTTAAAATCGTGTGAAGTCACTGTGTGCACCACATCATGGCATCTCAGTGAGTACTTTCCCCTCCTCAGGGTGCTGGGTGGCAGATTTCCTTTTGGAAAAGAAACAGGGCCAGGGAGGAGGGAGAGGTGAGGAGAAGGCATGCTCCTTGTTGTCTAATGCCATGTGCAAGGTGTGTATATGAGGCATTCAAAGGACAGCAATGGATTTCTCCAGGGTCTCCTTTGAATATTCCTGAGATGGAGCATCTCTCCATTTCCGTTGGCAGACAATCAGGCGGGGTGAACAGTCTTCCACAAGCCTGGGTAAGGAGCCTTGTCTCCCTCTGACTCCTTTTTTTTTGTATGTAGCTATATAGACTTAGGAATGAGGTGGTCACAGGCACCCCAGCAATGGACTGACTTCAAGAAAATTCAGATCCAGCACTAACATTTCATTCTTAGGGAGAAATACTAATTAGAAAGACAAACAAGGATAACACTCTTTTGTTTCTTTCCACAGATCACTACAGAATTTGCAGTAGGCAGCTGGCAAGAATGCAGGATTCAGTAGCACCACATGGTGAACCTGAGGGTAAGGCACTCAAGCCCACCACAGTGATCTCCTGGGTTCTCACCTCGGTCTGCTGTGGCTCTGGTTCACAGGCTCTAAACGAAACCCATCCTCTCAGTGTCTCCCCAGTTTGCGTGGTAACCTGAAGCAGCTACAGGAGGCAGGTTTTGGTAATCATCTCTGGCAGGAATGGGCCCCACACGCAAGCAGGTTAGGTACAGAAAGCACTACACAGGTGCTGGCTTGCAGCAGGAGAACCAGTAGAACCAGTGGGAGTAGGACAGCTGTGAGGTATGGGTAGGTTTGCCCCCATTCAAGGCTTCTGCTCTGTCACAGGGATCGGGGGATTTTTGCCAGATTCTCCCCATTAGCTGGTATGATCCTTTTGACCCACTTCTAGTCTGTGCCTCCTACCCGCTGAGTAATCCTGCTCTAATCCATGCATCTGGAAAACAAGAGACTGGCTTGCTTGGCACAGTTTTTTTTTAAGCCATCAAATTTTATGAAGCAATTTAAAATGGACCTTTGTATTCTATTTATAAATACAACTTCTTTATGACTGCTTTTTGCATAATCTTCATCCTTCACAACCAGGCATTATCATGTAATGGTAAGCAGGTTTTTTTCTGAAACCAGTACCCCAGTTTGTAACAGCTAATAAAATACCCATGCTTGTACGTGCTGCACAGTTTGTAATGGAGCTGTTTAAAAATTCCTAGATACAGCAGTGAGTTGCCTACTGCATATATTGCTGCCAAGAGACCTCCAATATTTTCTTCTATATGTCCTCTGTGAGTACCAGAAAATGTTCTGAATATAAATAACTTGACTAAGAGAATCTAAATGACTCTATAAAACAAAGGAAACAACAATATAACCAGTTAAACTAAAAACCTCCCCCCCATCCCTATACTATTGTTTTTTCACTACTAAACCAATATGGAACAAATCTCATTTGTGCCAGAAACCCAAAACATTGTATGAACCACAGCAAACACTAGGCAACATTTTAACTTCACACAAAAGCAACAAAAATACTCTACATTTGTCTCAAAAAATGCATTTTGTTTAGGAAAACTCCCGTATAGTACAGGATCTTGGTTAAATATATATAATTTTTATATATGTAGATAGATGTATTTCTTTGTCAAGCTTCACAATAAATGTATCTTCAATATCTAAAAGAAAATATCCAGTCAAACAAAAGGAATGACGTGAGCAGTCAGAGCAATTTTCTACAGAAATTGCTCTTTGGGACCATGGAATATAACCGAAAACAAGAAATGCCCTCCTAAAGACTATATATACAGAGTTTCAGAACCACCATAGTTATCATGTAATAATAAATTACATGACCATTTCAACAATTTAAAAATTATAGAGAAAAAAATTAATTTATCACTTTAATAGGATATTGTAAGTAAATTGCAACAGCACTTCAACTGTCCTAGCCAACCTTAGGTAAATCTTACTTATTCACAGGCCCTGCAGATCTTAATCCAAGATCAACAGGAGTTGACTGCTCATACAAAGTGAAACTCAATGCAAGACTGAGTTAACGTTTTGTAAACACCCGTGAAACGGTACAATACATGAAATTTTTCCTATTAAAGGAAAAGTAGAAATGATTGCTATTATTCTGCTATTCAACATACTTACTGCTGAGAGGTATTGTCCTCAATATGTATTTTAAATTTAAAAGTAATTAGCAGTCAAATCTTGAGGCTTGAAAAACATCTGAACAATGAGTACAGACTGTTTTAATACAAATTTATGTATCTTTTTGACTTCTCATCTACAGTGACTGTGCAAATAAAAACAGAATAAAAAAATCTGTAAAATTGTAAAGCGATTCTATGAGTCTTTAGATTACTATTATATAACAGACTTAAGGGAACAAATCACATGAAAGTAGTGGAAGATATCTTTAAAAATGTAAAGATTATATAATGACCTCAAATTTTGATTATTTATGATAGATATTAGGTAAAAAAAAATTAAAAGTAATAAATTAGGCCATTGAGGGATTTTGGTCAAACTAAGAATTATTCTGATCTGATGCAGTAGATATCTTGGCAAATGCTACTTAAAATCAGGAATGGTAGAATGTCAAATACAGATTTAATATAGTGGAATGAAAATGCTTCTGGCACAGAAAGGTAAAATTCTGTGAAAGTAGAAATTGTGAATGAATTCTATTAATTGCATTTATTCTTTGAACTACATAAGATGACCTGAAAAACATGACCTACAAATATCAGATCCTGTATACTAGTCCATATCCTATTACGTTATGACAATTTTTTCATCATGTTCCTTTTGAGATAAAGACCTTGTGTCCTCAAATTGACCAATGGTCCTTTTCTCCTGAAAAACTGAAAAAAATGTGGAAAGTTCCATAAAATTTTAAGCTGTCTCCATATTAAAGCTACAGAGTGAAGCAGTCATCCACAGGCCATGAATAAAGGATGGAGACCCATTGTGGAATAGGAGGGAATGTGCAAAGTTGTTGCAAAGTTGTTGCTGTCCCAGAAGTCAGCTTTGGATATCTGGTGTACAAAAAAGGACAGAGAATGCCAAATAAAGAGTGATCCAGTGCACTAATCCAGTCAGGGTTTTGTTGGGTGAAAGGCAGTTAGTGCAGATACACTTTGACTAGAGGCAGCATCTCCTCCTATGAAGTTATCAAGCCCCACGCACCAGTAGGATTTTGCCTCAGAAGTGTTAACATTTCAGCACAAAGAAAAGTGACACCAGTTAAAGTTACACCACCCCACTTAAAAACATACTTAAGTACCTCATCTGTTTTAATGAGACTTTGATTTATAATTTGTCTAAGAAAAGAGCTGAGCACACTGATTTGATTTACCATGTAGACGTGATTCTTCATTATTAGAAAGAACGTTCTCTGTTATTAACCTGAAGGATGCTGGTATTTTATATGTAACTCACCTTGCTCAGTGACTGATTTTTAGCAGCAAATGTGGCTTATTTCAAATGCAAATTTCTCTGCATGTTGCATCGAAGCAATATATTTGATAATATAAACACAGGAAAAAAATATTTTAAATTGTGGTTAATTGCAGATATCATGAAGCAGAGACATACCTAAAACTCATTATGTCTTCATATTAAGGTATCAGAAATAAAAAGTCTGGTCTCACATCTGAAGTGAAAACAATTAGCTTTATAACACACTTGAGTATAACTCACTGCAACAATGAATGGGGATGAGAAAGGTGTTTGTTTTTTTTTCTTCTGTTTTAAACGAGTTCCAGCATATAAAGTATCTCTAGCAAACCAGTATCAGCATGGATTTTCAGAGATTCTGAGAAGACACAAGTCTCACTGAAGACAATGGGAGAGAAGGTACTCAGCAGTTTTGAAAATCAGGTTATTGAAAGGCTTTTCTAACAATAGATTATTTTAGCTTTCTTGCTGCAGAACAAGCTTAAGACAAATGAATCCTGATTTCTGAAGCATCTCATTTAACTTCTCAAGCTCGACTTATATATACTCGAAGAGGTGTACATAATGTTCTGATTATTTATAATGCCAGCAGCCCAGAAAGCTTCTGAGGCTGACTATCCTGGTGGTAGTGTTATTTTCGTCAGTAGATGGCATTAGCTGCCTCAGTGTCATTTTTGCTGTGAGATTTATTAAGAAGTGGGTCAGCTACAGCCTGTGGCTGTGTGTATGTTCCCAGCAGGCCCAGGAAAAACAGAAGATTTTGTTTTCTTTTGTTAATTACTCTTGCCATATTTTAGTTGTTTCACCAGGCAGTATGATCAGACAGTAAGGAACAGATCCAACAGGTACACATCTTCAGACAGTGTTGTAAGAAGTAGGTAGGCGAGCACAGGCATTTGTGTTCAGACAGCAAATCCTTCTGCTGTAGGTATTGCTCAGGATTACAGGGTGTTGGCGCTGAGGCAATGAGGACAACAGAACTGTTCAAAGCCATGAGGGGAAAGAAAGCTAACACAGCTCTAATCCTCTTCTGACTCTTCTGCTCTACCTGACCCCTCCCAGCTTCTTCTATTAATGAAGAAAGGGACACGTTAGATGTCAGAGCTAGATGTAAATTGATCATCAGGATTTATATTTTGAGATTTTTTACATCTAATTCTTAAAAAAAGAATGCTTTTCGGTTATCTGTATGATAATACAGGCTGTAAAAATACACACATGTATATATACCATAGACAAAATCTTACTCCTGTATTATTCAAATATATAATGGGAATGTTAAAATATTATTCTGAAGTGGTTCCAACCCAAACCCTGCAGTTAAACACCATGAAAGTGTGTTTGTACGTGTTTGAGACCCACAATCTAAAATTGCCTAGTTCTGAGCAGGAAGAAATTCTCTCCTCATGTGAAAGTAATTCAAGCAGATTTTTTTCTTCCCCCTTCAACACTGAGATGAATTTGACAAAGCCCTTTTCAGCAAAGTTTGAAATACTTCCACTCTCTGCTCCCATAGTCAGTGATTAGAACATGTAACAGGGAGGTGAAAGAAGCCGAAAGACGTGTCAGTGGGTTTCCCACACCCCTGTGTATGCCCTATGCACCCAGCCATGGCTGCGGCTACTTTGCGGTCCGGAAATCTCTGTTTCTTCCTCAGTCATCTTAAACCAGTGCATGCATTTCTGCTGATTGTTTTCAATATGCAGGTGCTAGTTGTAGAACTGAAAAGATAGTTCAATTCTGTGGGAAGGGTTTAGCCTTTTGGAGGGCATGGGGATGGGAAAATGGGCAGATGATATAACCGGCTTTCACTGTGTTATAGGACACACTGAAAACTGTTTTTTCAAGCACATTTCTTGACTTTTCTATTTGATATTTCATTTTCTTATATGGTTTCCTTGCTTTTTCTCACTTGAATTTTGCTCAGGCAAACCAGGAAGTGACTGCATCTGTACCTTTAGCAAGCTATCAGAATCATCTAAATCTGCCCTCATTATTTTGTATTGTGATATATCCACCCAAATGCCAAGCCAAACCAAGCTAGAGGTTTTTTTTTGAAACTGGCATTGCATGTAATGGCAACAAATCAGTTATAAGAAAGTAACAAACACTCCTTTTTCTTAAAGGATTAATGGGATTACCCTCTCCCAAGCCTCTAATTATAAATGTTTTGAGTTCTCTTTCCTAACTATTCAGAGTATTCTCTTGTTGTATGGGACGTGGAAGAACAGTATGGTTGGCAGCAGGGAAATATTATCTTGGTTTTGTACGTGGGTAACTGAAGCACAGAAAAATTAAAGAACTTTATGAGGCTTGTATACAGTATTATGGAAAAGCTTATTCCCAAATTTCCCATGCCAGTATATTTACATCAAAATATTGCAAATACGCTGCCATCCATAGCTCTCTAAGTACCAATATACACCAAAAATGTTACACTGAAAGATAAAGTCAGAATGTAAAAAAAGATAATATACAGCCAGCTAGCTAGAACTCAGGGGTGTGATGCTGCTTTTTCCATAGTCAATCCTCCAGATAGTAACATGAAATGGAGAAAAATGAGGATAAAAAGTCCTTATATATACAGAAACCCAGGATACCATTTCATCAAGGGTAAAAGATTTTGCTTCCAGCCATTAAAACATCCATCATTGGAAGCATGAGGATTCTTGCCAGCCTAAATATGGCATCAGACTAGCGAGTTCACAACATACAAACCTTGTTTCCCACAAGGAATTCTCAGTTAAATAAACTCAGAAAACAAAACTGGGATTCTTTAGGACTATAACCCATCTTGCTCTGTTCTCACAAAATTTATGCCACATGCACAAATGGCAAATTATGTCAGGATAATTATTAATTCTACAGAAAAGGACTTTGGCTTCAAGTTTGAACATCATTTTTTTTTTCAACAACTAAGAAAAACAATGACAATTTCAGTCCCAAAACACTGACTTGGCAGAAGGCCTAAGCTGCTGTTCTTAAATTCAATGACACTGAACGCTCAATAAAATAACTTTGCCTGGGAACTCACAACACAGAAAGAACAAATAAAGAGATCCAGTTCTGAAGAGAAATTAAGAATTTAGAACGACTCACAACAGTAATCATTCTAGAAATATTTTTCAGGGTTGAAACTCGTATTTGATATTTTAGAAGGAAGGAATGAAATTTCAAGGCAAGAAGGAAAATATCAAGCCATCTCAGACACCAATGCCTGTCTAGATAGAGACAGATAATCATCCATGTATATTTCATTCCCTGAACAATGCAATGACAATAAAACCTCTGCACACAGTAGGACATGAGATGATTAGATAAAACAAGTATCCTGAGTCTTTTCAAAACAGAAAAAAGCCCCCCAGCAACTCTTCAAACAGGAATTGAGAGTCATTATAATAGATGAAAGGGTTTTTTTTAACTGGGAGTCATTTCCAAATTTGCAATTTTCAGTGAGGGAAACATCTGCTGAAAATGTAGTGCCATGTCTGAATACCCAGAATATTTCAAATGATGTACACATTAACATTACTAGGCTACTATATATGACTTCGTAGAGCTAACTCTACACACTTAACACTGGGAAAGCTCCCCGGCTAATACCACTTTCTAGGATTTGTTAAAAAACCTCAAATTACCAGATGAAGACAAGCATTTTAGAAAAGGCAGACCCTTTCCTATAGAAAGGCAGGGTAATAAGGTCAATTATCTGTGTGAAATTATTTATTTTTCTGGGTTTCCTTGTCCTTCACCCAGCTGCATCTCCCCAGCAAGGCCAGGGCTAAGTGGTTCAGTCTATACAACCTTTGATGACAGCTGAATTTCAATCTTTTTTCAGAAGTATTTGCCATTCTGGAATAAGACTTGGAGTTGTACAGATAAACACCACAAACATTGACTCATATTTGGCATTTCCAGAGCTTCATAAGTGATTCGTATGGAGTCTGTAGTTATGGAGTAATTTTGAACAGCAAATAATACGTGGGAGTCCCAGCTCAACGTAAATATCTAAATAAATAAAGTACTGGACTACATCTTAATCAAAAATCTGGATCCAAATATAAAAGTAGCCTAATATTATTCTGAAATGTAATTATTTTGTAGAGAGGGTATTTTTCCAATGAATCACAATGCAGCTTTTCCTTTATCACTTAGGTAAGTGCTATACTGACCATTCCCTTACAAAAATATTGAAAAAATACTGTTAGGGAGTACAACACTTAGAAAGGATAAGACTGAACTCCCAGGGATTTTCCACTGCTATCTTTTCACTAAAGACACTGCATAAATGCAATCAGAATACAAATCATCCAGCAGTGAAAATGCTAGCCTTGAACTTTGGACTCGGTTCTATCACAGAAATGATCCATCACAGAGAACTACTCATATGAACACGATGGGTCACTAAATGATTGTCTTCCTAAGTATTTTTTTAGTAGATGCTGAGTTCCTTGGTTCATCACAGTGTGAAGATTGTTGTTCATTGTTGTGAGTTACTAGAATGACAGATCATGAAGATACTGCTTAATGACATACACATGCACAAAGTTTAATGTAGGGCACAAATTGGAACAAAGCTAAGATTAAAAAATTGTCAAAACTCAAATAATTTAATTTCTTATATGGAATACTAAAGAACATAGAAAATATAGCACAGGGTTCCAAACAGTACATGAAAGCCATGTTCTCCACTTGAGCTCTACTTGAATTAATTTTCCAGACTGTGCTGACCTCCAGGGTGCCTGTCCAACCCTTGGCTATTATGACAACTGTGACGAACATCTGATCATTAACTGATTTTGCTTATGCAATGAGTTTCTCTCTTCCCCTGACCATTTTAATAACCCTTCGCTTTGTCTGCTCTAATATGGCTTTATCTCCCTGAAGGAGTGATGCCAAGAACTCTATATAGCATTCCAAGTGGAATTTCACCTGTGTCTTTCTAACTTAACACATCTCATTTTTTCTTTAATATCTTGCCCATTAACTCCTAGAAATCTTTCAGTATTTCATGGCGGTATCTCTAGTCACCCCTGAACTGGTATTTTTTTTCCTTTTTTGTTGTTTTCAAGGGATGAGAACCCAGATAGGGTAGAGATTTTTTTCTCACTGGTTCCCTTTCATTTTGTACTTATACACATTATCTAACGATTCTCTCCTCAATCTCAAACCTCATCCCTAAAGATACCATTCCTTCTCCAAGCTGCCAAAACTTTCCAATATGTATTAGAAACAAATTTTGTAAGTTTTCTGACTTTTTGGGGCCAGTTACTAAAAGAATAATATTGATACAAGACCAATATTCCTTTAAGAATTGTGCCAATAACCTCCTTCCTCTCCAATAACTTTAAATACAGCCCAACGTCATGTTTATCCCTTCTGATAGTTTACAGCCTCTGTACACATTTACAACATAATTAAGACCTTTTTAAAAATGTGATTCCATATCAAATGCTAGAAAGTCCATATAGATAAAACTTACTGAGCTTGCTTTCTCAAAAAAAAAAGAGCTATTTCATCAAAGAATGTGGTCAGTTTACTCTGGCAAGCTCTACGTTTGGTAATTCCATGTGGGTTTCCATTACCTTTATGCCCCTTATTACCATTTCATTAAAATTATCCTCTAAATCCTTGTATATTACTCAGACAGACTAATGGTATAACATTGCCCAAATCATCTTTTAACACAAAAGCAAGGAAACATTTTTTGTGTACAATAAAGTGCCCTTTCCAGGCACATTTTAAATCACAGATTTTTAAAACATCATTTTCTAAATCTAGGACATGTCTAAATTATTTACAGTTTTTGAAAAACCACAGGCAAAAATGAAAATAGGCATGATAAATCATAAAGAAAACAAAAAAATACCCTAATATGTTATAATTAAAATATATGGCAATCATCAATGCTCATTGTTCAGATTATTTTTTTAAAAATATGTATTTCAGTTATTTTATTTTGCTTTTTAAAATGGATTTTAAAATAACAAAAATCAGAAAATATAAACTGGCTAATCTTTAATCTTGCTTTTCTGGGAAATTAATATTTCTCTGTAATATAATCCTGCTGTCAGGCAGAAATATGGAGGTGATCCTCAGATGTGGAATTTCTAGACTACAGTGTTTCATCTCTCAGCTGAAGTGATTCACCAGTTTGTTATTTCATGATGTTTACTAGAGGGGACATAGTTATGAAACACAGGGTAAACTGGTACCTTAAAAATTGTTTAATTTTCAAACTGACTGCCAAAGAGCAAGAATTTAAGTAAACAACGTAATATTCAGTGTTGCTTCATACACACAGCTCTCCAAGATGAACGGATGCTTTGGCTTCTCACCATTACTTCAAAGAGCATTTCTCATTTGGGTAGTTTCTGTGTGCTTAGCTTTAATAACTCAGAAAAGTTTTTAAGTAGCACATGATGAATATAGAGGGCACAAACCTGCAATTCCTATGCAGACATAATTTCCGTAAGCTAAACAGTAACATGCTACTTGTAAAATGCTCTAGATGTCATTTGAATTGAAAATTTTAGATACATATATATAATACAAATAGACATCTTTGGCTATTAGTTTTAATATAACTAGGTCCACTCACAAAACACTTCATATAAATCATTGATACTGTTCTTTAGAGGCAAGTTAATGTTGTTTTACACTTCCATAGAAAGGTTTGAAAGAGTTAAAAATTATGTGAAATGGTGTTGATGTAATATTAAAAACTGCTTATGGCTTAGTTTTCAGCAGATCTTTACATGAGTAAGAAACTTACAGTTATCTCAGTAGTTCTTCAAGTACCATGTTACTCAGTTTTTTTAAGTGGAAAGCACAATAGATTTACATGTTTGGTTTGTAGTGTTCTAGAAACTGCAGAATAGAATATTGACCCTCCCTATCACGGGCACTGAAACAAGCTCATTCATGCCTCTAAAAACAAGAAATCTGCACCCCTAAAATATCTGGAATGAAACTGCAGAATCTTTATTTAGAACCAGTGTGGAGGACTCAGATGCAAGCTCTTGTGCTTATAATAGTACAAAGAGAGTAGCTGCAGAAAAGGGGAGTGTTACAGGATAGGGATGGTATAGGGTGAGGAAAGAGAAAAGTTCTTTAGTTCTTTAAAGCTAAATGCCTTCTTCCGAGACTCCCTTTTATCATCAACTTCAATAACTTCATTATAAAAATTGTTTCACAAATCACTAGTAGCACTTTTCTGTTCAGCTCAACAACCTTTCTTCCATAATATCATAATTTATATGCAAAAAAATAATGTGTCTGATTTAATATGCTTATCTGTCTTTGTACTAATTAATGCATATATATTTTCCATTGGCGGCTGAGCTTAGTAACAGTAATTTAAAAAAGATACAAACTGTGTGTCAACGTAATCACTAAGCCATCATGAACTCTTTTTATGCATGCCAACATTTGTACCCTTGCAAGTACATTTTAGCACAGCAATTTAAATCACAATGTTTTTGACAGGGAAACTGAAATCTAATTACTACATATATTGGTCATCGTGGGAATCACCTCTGCCAAAATACAGCAGATACATACTCCTTTAGAATCCTTTGTCACCACAATAAAGACAACAGAACAGACATTTATGGAGGAAGTCTGCATCAGTAATGATTAAAAGGATCTGAAATGCCAAGGATTTAAATTGCCACCTTACTCTGCCAGCAGGTTGCTGGGCACAAAAACAGATTTAAAGAATTGTAAGGACCCCCAGTTAAATTGACCGATTTTGTGCAATCTTATTTTATCTGTTTTTCTACAGCAGAACATAATGAGTTGAAGATAGCAGCTATAGCACTGCACCAAGACACTGCTTCCACTTACCTAGACCAATGATGTCTTTGGAAATTCACCTGGGGGAATAATTTTTTTAAATGCCCTCCAGCTAGGGAATCCTACCAGAGCAGCATTTGTTTTCATTGTTGGTGTTAGGGGCATGCAGGTTAAAAGCTGTACTTCTAAGATAAGGTGTACTTCTTGTCCCCTAAGCTGTGCTTAAGAACTGTTATTTAAAATGCTGCTCAGACCCCTTACAATGCTTTTTCAAGATGAATTTCATTTTACTTGGAAATATTTAAAATTTTATAGACCCATAAAATACTATGAACTTTTGCAATACATTTCAAACACATCGTAGTGACACCATTAGTAATGAGTACTGCGTGTTGCTTCTTTTTCACATAACTTCGATAATCCTTACAGAGATTAGTATTTTAACTGGATCTCCTAGGGCACTGAGAACTTTAAGAGGGGGATTTGTCTCACTTGACTCAGATACTAAGTCTGAGCTAACAGAAGACTATGACAAAAAACTGATTTGAAAGAGACACCTACAGAGGCAAGTTTATATGATTTTATCTGATTTTTAATGTGTTTATATGATGTCTAACTTTTATAGATCTAAAATTAGGTAAAATGAATCCAACTCCTGGCAAGTTTATGAGGCACCATGCACTGCACTGTAATTTGTTTTCCAGATGACAGCAGCCTGGGAAATAATGATTGCCCCAAATGAGGAGGGTGAGTTTTATGAGAATATTAAGTGAGGTAAGGGGAAAAGCATTAGCACAAGTCAATATGAGCCTGTGAAAAAACTGAAAGCTAGTTTACAAACATATAAACAGAAAAAGTAGACTTAACTTTGGCTTAAATTATTTTATGTATAGCTTTAATATCAACTAAGAGGAAGAAAAATGGAAAGAAGAAAAAAAGACCTGAAAAAATGTAAGGCAGTTTAGTATTGTTTTATATAATATTGAATTTGGACTATGACCAGTATGTATTAAAAAAGATTTAAAGATTCATTTTATTTGGTTAGAGAGAGAATGAAAAGGGGTTTTTCCATGAGTTTGGCTTTTGGAAGCATTCACTGTAATTGAATCCATGTGAAAAGGTGAGTTGCTATTTACAAGTGTCATTTATATGAAAATGACCACCTGCTACGGTAATGAAAAAGTCAGTATGTTAAAACTTGAGAAATATCTTTTTATGAGCTATTCCTTCATCCTTACAAATATCACAGAAAAGCTACTTTTCATATTTTCTTCTTGAAGTCTGAAAAGAAGATAAGAACCTTTAACATAAACCAATACTTTTGTAAGAATAGGAAAAAAGGATTTGACCCCAGTCTTCCATCACCTCCATCACCTACCCAAAACAAAGCAAATAAAATACAGTAAGATTTTGGTTACCACTACAGCAATTCCTCATTTTGTATTCAAAACCTGTAATGTTTTCATATAGCCCCAGATATAAGAAACTGAGAGATGGCTAAGAAATCTACCTCATTCCCTATCGCCACATAATCCTATGCAAGTACATGAAATCCTTGGTTGAACAGTATTCCTTTAGTTATCAATCTGCCATCTGTGAATCCTTTTCCCTTACTTCTTACTTGCTATCAGAACACCTATTACAGCTAATACACTTGTGTTCTAAGAGAAAGTACTTTACATTGGAGATACTGTGGATATCTGTGCCTTTAGGACTGTAATTATGGTTCAGTACAAATGGTGTTAACAACTCTTTACACAAAACTCTTACATAGACTAGAGAATGCAGTATTTAGAAACAGAACTTTCAGAAACTTCCTTTTTTAAAAAAAAAATGCTAAATATGCTTTTCATTATCTGAAAAATCAAAGATTATGCAGAGGTTGGTGGATCCTATACATTAAACAAAATACATTTTAATCACAGGATTTCATGAAGACCAAACACAGACATGCTAGCATTGGACATTTTAAGTCAGTCATTTGCTACCTGGAGATGATCATAGCAGTAATGCTCCTTAACAAGGAGATTTCATAGGTAATCTGAGTGGGTTTTGAGAGTTAGAATTGAAGAGGCTTACAACAGTAGAACTAAATAACTGGCATGTGTTTTGCACATTAGCACTGAATCTCAAGTTAGTTATAAAACAGTAACAAAGAAATGATATGGGAATACTTAAAAAGAAAACCAAACAAACAACTCCCCAGAAAGTAAGGATAAAGAGTGGTCCTACCAGAGTTTAGGGCTCACAGATATACAAAATATGTGATGCTGTTTCTATATGATAAATGTGCTCAAATTTCATGCTACCCTTACTAGGACCATTAAGTTTCTGAACAGTCAGGGGCTCAGTATAAAATAGTGTATAATTTAAGCAGTAAATCAGTTTGGCTTTTATCCTCCCTTTGAGGACTTAGTAATTTGAAATATCCCTTTGGCCCTGTTTTCATTTTGTGCAGCTTTTCTATGTTCTGAAGTGATATACTAATATACTCACTCTTTAGAACATCTGTGTAATCTACTTCAGCCCCAACCAGCCAGAGGTTTTTTCTGCTATAAGAACCACCTTTCCAAATTAAAATGTCCTGAAACAGATGTCATTAGACTCAGCCCCTCTTCCAAGCACATCCCACTGAAGTACCGAAGTAATCATCTGCCACCAACCCAAGAAAGCAGATTCAAAGCCGCAGAAGCACTTGTTATGGCTGAACTTCAGGAAATCTGAAGTCTAGACAAGGTGTATCTTATTTCTAAGAAACCTGCCATTTCTACAACCTGTTCCCTAACCAGAATTTGCTGAAATAAACCTAAAAGATTCCCACTGCCTTCAATTAACTTTTTATCAAGCTCTAGCTACTTCCTCTTATCCTCACCCTCCCACTCACCTTCCCTATATATGTATCTCAACCTTCTGCTCTATTTTGCTGCTTCCAATTAGTGGTGCTTTCCACCCCACTGACTTTCCTCTGTTGACTCTTCAGACTGCATTTTTTCATTCTCTTTTCTTTCTTGCAAACTTTACTTCTCTTATGCTTATGAAAGTGCTAGTCACATGTTAATCACAATCTCCTCTTGCCACATCCATTACTTAAAACCCTTGCTATGACCATGTGTAAAAAAAGCACTGGTGAGATCACAACTAGTTCCATGCTCTCCAGAGGCATGGACATACTGAAACACCCACAGAGGAGCCCCAAGGACCATTAAGGGACTGGAGCATCTGACATACAAGGAGAGGCTGTGAGAGCTGGGACTGTTCTCTACAAGAGCTGCAAGTGCACCATCCCAGCAAGCAGCAAGCCAGACAAAAATGCTAGAAGACTTGCATGGATGAACAAGGAGCTTCCAGCAAAACAAAAAATGAGGCATGCAGAAGGTGAAAACAGGGAGAGGCAACCTGGAGGAACATAGCGATACTGGCTGAGCATGCAGATATACAGTTAGGAAAGTCAAAGCCTATCTGGAATCAAACCTGTCAAGGAATGTTAAAGACCACAAGAAGAGCTTCCATCAGTACACAGGTGACAAAAAAAAGACTAGGAAAAATGTGAGCCCACTGCTGAATGTGGCAGGGGACCTGGTGACACAGGACATAGAAAAGGCTGAGGTACTGAATATCTTTTTTCACCTCAGTCTCTACTAGCAAGACTGGCCTTCAGGAATTCCATGCCCTGGAAACCAAAGGGAAAGTCTGGAGCAAGGAAGATGAACCCTTGGTGGAAGAGGATCAGGTCAGGGAGTATTTGAGCAAACTGGACATACATAAGACCATGGTCTCTGATGGGATGCACTCACAAGTGCTGAGGGAGCTGCCTGCTGCCATTGCAAGGCTACTTGTGACAATCTTTGAACAACTGTAGCAACTGGGAGAAGTGTCCAAAGACTGGAGGAAAACAAATGACACTTCAAACTTCAAGAAGGGCAGGCAGGAGGACTCAGGAAACTACAGGCTAGTCAGCCTCACCTCCATCCCTGGAAAGGTGATGGAGCAGGTGGTCTCGGAAACCATTTTCAGGCACATGAAGGACAAGAAGGTGATTTGGAGCAGTCAGCATGGGGAAGTCATGCTTAACCAATGTGACAACCTATTGTGATGAAATGCCTCGCTTTGCAGATGAGGGGAGAGCAGTGGCTATTGTCAGCATCATACTGTCAAGTCTACCAAGGCTTTCGCTATTGTGTCCTCTAGGATCCTCACACAGAAGCTGATGAAGTATGAGCTAGATGAGGAGGCGCAGTGAGGTGAACTGAAAACTGGTTGAACAGCTGGGCACAGAAGGTGGTGATCAGTGGTACACAGTCTAGTTGGAGGCCAGTAACTAGCGGTTGTGCCAATACTGGGTCCAGTCCTGTTTAGCATCTTCATTAATGGTCTGGATAATGGGGCAGAGTGTACCCTCAGCAAGTCTGAAGTCTGTTAAAAGCAAGCATTTCAAACAGAAAGTGGTAAGAGAACAGCAGGTAAACAATACCATAATCTTCCAAACATCCCACTCCTACAGCCAACTGCTATCATCTGTTATCTCTTTTGTTGCTCTTTTGTCTAATTTTAGATTGCAAACACTTCAGGGCATGGATGACATTTTTTTTCCCCCTAAGATGTGAACAGCGGCTATACATAAACAATATAAATGATTAATAATGATAAAAGCAGCATCACAACAGCAAAATACAACTCTGTCTCCACCTCCCATTTAATAATCCAATAATCAAAAATAAAAAATCAAATACGCTACAAACAAGTAAAGATTTTAACTATTTCTATATTAATTTTTCCTATAATCTTTATTTTGATATAATGGAGAGTATTTTCCACTTTAATAATGCTACAGAAAGTTAAAAAAAGAAAAAAATCAGAAATTCAAAGAAAACAACTTCTGCAGATTGAAAAGGTTTTCTAATTCAAAAGTTCAGATAGAAAATGTTAATGAAAACAGAACCCAGGCAAGTCAAATAAAATGCAAAAATAAACAGGGATTTTGCTTCAGGCAGCTCGAATCTGATTTAAGCAGCACTCTTCTAAGAATCCAGCTGTTGTTTACTGAAATGTAAAATAGTGTGCTTATTCTTTTATGTGACAGCATTCGTGATCCTTCAAATCAGGATGCAACATATTTCTTCTCCTTGACTATAACCATTTTATGTACAGTTACTAATCTGACCAATTACCTGAAAGCTAATTACTCAGACTTTACAGAATGGGACAGCTAACCCAATGTATTTTGATTTTAATTACTGGTATTTAATAAGAAGCACTGCCAAATACATCAATACATTCATGTTTTACAACAGAATTACAGATATTTTAATAGTGATTGAACAAGTCTATGATCATCTTTGTTTTACAGCCTCAGAGCTTAATCTAATTTTAACTAGTGCAGAGCTAGGCTATGCTTGGCAATTACAGTGTATTATTCATGTTAACAGTTTACCTCTTTTCTCTGTATATACACTGAATTTCCACAGTGAGACATCATAATTCCCTCAAGACAGCAGGATAACCCAGAAGGTTCAAAATGATGCATTATTAAGAAGAAAAAGACACAGCCTTCCTCAGGAATATAACTTGTGGCAAGTTTAGACAGAGATTTACTCAGCCTAGACTAAGTGAGCCCTCAAAATCATAAGCTGTAAAAACCATCTGCACTTCTATCTAACACATCTCAAAAACCAACATGCAGTCTAATCTCACCTATAGTTCCTGATTTTTACGGAAAATTAATGAAAGACTAGTGCTACTACAGAAAATAGCTTCCTTTCTATATCATTGTGCTAAGCTATGCTCTAAATAATCACATATATTATATACATTTTGTATTATTGCACTAAACATTCAGTGCAATTTTGTGTTGCTTATAAAAGCTAAAAAAGGTCAGCGGAGAGAGATATGCTCCCACAATCCATGCTAAAACGTTTATTTCAGTCTCATGGTCTCCAAGCTTTCACAAGTGCTTTAAGAGGAGATTGGAAAGAATTTGCTGCCCACTCACAATGATGTCTCATAAAAGGTTCTTCAAAAACGGATCAAAGGCTGTAATTTCCATGCCATTTCAGTCCAATTTCCTTTTCTCTTAATGTTTTCATTTTTGAAACAGCTATGATTGCAATCCAATTTGCCCACACAGCACTGCAGGTCTAAATGAACCATTTATCACAAACTTTTTGTCTTTTGGCTGCTCGTGATTTTATTTGCTTTGCAATTTTTTAATTTCATTTTTTGATACTACTTATACTGCATTGCAATTACCTTCATAATTATACCTGCAGTGATTTACATTATTCTGCTCCCAGATGCATCATCAAGACTTCTGATCCAACCCAATTGCACTTTAATATTGATGTTAATTTTTCCTCCTCCTCCTCCTCCTCTATCACCAAAAAGATTTTCATATGAATCTTTCCACAGGAAGAACTTTTCTTCTTTGTCCTTCCCACAGAAAGTACAGAATGCTGATATCTTGTATTGTTTTGCTGAGTGGGACTGCCTCAATTTACATGTGAACCTTACATCTTTTTGGGGTTTTTTTTCCACATAAAAAAAAATATTTCATGCATGAGAAAAAAAAAAACAAACCAAACCAAAAACGAGATTATAAAGTTTTGTTATATATTCCATTGACTGGCATCTCACTAGACAGAATGCCATATTTTCAATAACAACTCTGTTGCTCTTCTTCAACATAAAATAGTACCAGCCATAAGCAGACAAGTTCTCCATCATTTGGCTAAATGTTTTTGAGTTCCTTGCCTCTGATTTACAAAAAAAGAAATATAAGCTCTTTTGACTCTGTTTAACCAACAAATAACCTTCAAAAGAGATTTTAAAACCCTCTCATCTATCAACTTTCAAAAGTAGGAAGGAAATTTCAGAATTCATAGCCATCTAGCCCTTTATAAAAAAGGCCAAAGACCAATATATTTTACTTTAATATTTACTATTTTCCTCAAATTTCCTTATCTGTTCCAATACTTAACCTTTAATAATACTGTTATTTATTCCAGTTTATACATACCAAAATATTAAATACTATTTTAAGGATAAATTTTATCGCTGTACTTCAAATTTATCTTTCAGTGTAAAACAATATGGTATATTACAAAATGCAAAATAGATTTGTTTCAGACTTAATGGTTTTTAAAGTGAGAAAAATAAACTACATATAACAATTAGGAGATGAGACATGACAATAAAAAAATAAATATAGCAATACTCAGAAGTTCCTTCAGACTGGTGATAAATAGCTAAAATATCTCAAATTTTTGTTGCCACACTGTTTACATTACTAAGTCTAGTACCTCACAATACTTTGGGAAGGCTAAATGAAACTGCATCTGGAAGTCTCTTATTTGAAGGCAAAGGAATGTATATATAAATATAAATGTATATATCAATATGTATAATATAGATATAAAATTAAAATGTATAGATGTATGTATGTGTATTTATGTAGGGGGGTTTTATTTGCTTATTTTACACTGAATATAGCTAATAAAATCTGTGTTTACTAATGATGTAAACAAGGAGCAAAGGTTCCCCCCCCTGAGACTTTCATGGATGGATCTGTTTTACACTTGGCCAGGCTGACACAGCTCAAAACTTGATGTCTCATTTGAGGAGATAAAGGAAATCACTGGATGCCACACTAAACTTCATACATAGCTTATAACCAAAGTCATAAGTAAACAATGGTATATGACCAAAGTAAATTAGAATTTTCATGGAAGTGCGTAGGGAAGAATAAATATCAGAGAAAATAAAATTTATTGTTCTTTTAATACAGACTTTTCCCACAAGCAAGGATTCCTGCTGTTTCATAACAGAATGAACAAAAAATTGAAAGAAATTAATGGAAATACTTTGATTTGGAGGTAGAGGCTAGGAGATGTACGTCACACAGGAAATTTAAGTAAAAGACTTCTTCAACTTATTCAGCAATGATGCACAAGCAAAGAAATTTATTAGACAAATAAAAAAGAAACTTTCAAATGAGAGAAATATTCCGTAGGACAAAAAAGAAAGTCCTTCTGTAAAATTCTGTACATCACGGAAAGAAGTAAACAAGCTCTTTTATTGGGTCTCGGTGCTTGTAAAACCAGCTTAACAGCAATGAAAGTAGATACTTAAAGGAAATAAACCCCTAACTGTTTCTTTACTTAATTTAACTAAGTGAGATTATGAGGGAGTAAATATTACATGCTGTTCCTAGAGTCTCCTTTTCCATTTTTCATCTAAAAACATGCAGGCCACATTTCTATTCTCAGAAATACTTCTAAAACACATAAACTGAAAAAAATGACATTGATTTCAATAGAGTTAATCCACATTTATACTTACATAACTCAGAGCAAAATCTGTCCTGGTATGTTACATACTATCTGGTAGAGAATTAGAATTTCATCTGTACATGAATGACTTTCTGTAACATTTTACTCTTTTTATGGAGTAATTAAAATTAGTAATCAATGCAACAAGACTTACTAGTGTAAAATCAGAAGATATTCCTATTCACCCTAAGAAAAAAATTCCACATAAACAACAACTAATTTAAGATGTTAATTTTGGCTTCTTCTAGTGTCACAGAGACCAGCGTTTCCTTCACAGCAATTGTCAAAATGTCTTTTACTATAAATGATTTTTGCTCCTACAGCATTATGACCCATGTTTACAAAGGCATTTAGAAATTATTAAAATCTACTGAATCTAGATTTAGAAATGCCTGGTGAGTCTGAGCCTTAATGCGTTTTCTCTCATCAGTTTAATTTCAGTTTTCCCAGCTCTTACGATTCTTATATTTCTGTGGACAAAGATAGTGCTAAGTGATGTTTAGTCCTTTTGATTTTCAAGACAAAAAGGCCAAAATGGTGGCTGTAGTTTCAACAGTGTCAACTGCTTTGATTTCTGTCCAAGGCTGTCAACCACAGTAGATTATAATAGCAGAGATGTTTTCTTCATTAAGAAAAGTAAAATCTCTGATCAGTAACCAGTTACTTTACTAAAGAAAAAAGAAAAAAAAGAAGTAAAATAAAATATCATTATTTGCTTGCAAGTTTTATCTAATATCATCTCTTCTTACCTTCCCAGGTGTGATGCCAACTTTAAACACGAAGAAACACTGAAAACACAGCTTACAAGGCAGTATGGCCATTCAATTTAACACACAGAAAGACATACGTGCACATACAGCTGTTGTTTCTTATATGGGAAATAAAAAGCTCCTGGCAATATTATTTACTACAAAATTCATGGAGCAAACTTGTTTAAGATGACCTATATATGTGTAGATATAGCGAAATATTTTTCAAGCAACTTATACAACAATAAAAGATCTCATCAACTGATAAGTACGAATATAAACAAATTCTATGATTAGCTTTTTGGTTTGTTTCCCTAATTCTGTTGTCCCCAAATCGGTTGTCATTGGCTGGGTTTAGCACAGGTGTAAAGTGCATTCATTGATACGGATCAGTATTCTTCGCAACTTTGCAGCATGTCAACTTTTATTACCAAGGTCAAGGAAAAATTTTATACTTCCTTCTATGTCTAACGTGACTACAATAAATAAGTATATTAAAACATGATACATTGTATGCACATGCAGACATTCCCAAATTTAAATGATAAAAAAACCTTGAAAAAACCCACCTCAAGCAACAGTTCAGGGACATTTCCATGGAATTCTACTTCTCATAATAAAGTCTTGATTAAAAGTGTGATGAGAATAAAACTTAAATCTCACAATGGGATTGAACATGACCTGAATGAGCAATAATGGGAGACAGTTACACAGTTATGTTCCTAGGTTTCTACTAGATTTTTCACCCAAGTTTCACTAATGTTGCTGTATTTGATTGATTGCAATTTTCTCCATTTCTAAGCTTTGTGCCAGAAAGCAACATTTTGTTCCATTCATCATCGGAAGTGACACAATGTTCCTTGGCATGTGATATTAATAAAAAGTTCTGTTGCCTGTCTCTCTTGGTTGGTCACACCAAGGTTGATTTTCGGTAGCACTTAATGTTCAGTTAGATTGTCAAACACATCCCTATTTAAATTTGAAATATTCTGAAAATAAATACATCTATGGAAAAAAGCCAAATTTAGATAATTTACCCAGCACATCACACCCTGCCCTCACCCTCCATACAGAAGCAATAGAAAGGTCTTGGGTATGCTTTCCATCCCTTGGTGGTATCTTCAGGCCACAAAGTGAGATTAGATTCTTACCTGGCCTCCCCTGTAGACCGTTTGACACTCTACCAAAATGCTTTGAAAGTGACCTAGCACTGACTTTCGAGGTGACAAACCTGCCTATCACTGCTGCTTGCTACTCCTTGAACAATGATCCTGACAGTCTGAAGAGCTTTCCTGAGGTTTTAAAGTAGGCATAGCAACACAGGATTACTGCTCGAAACAAACTGCCACCCTTTCTGCGAGCAATGCTGCTCACGTCTCACGCAAGACAGCTACTCAAGCACATTCAAGGGCATTCCCCAAGAAACAGTATGCTAATTCCGTATCTCTAGCTAAACTGGGGGCTGGTGCACATCCAAATACACCAAAAAAGGCAACTAAAATTGATAATACAGGCTGTATAGCATAATTAGACACAATACACATATGCAAATTATATTTATTGATTAATAAGTAAAATTATGTTGAAGAGTACGAAGCTATACTATAGATTTATTGCAAAATTAGCACAGATCTGATTTTAGTCTGCTCATTTCTTATGCACAACTTCTGGTTGCTTACAGATTTTTACCATTTTAATATCAAAAAGACAGAACCCTCCACATTAGTCTAAAAATTTTACTACAGTCTTACAGCAAATTCATAATTCCTCAATATTTATACTGGCATAAAGCATCAGCCTGTTTTTGGTTGATTTTATTCTCTTCTGCAGCTTGTCTCTCTGTTTCATATTTAAGCTCACCTATGTTTTATGTTAACAGTTATCGAATGCTCTTTTAGTGGTATGAATATGCACAAATACAAGTAACAGTAAAACAGGTACTTTATAAGGGAAATAATTTGACCAATTATTTTTTTCACGAAACTACACATTCCTATGTGTAGGGATAAAAACTATAAGCTGTAGGACTAGTAAATCATGCAAGACAAGGGTAGAAAAGTACAGAGCAATGTAAGAACTCAATAGAGGACTTGTGGAAACCAAGTCTGTTCCTTCGGCGATGCAGCATAGGTCATTTGCATGCGAAGCACTCAACCTGTGGTCAAACCTAAAAAATGTACTCTCTAACTAGCAATCCCATAGCTGACACCAGAACAAGGAACAATTATTTTTGTCTGGTAAAAACTACAGCTGTGACTCCTTAATGATTTTATTATTTTCCAGACATCTGGTTATGAATGTAAAAAAATTTAATTATTGCTAGAAAGGAAGATGCTGACTCTACTGTGGTACCTGTCTTGACCTCTAGTGTTTAAGGGGGTAGTACCAAAGCTGTGGCTCTGTTGTTTAAGAAAACGGAAGGAGAGGTAAACACTGCATTGAGAGGATATAGCTTTCATGAGACAAACTGAGATAACAGAGAAAAGGGTATGATTTTGGATATATGATCAAAACGGGGGTCTGTAAGGAACTGACCTGATTTAAGGGCTTACTGATACTTAAAAGGGGAGGTCTTGCCTTCATTCCTCCTTATTCCCTTGCCTATTTCTGCTTATGTAGCCCAAGAAACTCTCTCCACTATTCTTATTGTTCAGTGGCCCCTGCTATGAAATAGTTCTATTTATTAGCACATCTGTGAACTATCCATCTTGTTCTGCTATCTTTTCTTTTTGCTGGATTACTGAAATACTTTGACTCACAGGAAGTCCCAGAGTTATGAGAATTGGTGAGTGCACAAACAGGGAAAACAGATGCTCTCGTCTTTGGTGACAGGGAGCTGTTAGTCAGCAGACAGAAATAATGAAGGACAAGTAAATGGGCAAATAACTAAGTATCAGCTAATGTTAATAACTTCTGTATCTAGTGGCAAACATTTGACAGAGGGAAGGAGAGGGAGATATTTTTCTTTTTTGGCATTGGAAACATTACATAGTGATGCAAAAATTTCTTAGCATTTTCTGTACTCGGATTCGTGCCTTGTAAACTTTCCTACCTGTTACACTGTGGTCACCTGTGCAGAGTTAACCTGAGCCCTCTAGAAGCATGTTCACAGCCTTCTTCAGGAAAACAGATGAATGGCTTGGACCGTTCTGCCAGACTACACACGAGATAGAAACTCAATGAAGTCTCTTTTCTCACTTTCATTCAGCCAAGGAAGAAGAGCAAAAAAATAAAAGTCAGATACTACATCACAGAATCACAGAATCATCTAGGTTGGAAAAGACCTTGAAGATCATCTAGTCCAACCATTAACCTCACACTGACAGTTCCCAACTACACCAGATCCCTCAGCGCTATGTCGACCCGACTCTTAAACACCTCCAGGGATGGGGACTCCACCACTGCCCTGGGCAGCCCATTCCAACGCCCAACAACCCCTTCTGGAAAGAAATGCTTCCTAATATCCAGTCTAAACCTTCCCTGGTGAAGCTTGAGGCCATTCCCTCCTGTTCTGTCACTTATTACTTGGTTAAAGAGACTCATCCCCAGCTCTCTGCAACCTCCTCTCAGGTAGCTGTAGAGGGCGATGAGGTCTCCCCTCAGCCTCCTCTTCTCCAGACTAAACACCCCCAGTTCCCTCAGCCGCTCCTCGTACGACCTGTGCTCCAGACCCTGCACCAGCTTCGTTGCCCTTCTCTGGACACACTCGAGTCATTCAATGTCCTTTTTGTAGTGAGGGGCCCAAAACTGAACACAGGAATCGAGGGGCGGCCTCACCAGTGCCGAGTCCAGGGATCAGATCCCTTCCCTGTCCCTGCTGGCCACGCTATTGCTGACACAAGCCAGGATGTCATTGGCCTTCTTGGCCCCCTGGGCACACTGCTGGCTCCTGTTCAGCCGGCTGTCAGTCAACTCCCCCAGGTCCCTCTCTGACTGGCAGCTCTCCGGCCACTCCTCCCCAAGCCTGTAGCACTGCTGGGGGTTGTTGTGGCCCAAGGGCAGCCCCCGGCATTTGGCCTTATGGAAACTCCCCCAGTTGGGCTCAGCCCATGGCTCCAGCCTGTCCAGGTCTCTCTGCAGAGCCTCCCTACCCTCGAGCACATCAACACTCCCACCCAACTGGGTGTCCTCTGCAAACTGACTGAGGGTGCACTCGATCCCCTCATCTAGATCAATGAAGATGTTAAACAGGAGTGGCCCCAAAACCAAGCCCCTGGGAACACCACTCGTGACCGGCCACCAACTGGATTTAACTCCATTCAGCCAGTTTTTTACCCAGAAAATCATGTGCCGATCCAAGCCATAAGCAGCCAGTTTTGCCAGGAGAATGCTGTGGGAAATGGTGTCAAAGGCCTTTGTCAAACAGAACCATGTATTCCAGGTCCGTGCTGACACACTTAGGTTACAGGGAGCTAAGATGTCATAACACTGCCCTGGGACTTACCACATGGTGATGAAGTATACAGAGCAAACACGGTCACTTTGCATGACCACAGCATGCTGCAAGCTGCCATCTGTTTCTCCGTTTGAAAGGAAAACTGTGTGTTTATTCTCCCACCTGTGATGTACGCTACTTTCATACCATGGCTGAAAGTCTGTATCAATCTACATAGTCCCGGTACTTTTCTTATTACTCAAGCAAAACATTCACCACTCTAAATCAAAGATATATCGTAAGTAACTCAAACAGTAGTTTGCAGTTTTCAATCTTTTCTGTTCTTACTTCTTTGCTTTCACTATGTTACATTCTGCTTCCTCATTTTCAGTTGTTCACAGATGTTCTTATTTTTAATAATACTTAAGTAAGCACTCACTCACTACAGTAATTACTCTTTAAAATTAAGTAATACAATGAAGTGCTATGATTAAGAACATCTTAATTATCTGCATAGAACAGATAACACAAAAGTTGGGGGGGTCTCTTGTGTAGCATGCAGTAGTTTAAGCGAACAAAGCAGTCTTTGTACCATGTATTTATAGATAAAACATATATTGTGGAGAGTCAGAAAGTCAGTCTGTATCTTCTACAGACAGAGAAGTAGAGAAGAGTGGAAATGAGGTCACTTGACCACATTCACTCCATAACAAGAAGAGCCACAACTGAATCTCTCCCTTCATGGCTTTTCAACAAAATGGGACAATTCAGAGAGCTTCAGAGAAGGGCTTTTCCTGTGGTGCTGATACAGGTAAACTTGTTGTTAGCTGAAAACAGTTTTAGTTTCATGTTTGCTATACATTAGACAGCTCAACGATTCCAGCAGCTTCAAGTCATAGTCTATGGAAAAGTTTTCAGTGTTTTATCATGAGATACTGAAAACTTACTGTTTTCTTCCATAGTGTTTTATACATCTAAGATACCCATTTGTATTTCCTTAAATGGTTTGTCACACACTTCATGAGAATTAATGAAAAAAATTGAAGTACCTGAAGAGAAAATGCAGGGCCCTACAGCATGTCCTACAGCTTCATTGGTTCTGTAACAATTCAACTAAGGCAAGTCATGATGGGTTTTATAGTTCCTGTGCCAGACCTGCAGCTGTGACTGGTGATGTTAACATTAACCCCCTACCCTTTTCTCTCTCAACTAACAGCATCAGAAAATGGAATCAGGACAAAAAACATCAGAAATACTGTTACTTTACACTTCTTCTTTATCTGTCTCCTTCACAAAAGTACCAACAAGAACTAAAGAACCTGGAAAAAGTCTTGCATACTGAGGCAGTAAATACCGAATTCTGATTCCCACTCATATCTTCCCATTTTGTGCTACAGAGAATCTGTTAGCTACTTAGAGACTAGGTTAGGAGAATGGGTGAAGTTTTTTATTATGCTACAGATATTTTTATAGTGATCTGGGTGGCTGGGTTTTTTTTACCAGTCAGAGATCACTGTTTGAAATGTGCAACTATATGTATTTCTTCTGCAGAACCTGAAATGAAGGAGGGAATATTCAGTAATAATGACAATAGAAAACCCAAGAGATCGCAGAATTATTTCTTTTTAAGCATTATCTTGTTATCTTCTGTTCTTTTCAGGTTTCCTTTTTTTATTTCAGTGCTCTTTCTTCATTAAGTTCTTGTTTGGTAAACAGAGAACACTAAGTAGATAAATATGCCAGTGGTCTCATACATGATCATAAGTAATTTTTATAATTGATGCAGAAACTGCCCAAGATTCACCTGCTTAAGCAGTATAAAAAGCTGAAAAGCAGTGAGATGTGGACAAGTGTGAATTCCTTTCACATACCTCACCCTCATATAGCTCCTGCCTATTGATATCAGCAGAGCAGCCAGAGCAAACCTCACACCAGCTCGATGGCATTAGGGCCAGGTGGCATGAATTAATGTAGTTCCCCTAATGTTCATACCTACAACTAGCTTCAGCATAGCCTCGATCTGCCCCCAAAGCCGTAGTGCTGTCATTATACCAGTGACATGAGTAGAGCAAAGTCCCAACTGAGGCAGGGTTTTACACAAAAAATTTAACTCAGATAATAAAAAGTAAAATTCTATTAATGATAATCAAGTGTGCTCACCCAATGGATTTTCTTGCCTCAAGGCCAACACTAATCTGCAGAGTACTCAAATACCTTTTAATTAGTATGCCACACTGATACTACAAGTCATTTAAAACCCCTTTCTTACTTAACAGTCAAGAAAGTGAGTGGAAAGATAAAGTCCATAAAAATTGGAAACATTCTTGCATATTTCCTCACTTTAGCGAATTTACTTACTGTCGTCTTTTTGAGATCATGCTCACTTAACCACTTGCAGAATTCTTACAAAGATCTAAAATGGGACAGGGCAAAAGAAAATTCCTAAAAATACTAACTCATACCTTGGAATATATTCTGATTCATTTAGAAGGTATTGCAATATAAACACAGGCACAATCAAGTATTATATTGTGCACATCTATTTTTTGTCATATGGTAAATTAAGCAAAATAAACAAGTATTTTTTAAGTGGTGGAGATATATTCACTCTGTATTTGAAGTCTGTTTTAAAGCAAATGGTTGCAAATCTCTCTACCATGAACAGTAGTTTGTTATTAATGCTGCTGTGAGTTCTTTATCTTTCTGTGTCTATGCATGTATTTTCAGAGATCTATGCAGACATCTGCAATGGTACTACTTAAAACTCCTTTGTAAAGAAAAAGCATTATTATACCAGGCTAAAACTAAAAAACATTAACATTTATTTCAGCTAAAATATCTTACGCTTGTTATGATAATCTAAAATATTTCTGTGAGAGAAGTAAGAGTTTTAGTCTTTGTAACACTTTTGACTTTAATATTATACCGTGATCAATAAGAACTCATGCTAAACGGAACAAGCCCTCTGCAAGGTGGTACTGATATTTGAAAAACCTTCTTCATGAATAAGCAGACCTTCTCCACATCATTACATATATTTGGATTTCTTCTTCTTGGCTCTGAAAGTAAACTGCTGAAATTAAAATACTGTCTTTACTGTCAGTGTTAAAACAGTACGATTTTTTCAGTATTATTCTCATGATCAAGAGCCAGTTGAAGGGTATCACCCCATGGGTCAGTAGGTATGTACAGAGGCCTATTCTAGCACAACACCATGTGCTCTGAGACCCGATTACAGCCATGCATTAGTGTCAGCACAACTCAAAGCCATACCTGCTTTGCTGACACAGAGAGGCAGATTAGAAAGCCAGAAGGGACTACTGTTATCATGCAGTCTGACCTGCAGTATTACAAAGGGCTTGGGAATTCTCAGAAGAGACTCTTATTTGTAGCAGATACTCTTAGAAAATCACAACTTCAATTTATAATCTACCCATCTTAAAGAATTCACGGTCACTATTTTCAGAGGTGTCACCATGGTTCTTTATTTATGGTATAAACTCATCTACTTTTAATTGCTAATCTGTTTACATCTTTGTCTGCTAGGTTTTAAGCCTTCTGTTTACAGTTTTCTGTTCTCCATGTATGTAATTACAGACTAATATCAAGTCTTCCCTTAATGGTATTGTTTGCTAAGTGAATTGAATAAAACCCCCTTAAGACAATATATTGCTAGATGAAAAACTTAAACTCAGATGAAAAACTTAAACTCTATCTATTATTACTATTATTATGTATTGCAGCACCTAAATGCTATTCCTGGTTAGCAGCCCCTGTTCTGTAACTTGAGTCGTCATTCTTATATTTTAACAGTTGTGCTTATAAAACATATTGTTTGCCTCAGTAGAGTTAGATCCTTTACCATTCAAGTCCCACACCTGCATTTCTATTATTTTGCCTGAGATTGATGTCAGACTGACAGGCTTATAATTACTTAGGTTATCTCATCCATTTGAAAAGGAATTTAGCATGACCTTAACTCCTACAGACTTCTGGAACATCCCCAGTGCTCCAAGCAACAATGAAAATCAATATTAAAAATCCACAGAGTTCTTCTGCCAACCCTTTAAAAATATTTAGCTATAATTTACCCCATTGTACTGATTTAAGATTTCCAGCATTACCCTTAGTGACTGCTGGAGTAGAAAGAATTTCATAATCACAATACGGTATGAGTATGACAACCAGTTTATGCACACATACGGAACAAAAATATTTATGAACACTCCTGGCTTTAGGTCCCTTTTGTCTGCCATACACTCTTTATTCATTCAATCAGAGCCATTAGTTCTATCAGTTCAGCTGGCTGAATTATTATTGCTTATTATCCTTCAGAAACAGGACTAAGCTCCTCTGCCTGCCACAGACTCTTTATTCATTCAATCACAGCCATCAGTTCTACCAGTTCAGCTGGATGAATTATTATTGCTTAGTATCCTTCAGAAACAGGACTGAAGTAGATCAGATTTGGTAAACTGTAAACATACTTGTGTATGTGGCAACATGCAAGTGGCAGGGATTAACCAGAGAAAATCACAATTAGAGGTATTTCTAAGGAAGAACAAAGACTCTAATGAAGGGAGAATAAAGACTCTAATGACAAGACTCATCATGACAATAATCGGTATCCGAGAAGCTCTTCCTCAAGAATTCTCAAGTCCAGGCAGTCCCATGCTCATTCTTTATGTTTGCAAGATAGTACACTCTTCTTTTCCCAAGAGCTAAACTCCTGCCTAATTATCTACAAAAGCACAAAGAGCAAATACTTTGAGATTCTACCTAGGAGAATAGCAGTAAATTTATTTCACAGTTACAGCCAAGTAAGTGAATTTCATAGAAGGTTCAAAATAATATCTCATGCTGAAACTTTAACATTGAGAAATGGTATGTAAAGGGGTCCCAGAAGCATAGAAAGCACTTCAAAACTCAAAAAACTCCTGGCAATGCACAGCTGGAGAGAATGCGTTAAAAAAGAGAACTCTTTAAATAACAGTCCATATGTCTTTCCTGTCTGTAAATTCAAAATGCACCAACAGTCAGAGTAAAGCTTTTATAATGGAGATGTGATACCATGGAAATAACTACCTCTGTATGGAATTGGTGACATTCACAAGTGGTACGGATGTTTAATAGGCAGATCTTTGAACTAATATTGGGTCCAGAATGTGCAGCAAGAATGGCAAGTTTGTCAACCACGCATTTATTTTTTTTATACAAATGGTAAAGAATTTATTAAAAATGGTGGAATGATTCCACAGAAAAATTAGCTGTAATAGGCTGACTCCAAGATGATCAAAAATCTTTTTCATGGATCCTGAAATCCCTCAATTTTCACTGAGAGTATCAGCAGAAGAGACTAGGTTGCAGAATTAGACCCATGCATGCAGGTGCAAAGTTATATTTTTAAGAACAGAGCATTATTCTGCCACAGATATTTTCAAGCACCCTATCTCAGTATTCCTTGGAAATGAAGCATAGAGCACATGCAAACTCTACATATAACCTTAGTCATGTTCACCGACATTATTTTCTAACCTTCTGCATGATACTATTCTGTTTTAATCCAAAGTTTTCAACTGCTTGAATTAACAATTTCTTTACTACTTTCAACTCTGGCAACTTTAAGACATAATGCTGCCTGCCTTTAAATTTTGTCCCCTCTGTTATTACCTAGTAACAGACTACTGACAAAAGCAAACTTGCTAATATAATCACCAGCAACAACAAGAATATAAAGATTTAGAGAACTGTTCCAATTCCCAGTCTATTCATCTGATGATGCGCTATTTTTGAGCTTTAAGCTGCTAACCTTTTAATCTCACAATGTGAGTGTCAATGGTGAGCGATGAGGCAGACATGTCAGTAAACACCTTTTTCTGGGTGCACCTGCATGAACTTGGCTTTGAGTGACACACTCTTCCTTTGAAGGGATATTCTACAGAAAGATGTTCCCAAACACAAACATTCTCAGAGGGTGACACAGCTAGCAGCAGTTGAAACCAAACCAGGCCAGATGGGAAAGTATTTTATATTGACTAAGAATACCATGTGGGAATAAATAAAAAAAGTATTCCCACCAGGAGATAAAGGTGACAGCTTGCTACTTCTATATTTTAGTTAGATTTAATATTATATTACTGAATTGGATTAAAATATTCAAAACTTATTTTTCTTTTTGCATAGGAAAGAACAGAAATTCATAAAAATTAACTGCATCTTACAAGGTCTTTAAGTAAATTGTGTCCTTTCATTCCTTTCCAATGTACTATGTGAATGAAACAAGTAAAGAAAGCCCGAACAGTTTTTTTAAATGAAAGAATTAAAACTTTGAAGTTATGGTCCATTGCATTTTCTTAAACCCAAATCCTTACACTTGAATTTTCAAATTCAAAAGGCAATTAGCTAATGTATCCATAGGAATGCACTGAGAGAATACGTGAGTCTGAGTTCTACGGCATGAAACAAGGACAGAGGTGGGCCAACAGTACGATGGGCCACAGTGACTATGGTAAGACTATGGTAAGAACTGCTGGAGAATTGGAACAGAAGGGTAAGACACCACTTAAAGAGGTGGGCAGGAGTGTAGATCTCAGTAAATGACTCATGTGAACACTCAGCTGCGAGTACATGCTGGGAGGACACTGAAGACCATACTGTAGTAGAAACTTGGATGTGAGATGTAGCTCTGCAGCTAGAATGAAAGTGCTGAATCTATACAATGTTGTTCCGTATTGTCCAGAAAAAAAAAAAAAAAAAAAAAAAGTATATTTTAATTTTCCACTAGTTTTGGTTTTTACTAACAGCAACAAAAAGTTTTTATCACTACTTGTGGATATATTTCCTCTGAATAATTACCCTAATTTCTCTTAGGTTATACTGAGACTTGAGCATGCAACAAGAAATTCACCAATATTCAACATACGCACTCTGAATCTGTTTTTTAATCTGCTGAAATTTGTTTTCATTCTGAAACAGACCAGCAGGTTATATATTTTCAAGTCACGCTTGACTTTTTCTTAGGATTATCTTTGTACGTAGATTAAATCTTAAAACACGTCTTTGAGCTAAATTTCATTGCTAGGTATTGGAAGCATAAGGAAGCACATTAAAAAAAATAGTAAGCAAAGGAGGATAAGATACTGGTGCGGAAAATCAAATATATTTCTTAAATTTTGCTGCACGTGCCACACAGAAGGAATCTATGTGTATTCTTTACACCAAACATACACTATTCTAGGAATACTGAACCTGCTGAAGTCAATGGCAAATGTCCTGGTGAATTCAACAACACAACATGCAAATTTTGATGTATTTACAAAGAATATTTAATAGCATCTGCAATACTACTCTTTAAGAAGAAAGTCCTTTTTGTGACAGCCTCATGACAGAGGACTGAACATAGGTCAAGCTCCCTGTTTAGCATCTCGTGTTTTAAAAAGTATTATCTAATCATTGATATCTTCAAAACCAAATTATTGCTTGAAAGAGGGGGTTGTTTCCTCTCATTATCTGGGAATAAAAGTTATTGCTTTCTATTAGATGTTAGCTAGAGACAAGGAAAGCACCAACCACGAACTCTGGAAAGAACACAAATGTATTTTGTAAGTTATGACGTAATAAATGGAAGATTTATAGGAACTGGTGTGTTGCAACTGGCTGAGTGCTCTGAACATAAAGTGAGAGACATCATTATTGTTGCTATAAATACTTTGCACTGTAAAATCACACTGTACCTTATGTGGCAATACAAAACAAAATAATACTAAAATTGTGTCCATTTCTGGCCCAACTGAAAACACAATAATCTCTGAATGATCCCAACAGAACTGGAACTGAACAGACAGAGGCATAGCTTCTAGTTTTTATAGGACCCCAAATCCACTGCATCACCACAGCTCCAATACTAGATAACAGCATTATCTAATTTCTTAATTAACTCAGACAGCTCTCTTTCTTGTAAAGTGAAATGTTTATGGCTCAGCTATAAGCCATATTCTTTCCTGCACCCATCAAACTCTACAAGATGCTTTGTACATTATGGCTTTAAAGAAAGAGATGCAAAGTTCCTGTGTGCCTGAGGTGTCTGGGACTGGAGGAAAACTACTTGGGTGAAGACCTTCAAAGATAAGTGTCTAAAATATCATTCTAATGTCATAGTTAAGCATCTGAGGATATGGTACCATGAAAAAGTTAGCTGGCAAGACAAATGTACGTCAGGAAGATGAAGAATTCCAATGTATTGAGTTCATCTGTTCATTCCATAAATGCATGCTTATTCTCTCCTCATCTTTTTTTCCTGATTTTTAGGCATACTGAGTTCCCACAGTTCTCAGCAGGTTCAGAGGGAGATCCGAGTAGTTACCTCAGTAAACCTCGACCTAGAATTTGAGTGCCTAAAGGGCTCAGAACCCTACTTCAAAGGTAAAAGCATGACTAAATTTATCTGTTCCACTTTTCCTATTATTTGTTGAACAATAATAATACTGTATCACGAATACAAAGCACTTCGGGATCTCCAGATGCTATTCAATTACTCTCATGAAATCATTGTCAAAAATGAGATTCCCTATTATGCCCATTTTCTACTCAGCTGAAGAACACTAAGTTCAAAAGTTCACCTTGATTCTAACTGGACTTATAATCTGTTTAGTAAATTGAAAAGAGAAGGCAGAAAGGGGGCAGGAGAAAAATGTCCAGTGATAATAAAACAAAGGGAGAAAAGCAAGTAAAATTAAAGAGACTATAAAATGATTCTGAGAAGGCACGAGAAAAAAATCAAATTATAAGTATGATTGATTTTATAAATAAAGTGCTAGCAACATTGGCTTTGTCTTTATTCCTGCTATCACACATCATACACAATCCCTAATAGGCTTTTATTTATTATTTAATGAACTTCCCTTATCAAAATTCCACAGAGAAGAAATGGTCGAGAAATCAAATGATTTGTGAACCCTGACTGCCCACAAAATATTTTGAAAGATTAATTTAAGATACATCAGATTGTAGAAGGCTTTTTCTCTAATTATGATATTGATCTAATATAAATATAAAGCTATCCCCTCAGGCTCACAGCTTTGCAGTATACAGTACAATCACTTCCCATGAAAAACAAGATTAAGTTCATGTTGCACATACTGTGGAGTCTTGCTGATACCAAAATCACTACAGTAACATTTTTTAAGGTAATTCTAATTGTGTTTATTTGAAATTTCCATTAAAAACCACATTAAATGCATATGATTTTCAGAAATTACTGGACACCAGTTTTTAGGAAATTGATCACTATGATCTAAATATTAAACTTTGCCAAACACCTGATCAAATTTTTAAGAATTTTTGCTAAGATTTATTTTCTGAAAGTAATGCTTCCACTTGCTTTGGCAAAAAAGTAGTTAATGTTCATACTAGATGCGGGCATCATATGTCAGCTTCAAGCAAAATAATTTTGCACTTCTTAGATATTTTCCCACATATTTTTTCAGAATACCATACATCTATGGGACAAAAGTATGTCTGACCCATTCATTGAACCTTCTGCTTAACCAATTAGAAGTATCTTACCTTTCTTTCCTCCTGATACTAAAACCATTCACTGTTTATGGGGCAAAACCAGATAACGATAAAAAATAAAATCTTTTAACTATAAATATTAACCTAAAGTTTTGATTCAATACCAATGCACATACAACTCCACCAACACATTTGGTGTTTGGAATTCTGTGACCTAATTGTGCACTTCCCTTAAGTATTTTGAGTTTCAGAGATGATTTATATTTCCAGGATGTGGACACATCAAGCTGCATGGCAAGTTCATCTGCCCTAATTTAATTGACAGACACTATGTTCCTTCATAGTCAATGGCAAGAAACAGCTCCCTTAGAAGATGAGTCATCCTATCCTCTAACAGGGGTTGAAATAAAATTGCCCTTCCACTGTCTGCAAAACCAGCTGAGCTCTGTACTGTAAACTTACACCACCAGCTTATAGGTATCTACAACTGGACAACATGAATCCCAGTCCTTAGTTCTCACATCATTAAGATGAGAGCACAATGCTTTTAAAAAAATTACTGCAAATGATCACTTTACCCTATCCTAGTAATTTTTTTTCTGGTTTCAGCAACAGTATTAATCCATTTGACTGGCACTGCTGACTACAGTTTTCACATTCACGCTTCATATATTAAAATATGTCAAGCTAACACTGCTATCTGATCCCATCCATGTTCTCTTGTCAGCGAGCTCTAGAGTGTGGTGAGGTGCAACTGAAACTAACCTATGGAAACAAAATGTCTGGAAATATGTTGCAAGAACATGGCAAAGATGTAGAAATGTCCTAGAAAGTGATGCTGTTGGAGAAGGGACAGAACATATTGCACTGATAAAGTAAGTTTCACATCTATCGGAAATATATATAAGTAATTAATACTGCTCATAAAAGAACCATATTGGGCAAGAATTTTTGAGTTGACACTGTATCTGGGCAAGGTAAATTGAGAATTCAAAATACAGAGTCACACATCAACACTGTATGCTCACACTTGGATATTTTACACATAAAACTAATCTTGGGCACTGATAACCACGTGGAATGAAAGATGCAGATCTGGCAGACAAAGTACAATTATCTGTTTTATTAATCTGGTCCTGTGTGCACTTCAAATCAGAAGTGCAAGGTGAAAACTGCAGTGAAACAAGTAGGAATTTTGTGCAAGGAAGGTGAAGCAAAAACTTTAGAGTTTGGCCTTACATGTTAGCATTTAGCTTTCAAGCCTCTGCAATTATTTTTAATTGCTCACATCATGTAATATTGCTTTTGTGCCACTCAACAGGAAAAGAATTATGGTCCTATTTTAAAATAAACTGGGTAAAAATATTTTGTAAATCAACAGCCAAACTGCCACTATGCTCTAAGTATTTGACAGGTAAAAAAGCTGCTTATAATGCATTTCAGTGCAAGTTTGAAAGTTCTTTGCTCCAGCAAAACTGATGCAACTGCCAATTTTTTTTTATTCCATTCTTCTTAGGAAGCAGTAGGCCCTTAGTAGCGTGATATTTAATCTTATCAGGCTGTTTTACATTTGTCTTGATGAAACAGCAGATGAGAACATGAGGACTATAATTTGGTGCTACTAATTTGGAACTAAAGGGATTGTTGGATTACTTTTTTAAATAAGTTGTATTAATAGACAAAGTCAGTACAAGACCTAACCACCATGCTGATTTCAAGTTGCAGAACTTCACAGAAACTATGGCTAATTCTTCTTTGAGGCTACAATGTCTTCTAAGTACCTGAGATATAAGGTTAAGGCTAAAAACTGACTGACGGATTGGAATTCTCTGAGTAAGGTTAATTGCTGAGACCTCTTCCACTGTCATTAGACTGTAAAGTGGCAACAAACCCACTTTTGAACTGTATCATCCATCTTCTCAACTTCCCATCCTTCTGGCAAAAGCAGTAAGACTGTATGTTCAATAAATACGTCCCTTACTTCACTCCCAAAGCTCCACTCCCAGAATCCCCCTACAGCCTGGGGCATGGGCACCCCCTGACAAGTTCATCCAGAGCTCTGTGTGGAGGGGTCTGCACAGAGGCAAGTGCACTCACCTTAGCAGCGCTGAGCTGTAAGGGAGAACTAAGTCTGACCTGGTGTGCAGCTGGCAGGAGGAAGTAACTCACGTTTGCCCCAAGACTGATGGTAGCAGAGACTAGAGAGTATCAGGAAGAAATGAACTCTGCCTGAAGCTCACTACTCAGCATTAACATGAGGAAGAAACTGGCAGCAGGAGATGAAAGGGATAATGATCAAATATTTGATTCAGTAAACCATGACACGCTTAGGCTGGGAGGCTGGTAATATAAATATATCACAGTAAATGGTATGTTCATGGGACTGTGAAGTATTTGAGGAAGACCATCTGAAGACACCCCAAAGCAACAGCCTCCTGTAGGCATGACAGCTGTGTGGAGACATGGCCTCACAGGAGGAAGCATGAAGCCACACCTGCTGAGATAGGTGCATGGTCCATGGCTTCCCTGGTGCAGCTGGGATGTGGGCTATAGGTATTGTGCAACTCTAGCAGGCTGTGAGTGAGTTAGGGGCACGTGTTTGTGTCTCTTATAAGTGTTATTACTTGTAATCTTTGTTTAGGTAGAGCTTCTTTCAGAATTATTATTTTGCTACTTTTAGAAATCATTGTCTTATTAATATTAGTTAATAAAACAAATATTCCAATTAAGCAAGAGCTCATCTGTCACTGGCACAGTCTCACCACCACAGTACACCATGACAACATCGTGTGTACAGTGCGTGGGTGAAAGGCACTGAAGGTGATCAAAAGCTGTAAATCGATGTCTGTGTGCCAGGTCCACGGATGCCCTGTGAGGCAGTGGCAGTGATAGCCAGCAGCTGAAGCTGCCCTGTGACACTGTGGGGGTGGGCTACCTGAGGCAAGGTCTCATATTTCTCACCCTACTACTATTACGGTGAAACTTTCATGTTTTACCTGTGACAAATTTATCACACCGTCCTTTACCAGGAGTAGTTACAATCCAAACACTACAATTTTCAAGTACTACCATGACAGTAACCTAATAAAGACTGGTATTTCCCCTTTTGTTTGGAAAAATATTTGCATTTGAGAAAAGGAAAAAAATACAATATTGAAGAAATTAAGACAATGGCTTCATGCCTGTGATAAACTATTTCTAATTCCACATTTGCAATGGGGGCACTTTCCTACTTTTTATATGTAATTTCTTGCTTGTCTAGGTCTGATGTACTGAAAAGTAAAATCTTTTCATAAACTAGCAGTGGGCTAACCTGCTTCCTCCATACACACCAAGAATATGCTCTGGTAAACACATAACTATGTATGATAAGATTCCTTTGTAACTGCTTGCAGGACAGAGAACAGACAATTAGAACAGAAGGGTCTGTAAAAATGTGACTACTGTTCAGGACAAGAAAACCATGTGCCTGACCTAAAAGAAGTAAGCAACAAGGTGAGGAAAAATATTTTTCTTCATTTAATCTACAAAAAAACATTTTATAGATTGTACAAACCTATGTGGGTTCAAATCATGCATTTGTATCAAGTACTGTAGAGGTGTTTGTGCTACAGAAGCTTCATTTCAGTTAAAATTAGGTAGTTTAAGGAAAGAGTGGAACAGCACTAAGAGTACCTAAATTAGCCATTGCCCAGTTTTGCCAGTAGTCCTCTACAGTGATGCCCAAGCCTTATCCCAACAGGTGTTGTGAGTCTGTCTTGCAGTGGCAGAAAGTAGTAGTTTTTAGCACCCAACAAACTTCTGATCCAATATTACTGAAACTTAAGGTGGCAGCAAATTCACAGTTTTTTAGTACTACCCCTGGAACAGAAAGATCCAGCCCACTATGAAAAATGTTTTCCTTGAATTGGTCATTAGTAATCTCATTCTCTTCAAAATGAAAAATGACTGTAATATGCACACGATATAGGGAACTAAGGCAAGTTAGTACAGATTTTCCTTGAACATCATATTTGGTTTTTGACTTACTGCAGAACAAAGGTCCAAAACTACTTTTCTCTCCAGTACCTTTTTTTTTTTTTTTTTTTTTTTTTTTTTTTTTCTTTTTTTTTTTTTTTTTTTTTCCTTTTGGCATTGAAAGATAGCTAGGCAAAGATGATGATGTTCATTCACACATCCCATTGAAGTTCATTCCTTTTCTTACTTCTGCTGATGCTTTTGAAAATGTCTAAATAAATTCTTTTGGTCTAATTCATATGCCCTTCCTATGCCTGCACACTGCCAGTTTAGATACGTCACTTGTAATAACAATGAAAAATTGCTGTGTGCCTCATGCTCTATTTTTTTCATCTGCTTTAGAAGCTCACTCCAGCTACCATAAGGGAGTTCAGTTGTGAGTAGTAACAAATCTAATTTAACCTCACTAAGTCACAGTTTTTTCATCTTAATAGCTATTCTGTACAGCCCAGAAAACTCATTAATGAAAAGACTCTCAAGTCTAGTCCATGTCTAGTTCATGGGAATGAACTAGATCACCAAACATAATGTATTTCTTAACAAGATATATAGCTTAAAGACACCCTCAAATACAATTGTCAGTACTATGCAATTATTGACACAAGCAGTACCTGCTTCTTGTAGTATCCTGAAGACTCAAGTATGCTTAACAGTAGTGAGTGACATGTAGGGAAGTTTAAAACAAAGACAACCAATAATGTTCAGCTTGGAGGCGAGCTCAGTTACTTGTATTACTCAAGAGGCAGCAGGATATACTTTCATTTACAACTCTGACAAGCGATGCCAGCTAGACTGACACTCAAAAGGCATTAGCAACTTAACATGTCATCATTTACATTCCAAGTTAACTAAGGCAGCAGCAGCTACTGCTTCCTTCCATTCTGAGACAAAAATTGTTTCTCACTGATGTGAACCTTAGGTTAACTCACAGCAAGAACTGGACAGCTGGGTCTAGCCTATAAGGCCGAAGTTGCCTGGTGTGTCAAAAATAAGAGTTGAACATCTGTGGCCCAAGACCTTAAACTGTAGAATTCTTTTGGGAAAAAAAAAAAAAAGGTAATGAGAAAAGTAGACCCAGATGTGGAGGAAAGAAAGGAGGTGATCACCATAAGAGACATGTTTTCTGGGGGTAACTAAAAAGAATCAATGTTTTACGGTTTGGAACAAAAGAAAGAAAAATAACTTTTTCTCATCATTGCTGAAGATGAAGAGGTATGCTCTGAGTATGCTAAGGAACAGAATGATCTATTTCCAATATAATCTTCCTTGCCCATTTCCAAAGTATATCCACTTCTGCTGTGGTAGAACCAAATCAGTGTTGGACACAGTATGACAGCATATGTTACTGAAGCACCATCAAGACAAGGACAAAGTAAACTTGGCTAGAAGTGAGTTAGGACTACAGACTTACAGCAATATACATAAACACAAGAACTATATCTCAAATTCTAAACTCTCAGTGGCTACAACAGCCACAGAATTTTGTAATGAATGACGACAAATAAGTAAAAAACTATTCTTACAAAGCCTTACAGTAAATAAATGGATATTTTCAGAGGTCAAAAGGACTCAGGTATATAATAGGAGAGTCAACAACTCATTTTTCTTAATTTTAGATGCCTACCATATAGACATATACAACTGGTCACCACTGTGACTAATAGAAGCCTAATCAATATATTTGATAGTGCCTAGAGCACAACTCATCTCAATGTAAATAAGGAATACATCTCAGAGAGGGTGATTAATTCAATCTACAAATCCCTATCTTTCTCTCAGGCATTTTCATCTGACCAAGTCATCTGAGCGGATCTTTGCAGTCAATAGACCACAGTGTTGGTATTGACTATATTGGACCAACCTGTTGAGTTATAGGGCATAGTTTTCTCTTCTTAAATAAGATATTAAAAGCAGACGTGCCATCGACATGCCTACTTCTTTCCACTGACTGTGAAAGAAACTATGGGTGACTAAATCATATATGTTTATGAAGTACAGAAAAATGTCTGTTGTAAAGCCCACAACTGTGAACCATCATGAAGTGCTAGCTTGTTGCTTCTCTAGGCACAGTGAGTTCTACTTTGGAGTAAAACCCTGTTTTCCACTCAACCCAAACTGAACAATGATAGCCCTGAACATTTTTAAGACTGCTGATCTTGTTAAGTTTTCATTTACATATCTTTCTGCATTCTGACCAAATGAAAAAAGGAAAAGTAAGAAGAGAATGATCATTCTGACTTTGTTTCAGGATTTTAAATAAAAACTTCCTTTCTGGTCAGAAACCAGGGCTTTACCTAAAGAAAAAGTTTACAGTTTTAGTTTGTGACAAGAAAAGTAAAGAGATCCCTCATAGCTGTAAAGGGTGATGTATCATCAGTCAACCACAGCTTTTGGTAGTGTAGTGTGGAAAAGCTTCCCAGTGATAGCTTCACATCCTATCACCACACATTTACTTAGATCTGGATATTTTCATCTTAGCACCGATAACAGTTTCTCAATTCACTAAGTCAACATCCAAGCAAACCAAAAAATGGTTCAGGTGCTGAATTCTTCCTTATAGATAAATATCCCCCAGAAGTAGAAATGCCTCACTCACTATGATACTATTGTATCTGACTGTTACTCCATGGCAAGAAGCACTACTATGATGAATACACATCATGGTTACAACTGCCTTGAGCTGCCTGCTTAACTATTAAAACACAACACACAGTAGGAAACCCTTTCACTGCTGAAGCTTCTCATGAGGATATGCTTTAGCAAGTACTTTGAATGCTCTCCTGATTTCTACTTAGACCATGAATGCTCAAGTACTCACAAAGAAAAGAAAAAACTACGCTGTACTGTTATCCCCATGTATTCAGAATTTACCTTTAATGAATCCCAAAATCATGAGACTGGCATACTGAAACTCTGAAACTTTTTTTTTTTTTTTTTAAAAAGGTTAACTATGTGATCACTTTCTACACATAAAGATTTTGAGCTGTAAAAAAAAAAAAAAAAAAGAAAGAAAAAAAGGGGGAAAAAGAAAAGAAAAAAAAACACCAAAAAAAACCCCAAAAGACTAAGTTTTGTTTCCTGTTTACTCTGGAAAGAACTAGAGAATGACCTTAAAGAGAGAAGTGATTCTTATGTAAACAGTTTAATTCCAGGAGGTGAGGCTTTAAAAACATTATCACCCCAAATATCGAGAGGTTTATAACAAACCACAGATGGTTAGTTTCGGCAAACAATGACCATTTCAAGTACCTCTGCATTTGGTAAGAAATAATATCCTCTTCATTTACCTGTGACTGAGAACCACTTCTGTCTTGCTCTCCTATGTTAACTGAAGTCCTAATGAAAGAGTACAGCTAATTCAATACAATACCTGGAGAAATGTGTTGGGGTATTTTCAGTATTTAAATCTCATTTAGCTAAGTAAAGCAAAAAACTTCAAAATTCTGGATTCAGAGGACACTTATTTTTAAACACAAAAGCATATATTTCAGTAAAGAAACAAACAAACAAAACAAAATTTTAAATTGTAATTTTTCTACTTGTTCTACATGCTCTACATGCGGGTGCTTTTTTTGGTGCTTCCCAAACATTAGTCTATCAACAGAGAAATTTCATCTCTTTGTTTGCCAGAATCAACCTAGAACACTCTGCAGATTTAATTCTGAATATAGTCATGTATTGATCCCTTGTTTGTATACCCAGACATCATTTTGACTTCGACATGTTACCAACACTTTTCAAAAAGAAAGGCTGTCTAAATAAGTGCTAATGTTAGGAATATGCATGTTAACTGAATTTCTCCTTCCCACAGTTCCAATTATATGTGCTCTTTCATAATGATTTTGTGGTCATTACTAACTACTTTCCACCAGAAGATTTGATTTCCATTAGAACAGCAGTAACAGTAACCTCTGCTACTTTGAATGCTTGAGAATTTCTAATATTCAGGGCTGATGTTTAGATAGAATATATTTTACATAAATGATCAAGATGCTGTACTATATTACAATAAATGTACAATGAAATAAATGCACATAAAAGACAATTTAGAAACCCTTTTGCATTCATGTATGTGTAATGCACATAACAGTAAACTCTAAGGTTGTCTCACAGGAATTGTCTTGTATTGATGGCATGTCTGCATCAAGCTAAGGGGAATAAACAACTACAGATTAAGACCTATGCTTCTCTTGATAGACTGCTCCAGGTACCCTCAATAACTCAATTTAAATCTAGCTCTGGTGTCTTTATATTACACAGCTTCCAGCAACATAGACTAACTATGCATGTCAATCCTGACTATGGCTTTTAAGAGGTACAGCAAATCAAACAATAGTAATAAGATTCAAAAGTATTGCATTGCTAGTGAAAAGAGAAGGAAAAAAACCAACCAGGAAACAAAAAATGTGGACCACAGTGTGTAACTTAAATCTGTCACTGGGTGGTGGGAGTATTCATAATTGAAAGAAGAGGCTTCTCACTCACAGCATGAGTTTACTATGAGATTAATTTGATATTTTATTTGCATTTCCAGAAATAATTTAGGCAGCATATTTCTGTTCTGAGTGTAATGCTGTTTCCTTATTTGCCAAATAGCTGAGAAGGTTAGTAAAATCCATTGGAAAACAGAACCTAGAAAAGCTTAAAAAGAATCATCAGGAAGAGAAAAGCTTAAAAAGCAAATCACCTTCAAAATTTATCAGACTAATATACACTGGAAAATTTTATATCACAGCTCTGTCTCAAGTTATATTGGAGCCTACTTTGGTTTAAAGAAGGTACTCAATATGCAAGGCTGCAGGCTTGTGTGTTCAGTTTTAATTGAAGGAAATTCCACTAATTACTTATTAATCCAGTACAGTGATTCTTCATATGCTTTGTTCATACAGAATAAAATTTGTGCCTTTAAAATTTTAATAGATGGAAGCTATGCTGAGGACATTGGTGAACATAAACAGATTCTTTCACACTCATATCAGTGGTTCAAATCCAGATAATGTTTCTGGGGACCAAGAGAAACCATCTGTTTAGAAGCCTACATAAAATGAGTTGATGACCTTAAATATAACCCTAACAGGCGTATGTTCATCACCTGCTTGATTGACACACATGCTGACAGATAACAGAGAATAAAACCCAACCTATTTTCACATTGTGAGCTGAACCTAAAGAGCAAAGATGAAGTATATTGCTATGGCACTCAGCAGAAGTTTGTATTAATACTGTTTATAGTGAAATTGTACTGCAGATAATAGAGAGATTATTTCAGATGTCATCAGTTGAGGTTGTTATGTACTAAATTACATAACAGAATTGTAATAAGGGACAGTCTTATTCTAAATGTCTATATAATGTTTTTTTCACAAATGTTTTTCTATCCATGTAACCAAAAATATTTCTCAGGCTCAGAAATCAACTTTAAAATTTTATTACAGTGGTGGAAAGCTGGTTGAATTTTGACACAAGATTTAAGTTAAAATAGACTGAGATTAATGCAAAGCATCTCGTTCACTTTTCATAAGAGATATCTTTCTTCCGGTCCAAGTTGTTTGTCTCCCCATTTATGTTTTTCCCAACTCTGTTTCCCTTCTTTATATGGTTCTTGTAATTTACTCTCTGAACAAGCCAGATTTTACTTTTACCACAAAAGTAATTTAAAGCTAATGCTTGTATCTTAATTTTTATTAATCCAGACAAAACCAGATTATGCAAATAGTTCTGAAACTAATGCAGAAGCCAGAGAAAAATAACTAACCTGGAAAAAAGTTCTTGGAATCCACTGCATAAACATATTATTCCTCTCTCATATTCTAACAGTATGTGCAGTATTGTGTCTATACACTAAAATATGGTTAGCTACCACATCATCCTTTGATGACAATTCACATTGTCATAGAGAACACATTATGGATTTTTCCACTTCATCTGTCTTCTCACCAAGAAACTCTCTTAAGCAGCAAACAAGCATTGGAACAGTGACAAAGTGTAAGATGTTCCACCTCACACCTCCACCTTTAGACTGCCATAATCTGCAAAAATGACCATGAAATCTCTAGGCAATTTTCCACCTGGACAGTTCAAACAAATAATTGCTAAAGGCAATAGCATCCTGTGGCTTTCTTATACTTCCTCCTCTTTTAATACAAAAAAGGTAGATTTCAGTAATCATACATAGCTGTAACTTTCACACAGGGCAGCAGCCCTATAGAAGAAACTGTAACTAAGCTTTGATTGATTATGTCCTAAACCAACAATAAAATAACATAGATCCTAAGACAGACTGGCAACAAAGGAACAAAATCCTGTTATACGTTATTTGTATGGGTCCAGATCGTGACATTACAAATCCACATTAGCACTGTAGTGCTGGCTGCCAAAAGTGCCAGCAAGCCAGGCTTGATCCTTACGATGTCCATTTTATCTGCCCACGACTTTACAAAGTGTGGCAGCAACTTGGCAGAACTGAAGTCATCCTTACTTTTACAGTGCTACCTGTGATATGGGAACCATCACAGAAGAATCAGTTCACGGTCTCCCTACACCCTCCTTAAAGGCTTAATACAGCGCCTTGTCTCTAACATGTGTACTTCAGCAGCAAATTACTTCAGATAGGGATTGCATTTTTTGTTTCAAGTTTTGATAGTATTTGAACAAGTTGGCTCTTGATCTATAATGAGTGCTTTGCTTACTATCATAATAGTAATCAAATTCCATTAAGCAGCAGTGGAGTTAAAATTCCACCCAATTACCGAATTTCTGCTGAAAGCCATTTATGCTGGCTTAGTACAAAAGGAAAGCACAGCATTGTTGTAAGAACCCTAAATCTCTTTTTACTTTAAATTTCAGTAAAGAACAAAGATCACAAAGAAATGCCTCTCATTTAGGAGAAAACTCACCTATTCATAAGTAACAAAGAAGAGAATTTGGTATTCCAGCAACCCTGGAGTAATAAATGTATAAAACGCCAGGCTTTTGACTTGGAGCCTTGGTTGGAGATCCAAAATGCAAATGTTCTCCACTAAAGGTGACCTTGTTCTTTAATGCTGATTGAAGAAAATTGCCAGCAGTGACTTCCTTCCATGTTCACGCTGTCCATGACCTTTCTGCTTTGCTCACAATGAAGACAGATGTTTACTTCCTTTTGATAATTTATTACAATTATCACCATTATCTTCTCAGCAAACTACATTTAAAAACACGTTTTTTGCCCTGCCTTCAACTGAGTAAGAATAAGCCTTTGAGTAAGGCAGTCCCAGAATGGTGGATGAATCATAGCAAAAGCACTCTCCCCATCCCTATTCCTTTAAAGCAAGCTACTAACAACTACAGTACTCTGCATGGAGGCTGTTTTCATCTCAGAGGGTCTTTATGATTACTTGACCATGTCTACACTAGCAGTACTTTTCTAGAATAAGTGTTTTCTCTGCCAGTGACTCCTGATTGGCCTTGACAGGCAATCAAATTCTCCCACCAGGTGATCTGTGTTTTAGTTATCAACACATCAAAGTGCAAACTTCAAAAACTGAGTGTGTGTGGCTTCCACCTTTTAGTAGTGGAGGTTCCAAGTAAATATGGGGCCATCATGTTTAATGAGAGTTCAGCACCACACACATCTGCAACTCCAAAAGGAAATCACAAGGACAAATACAGACAGATCTCCATTCCAAATGGATTTTGCCACGTGTAAGATATACACAGAAAATTCTCAACATCATTTTCAGGAAGACTGCCACAGTATTGTAATTACTGCAATTTATTAGAAAGCACATTTTCCACCATATCTAGTATCTGGCTTAAATTTAATAGTAGAAACTCATGAATGATCCAACTATTGCCCTTGAATAATGAGGGATGGAGGACAAAGGAGCAGCTCTACTTGGCTCCAATAAACTCAGATCTCTTCAGAATTATAATTTTAATATAAGATCCTTCATCTGATCTCCCTGAAAATACATTGGGCGAATCAATTTTTGGACTTAAACTAATGCAATTCTCTTTTGAAATACTAAAAGTTGCAGACTTGGACCTCTACCACCTTCTTATTGTGAAATGGAATATAATTTACAAAAGTAATAATGGTGACTATCGTTACATGCTTAAAATGACTATGGATTGATTCAGAAATAATTTTTGCCAACTTTGCATTTGCTTCATATTGAATGTTAGATTTTTTTTTTTAATCAGAAATATTTCAAACTCCTTTCATCACTCTCTTCTATACTGTTTAATTACATTTTATTTTAAGTAATATTTTATGGTATGCAATATCATCAGAAAATAAGTGCCAAAAAATATCCTGAACAATTTAAATCAAAGTATTTTCATATAGTTCAATTCAATTCAAGAGTGTCTCACTCTTTAATATGTACCCCCCAAATCTTTTATCAGTTGGGATCTAGTGTTTTTTATAACTGTATGGACAGCTCCATTAGTACTTGATTTTTAAGTCTGAAGAAAAAAATTAATTATTTATCTTAAATGTGAATGGGATACCTGAGTAATACTGCAATAAATATATGTACTGAAATATTAAACCAGGCTTAACCTAAGAAAAGTTTATAAATTAATAATTTTATAAGATGCTGCAATTTAGTGTTTATACATGTTTTGGGATTTAAGTATTTTTTAAAATGATTAATTGATATAGGATTTTATGAGTCAACTTGCTCTTAGTCTCTTTACAAATCCACCTACTGTCCATACAGTAAAATTTCAATATTCTGCCAGGCTATTTTTTCTTCAGGCTGCTCATTTTTTTCCCCATTCTAAGTCTAATCCTCACACAAGAAGTATGAGGTACAGTATATAAGATTTCCAAACCAAACAGAATTAGCTCTACAAGGTCTGACTGCCTTTAACCCTTTCTCTTGTAATTTATTCTTACTGTTGCCTATTCCGGTTCCCCTTTTTAGACTGTTACTGGATGCAGTGTTGCTTATAAGACAAGTTACAAACCAGATTTACTTCTATAACATAACTTTCTAGATCCAGTTAGTTCAGAACAATTTTCTGTCCCAAAGATATTTCCTTGGTACTTGCTGAAACCCAGCACAATCCCAAAACACATGCAGAGGATTAGGAACTCAAAAATAAGAGTGATGGGATCATCTGTTAATCACTAGAGAAAATAAATATAATTATTTGAAAGGAGATCACTAGCCAGTCTGTTTTGTCTGAGCACATCTGAATCAGTCAAACAATAAGCTTCACACAAGTGAAGGCCTTATAAGCCAGCCAATCTTATTTAGTTACAGTGATCTTTTTGTTTTTAAGATTTACAAATACTAATGTGTTTTACAAAATACATAAATGCACACTCAGATCTCTTAACACCAATTGAAGGTCAATCCTCTAATGCACCCTTTTTAGGGATAAAAAATCTTGAGAAATCTGAAGGTTCTGCAATGAAGATGTGAAATAGAGGAGTTTAGAAGCATTTAGAAGGAGTTTAGAAGTCCTCCAGCTGCCCATATTCAGACCCTGAAGCATGCAACTGCAGTGGCCTGTCCACTAACCAAGTCAGCCCTGAATGGAAAGAACAAATAAGGTGTTTTAACTTCTTCCCAAAAAGAATTACATGTCCTTACTGTCTGATTTTTACACTCCTTCAACACATTATATGCATTTCAATAGCAGCAAACACTAAATACTACCACGAGAGTATTTCACATAATTAGATCCTTGTATTTTTGCCATTTATTTCAAAGCAACATATAAAAGGGAAGTTTAAGCTTGGTCAATCCAGGCAGAGACAAGAAAACCTTACAATATTCAGATATAATGGAGAAGAACTGTGCATTTTAAAATTACACAAGTACTAAAATTAATTCACCGATGGTTATTTTATCCAGTTTTGTTTGGTCTGACTTATTAAAGCAAACCTGAAATTGAATGATAAAAGTTCATTGCTCTCTAATGTATTTCTAGAATTATGATTTATTTCTCTAAGGTATTTCCTAAAAGATATTCTAGAATCATAGCAAATTTGATGGCTAAAATTAAATTAGAAAAAAAAAAAAGTCACTCCAAACTTACTGTTCAGACACATTATTTACTATAATAAATATAACAATTACATTTAAAAAAATGTATTCTTGGGTGAATCATTACGTAAGTTTTCCATGCACTTAAAAGGGCAAGTCTACAAGGAGTTTCCAGACCCAGAAACCACTCAGTTTAAGCGTTTGTTCCTACAGATGGAAAAAAATAATTAACTCCATATATTTTTTCTATTCTCAAAATAGGGCATTTGTGATGATGTTGGGGTTTTTGGCAAATTATTTTCAATTTTCAGTTTAATGCACATTTGAAGATTTGTACTGGAGGCAATATCTGAATGATGTAGTAGAAAATTTCCAATCACACATCAGCTAGGGTAAACTGTTTTCATGAAATGAAAGAAAAAATGCTTACACTATTAAAGCAAGCAATTTTCAATACTCTGGTTATATCTGGCAGCCTAAAATCAATGGAATTTGCTGAAGACCCTGCTTTGAGCTGGACTAAATACCAACCCTGATTTAATCTTATTGCTGCCTTGATATCACACAAGTGTTAAACATAAGCAGACCACATCTAAGTGGTGCACTTACACAGACAGTGGCTTCTGGTTTGTGCTTCATGGAGTTATTTCCACATTTATATTAGGGAGGCTCGAAAGGACAAAAAAAATCAATACTAATACAGTGGACCAATTCAAAATTGTTCTCCAGAATATCTTTTTTAGTGTGCTGCTCACATACTCTGAAATTGTATGTGGCAAGCCATCAATTTTGAGATCATGAGAAGTCCTGTTTTTCTTAAATGAGATCCATCTTAGGAAAAATGCGTATTAGCTCAGATGAGAACAGAAGAATGCAACAGAATTACAAAATAATTAAGAAGCCACCACTGAAAGCTCTAGTTCTCCACCTGGATGACAACAAATGTCCTAGATCTATGATTTTCTCAGGTGATGATTGCTGGCACCATTTAGATCATATTAAAAAGCTGTTATTTTTCACAGAACCGATGTTCAGTGTGCACTGACAATCATGTTCCTTTAAACCCCCATAAGTAAGATGCTCACAAATCACTACATTTTATGAACATCTTGGCAAGCACACCTAACCCTTAAATTATTATAAACCAAAGAAAATTAAATAATCTCTTGGTAGAGACATAGGCATAATGGTCTAAAGGTGGGCAGGTGAAGGGAGGAATGGAGTGTGGAGAGAAATTTAAAACTAATAAAATAATGCCACTCTTTTCTGAAAATACAGTTTCATAGGATTAATGGAAACAATGGCAGTTTATAAAAAAATTATGATAATTCTCATGCGTAAGTGGCCACTTACAAAACCAGTAACAGAGTATGCCATGGAAACATGTTTATTATTTTGGAAGCCCAAAGAAAACAATTTTGAAGCCTGAAGACAACGTTGATCAATTTTAGAAGTTAGAAAGGTTAAATTATGAAACCAAAACATGTACCACCTAGAAAAGAAAATGTAACTTCCATTAAGGGGATGTATTCATAAAGCATGGGTTTCTGTTAAAACAAAAGTTGAGAACAGTTGTCATCCTTAGAATAAAGATTGCCTGGAAATTCTGAAATCTGCACTGCCTCTTCTTTAGGCAACTGCTGTATATAAAAATTTCAGCAGTGGCACAGTTAGCTTGTATGTGCTTCTTTTAAACAATACTGAACCACACTAAATTCAAATTACAGAATAATTATTTCTATTTCAATACTTATCAGGATATACATTTTTTCAAGAGGACATTAAGTTTGTTCCTTAAAACTTTTAACTCACTCTAGAACTAATGTTCCAATATTGCTAAACTGAAAAGACGATAGGTTTCTTCTCTTGTTTCTGATTCAGCTTGTTTATTCTGTGCATTTGACAACAGACAACAAATAGTTTCTCCGCCATATGTTCTTCCCCTTTCCTATTCTCTCCTCCTCTCCCCTTCCTTTACCACTTTCACTCTTGAAGGGAAGAAAAGGTACACTGAATCAATGGATTATTTTTCCTAAATTAGGACGGAAACTCAAGTAGCAGTGGTGCTCTTGAAATTACTTTAAAATATAAATCATTAAATTGGTAACATTATTTACTAATAGTGCACTTATGATTACCAGCTTGTAATTCAGTTGCGCTAACAGGTGACAAGATGATAAATCCTAAATAGTCTGAAAAGACGTCCCCACTAAACCTAATTTCTGGCCTGTAAAAAAAATCCATTACATACTTCTTTCCTTGCAATTTGATTTTGGAAGAATTAAAACAAAACAGGCTAGGCTATTATCTGAGTTAAAAGTTAATGCAGAGATTTTTCTTACCAAGTTAACAACATACTGCATAGGCTTTAATAAAACTGTAATTTCATAAACCAGGGCTAAAAAAACCCCCCCATGTTTGCTGCCAGCAGCAAGCAGGAAGTATGGTGAACAAATATTATTGAAAAGACAAGTCTAGGGCAAAGTAGCAGTGAGACTTTGACGATTTCATCCTTTTCTTTATGGTGTTATCCCACACAAGACGAGACAGAGAGATCATTTTCACCCCCAAGTTGTTACATGGTCATTACTGGGATACTCCCTGCAGGTAGCAATCAATGAAACACAAACGTTTCAATATGGATTGGCAGGTGTTTTCAGTCTAAAGTGAACAGAAAAATAAAAACATCATGCAGATAATATGCCACTATTATCTGGTCTAGATTAGTCAAAATTGTGCTACAACAGAAACACATGGTGAAATCTTCACACCTATAACAGATGTCTGCTCTTATTGCCAATATCTATTCTTTACATCATTTATTGGGATAGGAGGAGACTTGTAAAAAACGTTAAAATATGAGAAGCAAACATCTATTTCATTTTAAATTTGAACATCTACAGCAGAAAAGTTATTATGCCTCTGAAATACTACTTTTATGAAATGCAAAACTAATATTTAACAGCAGAATCCTAACAAGAAATGAAAGTAGTATTTTAAAAAAAAATGCTGTTAAAGCATCAACTTGTTCAAATATAATGCTACTTAAATATAATGTGGCATTTCCCCATTATTTCTGTATACAGCATGTTACATAATGGAGCAAGATTTCTATTTGCATTGAGGCCAGAGACAACAACTGCTGTTTATACATCCTCATAACTATAGTTAACAGAAAGAGTTCAGTGCTTCACAAAAAAACAAACTTACACGTCTAAAAGTCTTTATCCAAGAAATAATTGAGAAAAACCCCCACAACTTACACAATTTAGCAGCTGCTAAAATCACTAATTTTAGGCCTTTTTTTACTACTTCAAAAAACATTTTTGTAACTGGTGTATATCATAGTTAGGTGCATTGAGGCTTATTTAACTCAAAAATACTATTATGGGAAGATGCCATGATTTTTTAAAAGTTGTTTATTAATATGAAATGAAAAAAATAAGTTGGGTAGGTGGAGAAATATTTTACAAATTCACGCATATCACCCTGATGGATTATAATCATGATGCGTGTATGTGGCGTGTGTAAATATAAAAATTATTTAACTGAGAATCTGCTGTGTGCAGCAAGCTATGGCCTTGGGAAAGAACCACGTCAAATGCCATTTGATGCTGCTCAGCCAGGCACAGATAAAAGGCACATTGCACCAATAATATTTGACATCACAGGCTGTGCTTTTTCTGCTTCAGTGGCTAGCTTGTCCAAATTCCAGGCAAAGCAACACACAAATAGTTTATAAGCAGCTACACTGTCAGCATCATCCTTTCAAAGCAATGACCGCACTGGTTTCCTAATAAGCATACTTCACATTTCAGGTTTGAACTGATGAAATAAGGAGGGGAAAAATATAAAACTACTAACCTCGGGTCATCAAGAAGACATAATTTGAAAACAAAATTACCATCAGTTAGCTCGACATTTAACTTTAATGTCCAGTAATCTCTTATTTTTCTTAAACTGCTTCCAATGCACTTTTTTACCCCCTCCAGCAACTACTGAGCACAGTTCCTGCATCCAGAGAGAGGTTTGAATAAAAATGTCTTACATTGTACAATCAAGAGTAGATACATCTCGAAGCATTGAGTTTGGTAGCTGCATTTTCCTAACTGTTGGTAGGAATGAATATGCATTATGAGAATGATTATTCAGAAGTCAAGAATGGTCAGGCTCCTTCCACAACTTCCACAATCACAACAAAACATCACTTTGGTTTCTTTTCAAAAAAGGCCTTCTCTTCCTGGCTACAGCAACAGTACAGTTTGGTTTTCATACTTTGTTTCACATTTTCTTTATTCTGCAGTCAGTGGAGGAGCATGGGGACAGTGGATGTTTCACCAGGGCTTCTGCCAAGAGGCACTGTCCCTCCACACGCCAAACTGCTTGGCCTGAGCCATTATACATCGTTTAGCCCAGGCAGGAAAAGCAAGTCACCAGGAGACCACGGCTCCTTCCGAACCAGCACATCAACAAAGAACTGCAGGAGCTTCTGAGATCCTTTGAGAAATAATGGTTGAATCTGAAAAAGGTATCATGCCTCTGTTACTGTGTCGGGATACCAACAATGTGGAAGCTCTCCTATACCACTTTAGAGCAAATGAAAGAGAGAGAAGCTTAAACTTCTCTCAGTTCCAATGCTTTCTTCCCAGAATCTTTATCCATCTTCAGTCTCACCTCCACAACTGTACCTTGGGAAAGCCTCCACACTCACAAGCCTTTCTTCAACTGCACAGGAGCACTGCCACGCAGCTCCACACATGGCATGGGAGCCCTCTGGCTTGAGCTTTAGCTTTAGAGAGCCCAGACTAAATAGCCAAGCACCAAAAATTCACATGGTGCTCACATGTGGCTTTACACAACCCTGAAAACCAAAACCAATGGCAATATTTATGTGACTAAGCATTCAGCCAGAGTAGAGGATTCAAAAGCCTGTATCTGGTGTAAATTATTCCACCATGCAGCCCGCGATGACCCACCACGTTCTTGCAGTGCTTGAGGCTCTCACTGTTCAGCAAGTACAACTTATTTCTAGAGATCCTATAAATCAGTCCTTTCTCATCTCTGTTCTCTTTTACCCTTTCCTCCCTTAGCAGTAGCTATTGTCCTCCTGAAGGTTGAGGGGCAAGAGAGGAAAAAGCAAACCTTTTTTATCAATGTAGTGACAGATCATGATACAGCTTCTTCCCAACTCTTCTGCTCTGCCCCCTGGGAATCCTATTTTGCTGCTCCTACCCTGAAACTCCGGAGAGTAACAGCATCTCCAAATGCAACCAGGCTGAAGGAAACCTCTCCTCTTGTGCTAGATCTGGTTAATGTGTGTGGAGCCAAAGAGGGCCCAGCCACATTTCACGGGTCATGTCAAATTTCAGATGTGATCTCCCTCCCCCTTCCTGCTCATCTTCGCTCCTTCATGCATGGATGCAAAACATCACTGTACTATATGCAGCCCCTTCAAACCTGTGTTCTAATAACTAATAATCAGCATTAAGCTACCACACTGTATCCTTTCAAATCACCTCTGGGAACTTAATTATATTTACTTATTATCAAAACAGCATTAGGCAGTTAATACTATTACAAAATCACAAAAATTTAACAGTCACTTAGATTACATCATTTTCATGCAAGTGGAGCTCTCACTCGAAGGAGGCTGAACCCCGCATGAGAAGCAGGACCACAGAAATTTGGGCCTAACTTCTTCCCCCAAGATCTAATCAGCTTAACCATGATCAGAAACAGTCCAAAAAGATTACCTTTGGGTTTTTGCTGACTACTTTGGTTGGTGAGAGAGACCAGAGGCTCATAGTATTTCTGGAGATTGGTCTTCTGGTAAAATCTATCTAGCTACAGTGAAGCACACACTGACTAGGTGTTTTCTCCACAACGGCAGGGTAAGATTATTTCTGCTGTGCAGCCTCCCCTGTTGAAATGGCATTAAAGGCGATGTGGGAGAAGGCGTAGCAAGAGAGGAGGAGAGGGATGAGGCCATAGGATATGCCTGGAAACTGAAATTGTGTATTATTTGTGGGGGAAGCAGAAAAGGACACCTGACCTGTGCCCAAGTGATTTTGTTCTCCATTTTGTCTGAAATGATCTAACTTAAAATTGTATCCTGACTGACAGCCCAGTCTCATTCTGTCTGCTGGCTAGGGACACTCCGTACTTTCAGACGGTCATTACAAGGATGCTCTCTCGCGGTTCTCCCTCCCAGCTTCACCATCACATATGGCAAATAGGATGTAGGGTTCAAATGAAAACATCAGGTGAAAATAAAAGCACTGCTCTAATTAACACTTCAGATTTTTGTGGAGCTGTTCATCTTCCTTGGTCACAGAGCCCATAATCAAAGGTAACCTAAGATCACCATGGAAAATTCCTAAACTTAAGCTGTAGGTTTCCATTTATGACAATTCATTTGACAAGTCAAACAGCTCACAACATTTTTTCTTCCTCCAGGAATCAGAGTATGAAAGAGAGTGGGAGGGGCTAATAAAAGGAGCAAAATGTTGTCAGCTTTGTTCGAAATTTGACATTGAGTCTCTTAACTTCTGACCTCCCACTGTTCTGTAATATGTGGTTCAGCAGTTTTGTCACTTCTCACTATCCCAGATCCAGCCTTTGTATTGCTGGGAGGATTTAAGTCAGTACGTTCCAAAAAGAAATTTTGCTAAATCAATCCCAGGCTCGACTGTTTACTTTTACTTACACATCTCCTTTGACGTTATACTGTCCAAGCCTTCGAGACAATTGTCTCTGTACGATAACATATTTCAAGTTACTTTCTAATTAATATTGTTGGTTTATGTTTAAAAATTAACAGAGGAAAATAGCTTGGTACTACCATAGATTCATAATCTTACAATTTTTATACAGAAAGACACCATAATAGGATCTCCTTGAGACACCAAATAATTAAGAACATGTTTTATTTAAATTGTATCTTCAAATATGGAAAGAAGAAAAACCCACAGACATGAACTCAAACACTTTTACCTCAACAGAAGAGACATTCTTAACTGTGTGACATGCCTTAAAATACACTTAGCGCATGTGTGTGCTTGTGTGTGTGTGTGTAAGAAGCCAACACAGTGCCTTCTACAAGACACTACAGAAGGGTGAATTTTCAAGAGGAGATTTGGAAAATAAAGAGGAAATGTAAGTTTTTTCTTAGGAAAGAAAAAGTTGTTAGACCTGGTATCTGCCATTAAAAAAATATTTTCTAACTTCAGCCTTATCAAAATACCCACTAGCCAGTGTTATGACCTACATTAACTTACTAGTCGCTTGTTCCCTCCCTTTCCTACAATGCTCCTTTGATGTTCAGTTAATGGTATCATCTGTTGATCCAACACTAGACTAGGAGTGTTATGAGTTTGGTTAGTAATTTTTTTTCCAGTTCTGGACTGAATTATATTATATATAATTATATGCAGAGTTCTATGAGAAAACCCAAGTGTACCAACTCCAACTAATAACACTAAGCCATCATTTTCAGCTCATTAAATTCACTTCTCTCTTTTACAATTAAAAAATTATAAGTGCAAAAATAGGAACATTTCAGTAGATCATCTATCGGTATATTAAATGCATCTTTGCATTAATTTGCAATTCTATATTTGACATTGATATTTTCCAAGGTTCTGACAATCAAAACAGCAAACCAGCTTGCTGTAAACACATACTAAACAGGTTTCTTGAGAAAATAAGATGCCACAATATTAAATGAGTTTATGAAAATAGGCTTAAGTTCTTCAATAGAAGTAAACCATCACTTATTGGAAGTCTAACAAAAACTTCATTTATCCTTTCATGGCAGTCATTTAAATCTATTAGATCCTATAATTGAATTGTTTCTTGTTTTGTCCTGCAGCTTAATGAGTATGATTTATATACTGATTTAATAATGAAGTAAATTCAGCAGTTTACTGTAAAAAATGTCTATCTTCAATCCACAGCTTACGAATTTTGTCATATGGAGAAACATACAAGAAGCTATTTTAAACACTACATGATAGGCAACAACCTCGGGCTTATTCTTAAGAGCTGTCAGTGCTTCTGATTATGCGAGTCTGTTTACTGTGCCAAATCTGTTGGTCATTGAAATTCCCACATTGCATATCTTCCTCAAACTGATTAAAAATACAATACTAGGGAGAGAAAGGCATTTAAAAAGAACACACCTCACCCCCCCCCAATAAATCTTTCAAGAAGTTTCACTTCCCCACCTGTTTCCAATCAGGCAGAAGGTTTACCCTGGCATCAGAAATGTGTTATTTCTGTGAAGTGTCGAAATCCATCTAATCAATGAGCTTTCAGGAAAAAAAAAAAAAAAGTCTCAGTTCATCTATTTGCAGTAGAGACTGAAGATCAGCAGCTACATCCCTATCACCAAATTTCCATCAGCAATCAACTTCTTCCAGTTAAGAACAGGAAGGACCAAGGATTTCTACTGCAGAGGGGGAGAACATTTCAGGAATATTGCCAGTGGTACACACAGGAACTCAGAATAAAAGGAGTATCTTTTCTATATGAAGCCTTACAGACAACCAGACTATGAAAACACATGAAAAACAAAGACTTGATTGACTTTCAATCAGAAAAAAAGCAATAGATGAAGGTAAGAATCATCTTCTAAGGGAATGGCTGGTCAGAGTGTCTGTGTGTGTTTGTATGCCCTGGAACCAACACCGGGCAAGGAGACTAGACATGGAGAAGGGATGCAAAATGGAGGCAAGTGCAAATAGATGTGGCCAGCCCAACAGCCCAGGGAGGAAGGTGAGCTAGGGAGAGAAGAGACAGAAGGCAGGAACAGACTAGTACAGAAGCACAAGGGAGCAAACAGGTGGATAGAGACTAGAAAAAAGCACACATAGATGTGTCAAGCTAGCATGAAGAGCTCAGGAAGACTCTGTGTGTGGAGGAGACAAGAACTATTATAGGTGGAAGAAATCCAAAGAAAAGCATCAGCAGCTGCAGAAACAGAAGCAAAGAGTAATGCCATATAGAAGCGTTGCCCCACCAGTTTCTTGCTTTGAACTCAGTTTCTCAGTACTTTTCTGCTCTCCACAAATAACTGAAATCTGCTTAACAGTGTGTTTTGCCTCCTCCCAGTTTTAAGACCCTCCAAGGGAGGCTTTTAATGCATTATATGCTACAGAAAATGTAGTGTTCTGAAAGAATCAAGATGTTAAAAGGTCTTGTGCTCAATGGACACACAAAATGAATGGATGCTTTTATGCACTATGTGCCTCACCCATTTACAAAATGGAACTAAAATCTTCTCCTTTTTTTCACATGGGTGCTGCAAGTTTCTTAGTGTCCGAGTACCATACCATTACCATTACTAGATAAAATGTTAAGTAACACAGAAAAGCCTACAGAAAAAACCCAATTATCCTGCCTTCAGAGAAAGATGTGAGTAGCACATGTAAATATCCCACTAAAGAATGAGGATGGAAAGAAAAGTCTATGTATCCGCTGTTTCCCTAAGCATTCTGCATTTTGCTTATATTCTGGCATCCCCTGCAATGATCATGCAACTAAAATTGCATATGGCAATAATAAATAAAATATGCCAATAGAAAGGCTTGTTTATTACTAACAATTCATATTTTCCAATGTTTGATTTAAAACCTGTAGGTTTTAGTCTACCCATTTGTGCAGGTATCTACAATGCATCTACAGTTATACTACATTATGATGAGATTTAATTAATTGTATGAAAAATACATGAAAAATTTGTTGGGGGCTTTTTCATGAGAAATTATTTCCATTCCAGACTCTAGCTTGTGGCCATTAAATATTAAGAACTGCATCTTCTTTTAGTGTTGTTACCACTGCATAGCTATAGCTTATTATTTTGGAGTTTAAATGTCAAAACAGGAAAAAGAGTTCATTCTTATGGATATGAACTTACCAATATATATATATATATATATAT
>NW_020799092.1:39861725-39912782 GCF_003259725.1 Athene cunicularia
CCCCCCCCCTTCAGTCACAAATTTATATGAACATATCTCAATGGGAAAAAGAGTACATTTGGATGACAACCACAATGACAGTCCAAACTTAATCTTTTTCCAAGGACAAGTATCCAAACACTGAAATTTTTTTTTGCCCAGGACTGAAAATCGGGGGTTTTTCCTATGTTAAAAACAGCATTGTCCTTTTCATATAGAATAATTTTTGGATACATAATGAATAATGAAACATTACAGTATGATGAAAGCATTAATTATAATACACTTCAAATCATCTGTAGATCACTATTTGATAATGCAGTCTGTTATGACATGTTAGATCCAGGCTCAGTGTCTCCTGTTTTTCATATCATTGCAGAATTCAGGATGGATATTAAAAATCCAGCAACACTAAGAATATTTTGTAAAAAATTAGTTTCTTATCTGTACTTGTGGCCTTTTCATACTCATTATGTATTCACCAACCTTCCATTCTACTTTGTTGCTACTCATTTATGAAGTATAACACTAATTCACAATGAAGTAAGTTGTTACAGCACAGAATTCACTTACATTATTTTTAGATAATACTGAACTAATGTATTCAGATTTTTGAGACTGCTCCATGAGTTTTTTCACCTGCAGCAGTCATTGCATCAGATTAATATTCCATTTTTTCAGACAGATGAATAAGCTGAAGGCTAGGTTTTTCAAGCCATTAAAAATGCATTGATTTGTAGCCTGTTAGCTCATTTTAAACATTTAATTTGTCCAAGTATAATTTCAATCCAAACGACTTCAAATCAAATTATGAACACTTGATCAAAGAATATTGTGTTTCTTTATGAGTCTTTTGAAACTGAACTGGCCTTAGTTGGCAAATCTTGAAGGCCTTGACTTGTGTTGAAGTGGCAGTTGAAAAGATGGTTTCCACCTTGCTTAAGCTTTCCTGATACATGCAAGGTAGCAAGAGTTATAAACCATCAAAACACCTAGGGGAAACCAACCACAGTGAGATAGTCTTCCCAAAGTAAAAACAGGAACAAATTACATATAGAATGGATAATAAGTATTTACAGCAGAGCAATTGGTTAGATGAACAAAGCCGGTGCTTTAAACATGCAGTAGCATTTACAATGGAACTGAGGTGGCAAGCTTATTTGCATTTCAGCCTTAGGTTTGACAAGTAGCTATCAATCAATGCACAGAGGATTCTGCAGTATGGTTCTGTTGCCCACTATAGTGTGTCATGTAATTTCATATACTCAAAGTGAGTTTGGTTGTTCCAGCCTTCCAGACAACAAGATTTTTCTGACTTGGCTCTGTGGAAGTCTGCAAGCTAATTCTTATGCTCAGGAAAACTCAAGCTGACAACATCTTTAGGGGCAAAATAAGTAAGTTCCTGTGCTCATGTTTAAGCTGAAATGTGACTGGAAAAGGGGAAGTGGCAATAAGAAACTGGAACCAAGATATGATGGAAGGCGAAAATACTAAGCGCAGAAGCAAATAAAAGTACAAAAAAGGAGAAATGGGAGACCATTAAGTGAATACTTAAAAGGGGATAAAAAGATTCCTCGATGGAAATTTGATGTGAAGAGCAGAATGATGCAGAAGAACAAAGGCAGAATAGGGAAAGTGATTTTTTTTTTTTTTTAGAGGAAGATGTCTTATCCAGCTTTTTGAATTTAAAACTTATTAAGAATATAGCTACTTATAGTAACAAAAACATAAGATGACTGATGGCTTTTGACAGACAAAGGATGACACATTTCCCCCCAGAACTGACTCTACATAGCTGTGTGGTTACTCTTATTATCCCCTACTTGAAGAACTGACAAGATACTAAAGCTTATAATCCCCTTTCAAGTTCTTTAGTGTGACTAAAATCCAGACATACTTTACATCTGTTTTCCCAGTGTTTCAGAATGGAAACTTTCCAGACTGATAAAGGATCTACTGGTGACAAAGAACTTTTATTTTAGTTGAATGGCAATTCCAAATATATTTTTCATAATACAGCCCAGATGTTGCGATCTCATAAAGCAGCACCTCTGAGAAGCTGTAAGAGTAATGCCTTTCTGAGAGTCTGTTCGTGCACACTTAGTCAGGGAACTCTTCGCCTTGGAGAGGAAAAAAAGCACGTTTGTGAAATTATACTGACCTTGATAAAACTGCCCTAAAATAGATTTGAAAATGAAATAAGAAAAAATTAAAATTTAAATATAATTCTTGAAAGTATTAGATTAAGAAAACTTCTGTAACTTTATACATTATACACTTCAATTTATAAATTTTTGTATATGAATTCAAGTCAAAACATGACATGACAGTCTTCCGTTATTCCTATTGTGTGTAATACTAAGTTAAGTAAGCTGCATTTATGGATCACAATTATTTTTATTTGTACATAAAGCGCTCTGTGGGAGAACTTGGTAGTTCGAACAGAATGTGAGGAAAAACATTTCCACAAAAGGACAATTAAGCATTGGTAAAGGCTGCCCAGAGAGGTTGCAGAAATTCTGTCCTGGGAGGTCTTCAAGGCTTCCCTGGAGAAAGTGCTGAGCAACCTGGTCTAAACTCAAGTGCTGCTGATCCTGCTTTGAGCAGGAGGCCAGGCTGGGAGACCTCTTAAGGTCCCTTCCAAAATGAATGATTATGTGATTCTATGGTTTCAAGGTCAGTCAAATTGTTTCTCTTGCTTCCTTTGCCAGAGACACCTGATGACACCAACTTGCCTCTCAGTATACAAAATAAGCCACAAGTATTGTGACCAAGTACTGTTTCCTCATCCTCACTGTTTTATGGTTTATCCTCATCCTAAAAACATCATCACAACTCACAGTAATAAGAAAGTTTACTACTAAGATTTTGAATCAGAAAATAATCAAAGTGCTATGTGAAGAGTTACAGTATTCCAGATCTCTGTGTTATGCTGAGAGAGGAGCTGTTAATCTAATTATAAACTGTGCTTATCTTATTTTAAAATTAAAAGTATATAAAATGGTTATAGAGAAATTTTTATCACAGGTATTAATTATAAAAATAGTGATTTATTGTCCCAGTACCAAAATGCCTTGATGAAAAAACAACAGGAAGACAATCGGGAAACCAGTAAGACTGATACGAAATAATATATCTTGTTATACCTATTTCAGACAAATCATAAAAATAATGCTGCAAACATGAGAAAGTTCACACATATTTAAGCAGACAGAATTACCTGAAAATGCTTCATATGCGAGTGTCAAAATCTTTTGAGAAGTTCAGAATTGTGATCAATGTAAGTTTTAAGCTACCTGTTGTGCTTCCCTAATTCTGGAATGACACATACTGTGCAGTTCCAAAGCAGGCAAAATGTAAGGCAGCTATGCAAACAAAAAAGTGGCAGTTTTGTTTAATTTAGAAAAACCCAGGCAGTTGAATCTAGTCTGTTTATTTTTCACATCATGCTAATATGGTATTACAAATATAATAATCATATTACTACTACTATTAAGAAAATAAACTTACATTTGTTAATGAAGCACAAAAGAACAGTGGTCTCTGATGACCAAGTTTCATGGTAGGCTGTATTTTAATCATTGTGGTTTCCATGATCTGAATGGTTTTAATAAAATTAGGTACACAATAAAAAAAGGCCCTAGGAGAAAATAGCAAACCTCAAATGTAAAGCAGATACTGTTTTAGAAATCAATAACTCTTTCTCTAAAGGCTTTCATAACCTACCAGAAAACTTGTGGAGGTAAGAAGAAACTAAGGTAGTGACCTGATAAGATTATTAAATCTAGACAGAATTGCCTAACCTGGAAATCTAACCTTAGTGAAGCCAATAAAAATGCAGGACATACATGTATAAAATATGTAGGGTAAGAGGAATTTTGAAGATCAAGGCTGATAATTTACTTCTTATGTAGCTAATTATAACTAACTGCTGGACACTTATCTGCCTGGAAGTAAGACTGCAAAAAAGTTTTGTGTTTTTAGAACTGCATAATAATTTGCAAGTAACCATGGGAACCGGCATTAACAAAAATGTCCTTTTCAGTGGAGCTTTCAATTATACATATAAACCTCATCTCTTCCCTCCCCAAGCCCTTTCTTTGCTCCTCAAGCTTTGACATAAAATATTAATTACGTATTAAGAATGAATTTAACTTTTACTGAGGAACAGAAAATAACAGTATAGGCAATAAGAATTGATCATTTTCACAGCTACCTGTTACCCCCACTGAAATTGGGATAATTATATACAGTCCAGAAGACAACTCCACTATATATTGCCTTTTGATATAAGGCTATTACACATTATTCCCAATTCAAGACCATTATTCATCCCTTTTATGTACTACAGTTTCAAGAGACCATGAACATGCCCTACAGTAAATAGACTTTTAACAACATAGTTGTAAATTTAAAAAATAAAACCACATCTCTTCAAGTGTCATTTGCAGAAGACTACAGAATTACAGAATTCAACTATTTTGTATGGAAAGGTAATTTTTTTGATTCTATGATTTTTGATACATAGTCAGTAGCTAAAACATCATCTTGGAATAAAAGTCAAGTTTCATATATCCATGTGTGAACCGCTCTATATTCCCTCAACATTTTGGTTTAAGCTGCTCTGTGACCTGGAAAGTCCAAGTAGATATCATGGTAAAAGACACGACAATTAACTCATCTCTTCTTCAATAATTACAAATATCTAAATCACCCACCTACAGAAATCAGGCTTAAAGAAAGTGAGTATTTACTTATCTCCAGCAACTGACAGAATGGAGACTAAAAGGAGTGAATTAGGCAAACACTTTTCGCTAGGTTACCTCAGATACATATCTTTTATTAAAAAGCTAAAAAATTTGCCTGTGTATCTTGACAGCTCCACTGGAATAAATGGGTGGCATTTTAGTAATTATATTTCAAAGGCATCACAAAGTGCTTTGAATCTGTCTGATAGACTCAGTGTCTGGGGAAGGGCCATCTAATGGGCTCTGCTTAAGTAACACTCAGCTGCTAGTTTAAAAAGCAGCATTACTGTAACCTGTGGGTGAACTGATTGCTTGTCCCGATTGCAAGTTTTATTCACTGTAAGCACTAGAGAAAACACTGAGTTTCCACAACCAGGCATAAAGACAAATCACATAACTGCAAGAGTGCTAGACTGAACACAGGTAGGCTACAACATGTTATCTGACTTCCTCCTCCGGATGTGACAGCTTTGACAACTGACCTCCTTATAGTCGTGACTGAGAAACAGAACCCCAACTTTCTTAAAGTACAGTGTCTCCTGGCATATATAATGATCATGGAAAGTTCTTGCAGCTCTTTTCAAGGTCTCAACTTTCAAGGCTCATAAGTCTAGATATAGATACTAACAAGTTTTTACTAGCCACCTGCACATACAAAGACAATAAACACAGAATAAAATGCTAAATGTAAAGAACATACATGGTAAAATGCGTAACACCAAGAAACTCGTAATAGCAAATATAAATAAATAGAAAGGGAAAAAAAAAAAAGAAGAGAAAAGGAAAAAATGCCAAAACAGCCAAGGAGGAAAAAACCCACATATCATAACAGAAGAGAGTATGATCCTCCAGAACTGATTCATCTTTATTAGCAAGGTTTACCTACCTAGAAGTCACATCCTACCTAGCAACAATGATTAACTACAGTTAGAAATGTGCTTTATTCTGCACTCAAGGAGAGAAACTTTTTCTCTTGGAAAATTTATAAATAAGAGTTTCATGAAAAACAAAGGGAATTTGAATCTCTTCTCAAAAAACTTGCCCATACCAGACAGCATTTTCCAGAGGACATCTCTGCAGACCGTGAGCTTTGCCAGCAGCTATGTCCTGTGTAGGATCACTCCCTTGCCACAGATACCACTGGTTTACTGGCAAGGCATCTGCCAGACTCTCACACACAAGAACTCTCACACACAGACTCTCACACACAAGAAATATAGCTGAGCACCACTCAAAGCATTTGACATTTCTGTACAAGACTGTAATTGATTATCATTTAGAACTGCTAATGTGAAGGCTACCCTGTTCATATGATAAAGCACTGGGTATACACAATCAAGGAAGGTGAGAGAATCAAAGCAGAGTACATGTTAAGTTTACAGTAACTATGTAAATTCTTATGTATTTTCTATGGACTGTACAGTATTTTATCGGTGATCCTATTACAAGGTGATAAGACAATTAGCGATACTGACATACGAAACTCCATCCAAAAGCAAAGCAAAAAACCTCACTTCAGGTTTCTTCTGAGGAAAGTATTTTTCATTTTTCCAGGGGAAAAAAAAAGTGATATGAAAGTAAATTTCACCCAGCAGAGAAGCATCACTGTCCCAACAGCATCAGAAAATGACAAGGCAACCAAACTGTAGATAAGCTCTTATCAAAAAAACTTAAAAGGGATAGAAGATTGTGCTTACTAAGGAAAAGATACTTGTATAAAATAAATAGCCAGGTCCTAACATACAGAAATGCATGTGATCTCTTACCTAGTCATGCTGCTTTGGCATGCTCTCCATAAAGGTACTAAAACTGAGTGATGTACAAGTACCATTATTAACTAGTTTGCCAAAAACCAAACTGAATTACAATTGACCATTAATGATGTACAACTACATATCCAAAACACACCTGAAACCATTTAATCTGTGAACAAGCATCAATATAAACCATGGACACCTAACTGTGAAAACATCTGAGACAGCATTCAACATAATTTCAGAGTACAACAACTGTTGCCTACAGATCAGACACACTGCCATGTATTTCTACTTTTTTTAACCGGGAACAATCTAGAAGAAAAATTTACAGTTTTTTGAACGGCTACTCATATTTTGGGTGAAAATTACAAAAGTTCTACAGAAAATATACTGGAGGTCAAGGCAACCGCAAGGGAAAAAAAACTAGTGGCAATTTTTCATCAGGGTATCTAGAGGAGCTGACTAGTATTTAGACAAAATTCGTACCTTCATTCTTTTAGTTCTAAGTTGCCATTGCTCCTGTTTACCAATATAGCTAACATACCTGGAACAAATATCCTTTCCATTACACCTTTTTACATCTTTCAGATTACTGCAAGTCCCTAATCCTTTCTTTCCTATCCAGTACAGCATATTATATTTTCTGAGTATAACTATTTCTACAGGTGGCCTAAAAAATTTTCTGGCCCCTGAAAAAACAAATGGGCAAGTCCTTCTTTCTACTGGCACCCACCAAGTTAAAACATGGTAACTGGACTTAGAAGGCAGCAATGTGACAGCTGATGAATTCTTCTATTTAGAAACATTCTGACATCTCTGTTCTCTAATTCTGTTATTTTTTTCTTTATATTGGTTGGGTGTTTGATTGTTTTTCGAATCTTAAGTTTTGACTGGAACCGAGGGTTCATCTGCTCCTCCTGCTTATTCTCATGAGAAGTACTAACTATACTTCAATTAACTTAAAAAAAACCTCCTGAAATCCCCTGAAAAAGTATTTCTAAATTCCCAGTTTAAGATAAATTCTGTAAAGCAGGTAGCACCACAGTATAAAATCAACTGACACGGCTATGGTTATTCTAAAGTTTCAAGTTGTTAAATGAATTGTCCAACTGCCCTGTCATAACTTTCCTCTAAAGAAGTTGTGACAGCACTTATATTGTACTCCTAAGCTAAAAAAACGAGGCAACATTTTGATAACCAGAATATATGTCTAGGAATAGGCAAGACTAAACAGGGACAGGTACGCTGTATGCTGATTCACCTCTCAAAAGCCACAAAGTTTAGCAACACATCAGTGTTCAGCACAGTAGAAGTGTCTTGACTCGTACCTCAATCACCATCTTTATAGAGAATCCTTAGAGAAGGTTTTAATGTGTCCTCATAGCCATGATGTTTTTAAGCAGCAGTGATTCGCAACTGTCATTCAGTTCCATTGTTAACTGCATTCCTTGTACCGTGCAGTTCATAGAATCATAGAAAATCAGGTTGGAAGGGACCTCAAGGATCATCTGTTCCAAGCTTTCTTGGCTAAAAGCATGGTCTAGTCAAGATGGCCCACCATCCTGTCCAGCTGAATCTTAAAAGTGTCCAATGTTGGGGAACGCACCAGTTCTCTGGGACATTGTCCCAATGGCTGACTGTTCTTGATTGTGAAAAATTTTCCTCTTCAGTCCAGTCAGAGTCTCCCTGAGAGTAACTTGTACCTATTACCCCTCATCTTTTCCATGTGACTCCTTGTAAAAGGGGAGTCTCTACCTTCTTTGTAGCCACCCTTTAAATACTGGAACATGGTGATAATCAGTTAACGATCATCTATAACTCCTTCTCCTTTACTGACCATTACATTAACTCACAAACCCATTTTTTTTAGTCATTAAACAAAGACTGTTCAACAGTTTACTGAACCCTGTACACAACTTTTAAAATCTCTTATGGATACTGCACAGAAATGCATTGCTGTTTCTGAAAAATAACGTGTTTAATCATCCATATTTATTTTCAGCATTGTATCTGTACCATTCAGCTGACTGATATTTGCACTTTTGTGGCCTTGTTCCCAGGAAGCTAATGTTGAAGAGATGCTGTAAACCCGATATAATATATTGCAACAAACAGAAGGACAATTAGGATTAATAAAACAGAGCTTCATCTAGTCTGCAGAAACAAGCAGATCATTCAATTAACCCTTCAAGGTTTCATAATCTTATCGTAATATTTCTGGTTTTATATGCCAAATCTTAGAGATTCCTTTTCACAAGCTTATTCCTGTATTTTTAATAATACACTTGTCTTCATTTAAGACTCATAAAATCAGTTTCACTGTAAAAATGAATCATTTTCCAGAGCTTCTGGTTGATTTCTTTCAATTCAGCATTGGACTTTCAGTTGAGAGAAAGCTATTTGACAACTGAGGACATAATGTTCCAGCAAAACAGAGGAAAAAAGCAAAAAAGAGAATGAAAGCGAAAGAGCCTTTACACATGCATGCAAGAAGAAAAGGAAGAAACACAAATGGGTTTTTTTTTGAGCTCTTAGTAAAATATCTAATCAGTGGAAAACAGAAGCTCTTCAAACAGATCAGACATAGCATGCTACAGGCAGATACCTGGGGAAGGCACTCTATGCTAAAGCTAAGGGTTTAGCAACCAACAAAAAGGCACAGAGACAGTGTATTCATGTATCTTCTGTAAGCAAATGCAGCATGTTCTGTCTGAAACAAATCTAACCTTATAGCCCCATGCCCACAGAACACAAAAAATGAAGTAGCAGGAGCAAAGCTACAAAGGCAGGTTGCTGACTGGGGTAAAGAGATGCCCAAAGAGCTCTGTGCTTATGTCAAGGAAACAAACAGAGGGAATAGGTACAAACCCCAGGTTCCCTCAGTGTTCTACAGCACGACAGCAAGACAACATTAAGATATCTGAACAAGAGGAGGAAGGAATGTACATATAAAAATAAGTACTTTCTGTCTAGATACATTGCTGAGCACATAAACGAGTACCATCCCAGTCTGAGTACGTCTTTGCAAGGTCAGTCACAACCTAGTTACAGCACTCCAGCAGATGTACGTGAAAGAATGTACGTATCCCTAGTTATCCTTTTGAAAGCATTGTTATGAAGAAGATCAGGGACTATGGAAACTACAATAAAACACATTAGATGACACTGGGGAAGGAGGGATCTTTTCCAGAAAAGTATGGTCAAAATACCTCTAGATGGGAAACTGAGATTTAGGTAGAGCCGCCAATGAGACAGAAGCAAAGAGAATATAAACAAAAATGAAAAGAGAAAGGAGAATCAGAAACAATATGGGGCTAGATGTCATTGTAGTTTGTAGCAAATTAGGATAATTATAGCAGAGCTTTCCTCTTCGCTAGCCCAAGCTCATTATTCAGGCTTGTTAAGTCTGCTATTTTTTTTGCAGGAGAGGAGTAGGGGAGCAGGGAGAGTTTATATTGGTAAAAAATGCAGAAAGAAATACTTTTTGATGTTTGTAGGATTTGTTAACAGTCTTATACAGGTATTTTCAAGAACACCAAGCAAACCAATGTTTTTTTTTTAAGTCATAAGTTACTTAACAACAGATATAATCTCAGTTTCTTTTAACATACATTAAAAATAATTAGGTACTGATGAACACATTCATCAAACAGACCAACAAACTGACACTTTCTAAGAAGTATGCGCTGATGGACAAATCAATATTCAGAACAGCCTCAGTCTCTGAAAGAATAATGATAAGTAACCGCTCTACACAGTTCTGTAGTTCATCAAGGTCTTTGCAATATCTGAATGGTATCAGCTCATTCTTGAACATACCAGTAACAATACTATCAATTTCACTACAATCCCAGACTCCTTGGAAAGTTGTTACATGCCATGATATGCATTTTTAAAAGGAAGGCAAGTCAGGGGGTTTAGGCAAGTTGCTCATGTCCACTAATGTATCCTTGGAAAATTTCAGTATCAGACATCTGGATTTCTTCAATGCATTTTCTTTTTTTCTCTCTTTTTTTTTTTTTTTTTTTTTTTTTTTTTTGGGGGGGGTGGCGGGGGTGGGGTGGTGTCTACATAAGCACTCATCAAATTGTGAAGAAAAATTTAACAGGAAAAATTATCCCCAAATTAATTAAAAGTAAAGTTAGTTAAGTGAAGTTCATTTCTGGAATAGCATAGTAAAAATGTGATGCAAGAGATACACATTAATGAAGAAAGAACTTCCAACAATCACATCAAAAATGCTTGACAAATACAAGAAACACTTCCCTCTAATTCAGGATAGAGGTTAACAGTGTGATCTCTACTTGTACTGTCACAAAGAGACTGGAGGAAATGAAGTCTTACTATTGATCAACCACAAAGGATAGTCCACATACAAATGGGAAAGTACAGCTTTCACACTCCCGTGAATGCCAAAAAGCTGTGAAGGCCATTGTATGTGATCCGCCATGGGGCTGGATAGCATCAAAACACTTTCCACATGCTTAAAATCACTGGTTCTGCTTCAAAGGTAATTAGTGTAAATTGAATTCTAGTTGTGATTAAATACAATGAGCCTAACTCAGCAGATTGTTAATATTTATTACTTCTGCAGGAAACATTCTTTAAAATATATGTGAAAATAGAAAAAATCAGAGAGAGGGCCTGCAAAACTCTTGTGCATTAACAATGGCTTCATATGAGTTATATATAACCTACCTTTTTCTGAACAACTATTATTTAAAGTAAGTCAGGTTTCGAATTCTTTTATTCTTGGAACTAGTCCAAAAGGTTTGGGATGTTAACTGTTTTTCCATAGTGGAGCTGGATTGTCTGTACTGACAGGTCATAGCTCTAGATACTGAAGCTGCAAACAGTAAAATTTCAGGAAAATACAAAAATGAGGAAGATACAGCAACTGAGATGTAAACAATTCCTTATTATAAGCATAGCTGTGTACTGCAAACATTTAGATCTTTTTGAGGAGCATATGGCTTCATATATAAAAAGCTACTGATTCTATTCTCCTTAAGAAATGTGTAAACACGTAATTATAAACCTTAGATGTAATTCCCATTTTAAAACCTCCCTAAATGCATATTTACCCAATAGACCATAACTCTCCGGAAGGAATCACTGTTATCTGCAGTACAAACTATTAACAGTTTAATAGCTAGTGGTTTATTAACTAATGGTTTAATACAGTTTAAAGTTCTTAAAATTATTAAACCTGAAGGAAAATCAGATCTTAAAATAAACTCTGTTGGTGTTAAGCATTTTATTTAAACTAAAGATTCGAACACTGAGTCATGCTTCTAACAGCAAAATCCCATCAAAAACGGTTAAGGTTGTACAGTCTAAATGACATCGTACTCCTTTTTTCTCCTCCTTCTTCCTAAAACAAATGTTCTTACTTGGCATCACAACTTATAAGGATGAGTGAAATAGGCTTCTGGTATAGAGCAGCCTGGGCACTATTTCTGTTGGAAATTAAAAGGTATTGGGAGACCTATTAGGTGAAAGATCAAAGTGTACAGTTACCCAGTACTGGCAGAGACCTCTATGCTATCATGCATTTTATACAGTGTTGCCAGACTTTAAAATAAATGTTCAGGAAGTTATTATCCTTGGAAGCTCCAGCTCCTGGATCTATGTGACTGCATGAAAATCTCAACTTTAAAAAAAAAAAAAGCACTTCTAAACCTTGAGATTTAGGAGAGACTGAAGCAGTCATCGAAATCAGGCAGTAATGAAAAAACTCCCAAATACATGGCTCATGGAAAACCCCATAATCTTAGTATCTTTAATGTCTTAACTAAAGCTTTTTACATGGTGAGACTGGAAACATGGCATGTATGTTATGTGCTTTTTGACCACCATGTTCAAAAACTTGTGCCTTCAGCTCAAATCACTGTTCTTCCACTTACTAGCATAGCTACAAGAGTCACCAATCAATATTGCTGTAAGAGCCCTTTGAAGAGGCTCCTCTCAGACCAAAACTACATCTTTGCCTCTAGCTTGCAGTACAAAATTGAAGGTATTGTAGCAGAAGCACACTGTTAATATATGTGATAAACTCCAGAGCACTTCTAATCACCCCTAATTTCTAGCTGTTCTAAAGTATATCCCCCACCCCAAAACCCTAATCCAAGGAATCATGCTTTTCCAAATGTACTTAATTTTGAATTTTGTATTTTCAAAATTATTTATTGCAAGAAAAATTCTACAGTGCCCATTTTCATGCACTTCAGATATCAATATAAACACAGCAGATTAACATCATAAAGTATTTTTTTATGTGCTATCTTTGGTAATGGCTTCACAAAACATTTTTGTTTACGTGGAAATAAGAGTAACTCTTTGCATTTTCAGAGATAATTGTTGTCATTATACTAGTAACAAAGACATGATTGCAAACAGGTCTAAGATGCATCTTTTTTCTAAATAAACTTATTTGAATGAGGTTTATTCACATAAGAAAAGCTGTCAAAATATGATGTTTATGATGGTTATGTGTCTTCAAAATAAGATTTATAGTGCAAAACTTTGAAAGAAGGAAACAAAGAAAATCATCACTGAAGAACAAACTCATACTTGGAGAGGATTCAAAACTGCCAAATAATGTTCTTTAGCTATCACCAACTCCATACTGGGGAGTCCACCTTACTCTGTATGTATGTAATTACTTGTGTCATATTAGTCATTGAGTTAACCTTCATTTATCAAATAGTGAAGTTGGCAAGAAAGTCTATCCTCTTAGTTCCTAACTGAAGCCTAAGCCACCACAAGAACAGTGACATAACTGTGACAGAACTGGCTATCTCCAAATCTCTAATGAAATGTGAGCAGAAATTCACCTACCAAGAATTACTAAGATACGTAACCAAAGCTAACCTGGTAGTCTTTAAAAAGAGTAGTGTACAAAGAGATTAAGAACTACAAATAAAAGGTAAAGCTCGCTCTCTCAAAAAAAGAACACCAAACTGCCCCCTAAAAGCATGCAACACTGCAGATGTCTATTAATTTTGTTTGATTATATTTACAGACAGGATCACAATAGCAGTTACCAACGTCAGCAAAGCTGCATTAGGATGACACAGTATAATTCTTCTTACTGAGAGATTTTAATCACTAATACTAAATACAGTCAGTAACTAAAAAGTAAAACAAACAAACAAACAAACAAAATAACTTATCAACCTCCCTATTCAAAACCAGAGATAACATAGAGTCATAATAAAAACTGCAGGAGAAAAGAGAATTTTACATTAAAACTTCTTTGATCATCGAATCAGTTCATTATAGTAGCTTCTTGGAAGTTGCCTCAGTAATTGTGTAGACACAGTATGACTTAATGTAAAAAACCCCCCAACTTTTTAAAATGGAAACTTGATATTACTCTGAAAATACCTGATTTAAAATCATAGCCAAGTTGCTATTCAATGCAGTGTTTAAAAATAGAAAATTATCATATAGGAACACAGTATACAAGACAAGAAAACAAGCACATTAATCCCACTTACTGAAGCTGGCTTGTGAAATTCCAACAAGCAAGTTAAGCTAATAAATATTTTGCTTTTGAAATCTTCCAAGTAATAGACAAAATATCAGTCAATAATTTACTGAAACCATTAAATGGCTTAAATGGTTAATTTCCTAGCTGAGAAAAATATGATTACATGACTCCTGGGGCACTTGGAAAACACATAATTTGAAAATGTGTCTAGAAAAGCATGTGCTTACCAGCTGAAGAAAAAGCTGAGAAACTGCAGCAGATAAATAGTAGAGACTAATCAATCAAGGTGATAAAATAATAGATGACAACTAAACCGAAGCCCCAGGGAAGTACACCCAGAGCCATCTTGCAAAATTAAGTTTCATAACTAGCATACCTCAAAGCAGTACAGAATCTAAATCGATGTCAGAGATCTCATATTAAAAAATGCAAATCTGTGTCTATAATACAAGATCGATTAAAAACAAAAATGTTTTGAGGCACAGAATCTTGTAAGCATAGGCGTCACAGAGAATACACTACTCTGAATAGTCTTAAGATGATAACCAAAAGAGAGCCAAAATAAAAAAACCTTAACACTATGGAAATGTTACTTTATGATGTACCAGAAGTTCATACTTCTACTGTGGAAGAAAAAAAACCCCGAACTAACTGAAAAGTGAAACTAATTTAGGGGAAGACCTCATTAAAGAATTCAGGTAGTGTGAACACTCAAATGAACTGTTTTATTCAAGCCTGCAGTATATGCACATGAACTTCAATGGGCAATGACAAAACCTGGGAGCACAGGGAACAAGGTTTTGTCAGCAATACTGCTTCTAGACTACTATATTGCAATGAAAGATTGAAATTGTAATGTAAGGGAAGATTATTGTGATTAGTAGAAAACATTCAGAAACTACAGGCTCATTTCTTTTTGAAGGCTCATAAATTCAACTTTTACAAAACTGACCCTTCCAAAACCAAGGAATCCTTCATTCAGCTACTTCATCTCTGGTACATTTTATATACCTCTAGATATAATATGGTAAATGGTAAAATATAAACCACAGTAGCTTTCAAAACAGATATTAGGGTAAAAACCAGTAATATTGTGTGCTCATGAGCTAACAGTAAGTCTAACACCAGTTTAGTTCCTCTACATGTAAAGGAGTCAAACTGCCCATACAGTAAATTTAGCAGGACAAGCCTCCCCGCATCTGCTCGCAGCAGAGTGCTGTTTGGCCCTCCTCCTGTATTAGCACTTCAGTTTTGCAGTCTCCTAATTTATGTCACATTACCTGAAGTTGTCTTCATTAAAGAAGAATAATGGAAAAAACTGTTATTAAACAGCGGACACCAAAGATCTCAAGTATTTGATAAACCAAAGTATGTGGCAAATTAAATTTGATTGCTCCTCACTATGTGAGGAAAATGGACACCTTTTTTGAAACACATATTGCAAGATTTTTTCCCTCCTCCACAAAGGATGACTGCAATCTTTTGCAATATCAAAGCTAAATGACAAAGGCCTCTGCATTTAAAAAAAAAAAGATGAGAACATTCAAAACCCACAAAAAATATATTATGACTTTATCATTTTAAGAACAGTATTATCTTCTTCCTACATCTGGAATCCAGTATGTTTGCCTCTTGGTACTGGATATTTATTTTAAATTTTAGGTTTTAACTCAGGTTGAGAAAAAGTATTTTAAAACAGATCCACAATTTATCAATCCCAGTGTCAGAAGAATGCCTTGCTGCTTAGCATATGAATAACATATAGTTCACAAGGGTACTTTAAGCAGGCCCAAAGGTAGCATACATGAACTTCCCTACATGGCTGAACGTATAGCCTGATCAAGCTGGTAACAATGCTCCTCACTGATGTTGCATGAGAGATAAATGTAATTTTATTTCTGTTTTATTATTCTAATTTTCCATGTATATTCCAAACAGGGTGTTAATTAAATTACACATTACAAATGTTAAACGACCACTGTACAGTTTCATTTCTGTAATTATATATTCATTGTTAGATTATTTGTAGTTTACAATCATAATACCATGACTGATAAAATTAACCGATGGATACTATGAAAAGGTTCTGTCAACCTATTCTGACAGCAGAGTAGAGAGAATTTGTATGTGATGGAGTATGAATAACATTTTTTTCTCCCTATACACAAATAAATACACACTGTTCTGAAACAGCTGCCTGTGACTTCTGGAGACTTGACACAGGAATGCAAGTGAAAAGAAAAATCTTTTGAGTGTCTGCAGTAGCGAAATTTACTACAAACGGGTCTGTAACAAGCCCTGGATTTTTTATACATAGTTGAACTCTACAAATTGTTTGGAATTGCTAATATTTATGCATGTAACTGCCAGTCATCTGCTTCCAAAACTTAAGATCCAATGGAAAAGCACAACTGATTTGGTTGAAGGTATCCCATGTGTTAAATAACAACTCCCCAGAGTTCCTCCATATCTTTCTGGGCATCAAATAAAAATTGCTAGAGCTGACCAATACTATAATATGTTGCAACCCTTCACAAATTCCTTAGATACAAGTATATGGCATTATTTTGTGCATTATTACCCAACAATATGCATAATGCTCTTAGTCTGCAGAGTATCTATTTGTTACTAGAAATAGCAAGCTCAAAATTTGCCAAAGATTGGGAATGTTCTGCAATGCAGCTCTTCCAAGAGGAAGAGGAGAATGGCCCTGTGTGGGAGATGTGAGGAGAAACTATGAAGTTGGAGCAAATTAGCTGTGTAAGTAAAGTACCAGAAAGATAAAGGGTGAAGAGAGGTGTGATAGCATGCAGGGACTATAAACCACAAGAGTCACAGAGGGAAAGAAGAGAAAATGGCAGGAAAGTATGATTGACAGAAGCAGCAGTGGAAAGTTAAGAGGAATAGATAAAAAAGATAAGAATTTTGAGAAGTTTTTTTGAAACCGATTTTTTTTCTAACAATCTTCTGGAACATATGTATGATTCTTTATATGTCTAAAAATTGCCTGCTGGTAGCGCAGTTTAGTGCACTGTATAAATAAACATACAGACTTTTCAACCAAGTATTACATTGCCCTCAGCTTCAGTGAAATGTTACACATTTCCCTTCACGTTGTCTGATTAAATGTAATGTTAAAACCCATCACTGAGCTTGGTTGCCCAGAGAGATGTTGGTAACTTTTTGCCTATAGAGGTTTATTTCTTTTCCACCAAAGAATTTTATTTTTACTGTTTGCCAAAAAACATATAAGATTTATATCTATCCAGAACTAGTCTGTTTCATACACCAGTTTAGCTAAATGAATAGAAATTTCATATACAACAATACAATTCCTTCAATTCTACTACATGATATACTGTCAAATGTATATTCTATAAGCAGAATGGTGCTAAAGCGCACATATTCTCTGTACATTACTGTTCACAATCTTCCACCACAAAAAGGCAGGCTCTATCAGCACCTAGCATAGAGGAACTATTTTGTTGGAACTGTTAACAGAAATGCCTTAACACACATTCACTTGCTTTGGTTCTCAAATGATATTTCCACCTTTTAATACCCAGTATACACCCACATAACCTGCTACTATGTAGGACTGACAATAGTGTCTGTGCCCTACTGTACCATGACTGGTACTTCACCAGCTGTCTTGAGATTTTTTCAAAGGAAAACATCAATAATATAATCCACAACAAAACCATGGCTCATTTTCTTATCTCAACCAGTAATCTTAATTACTTGATGTTTTATAAAGCTGTAGTTATCAAAGGCCAGTGCAGCTTGTACTGTGACTGGTCATACTGTGCAGTGAACAGCACAGCTCTGACCAGGGCAGTGCAGAACAATTAGTGATTGAGTGGTTAACACAAACCCATAAAGTTCTCCTACTCATGTCCCAGCTAACAGGATCTGACTACACTGATAAAATTAAGTGCTCTTTTGCAAGATTTCGTGTGTGAGCAAATGTCAGTGTAATATTATTTTTAGCTTGGTAAATTCTAGTATTACAATTCACTTTTACTGAGAAGGCAGCAGCAGTAATTTCAGTGTGGGCAGTGATAAAGACACACTGTTGGATTATCTGGGCCTCTTACCTAAAATGATTACAGGATTAATAAAAGTCTACCCCCATGAAATGAAACTGAGTTGGATAAAGGCAGAAATGTTCACTGCATTAATTTCCTGCACTTGTTAAAAGAACTGCAAATAAGAAGAAATACAAAAAAATGGAAATGCAAATAGTGTTTAGCTTCAGAGTACGTAATTCAGTCACTTACTGTCCACAATACAGACTATGTGCTTAACTCTCTTCTCTTTGTTTATTCAGGACTCCACGTTTCTGTAAGAAAAACAAATACATGCATTTATCATCTACATAATATTAATTGCCTACTTTCATTTGTGTCATAGAAGTTTACCATTTTCATATATAGTTTTGGCTTACTTCAAGATTTAAAGCCTTGGGTTTTTGTGAAAGCATCCAAGAAGAGAAAATCCACATTGCTCCTTTTCCTTAAAAGGCAAAGTTTCTAGTCTTAGGTATTATGACAGCAGCAGAGATGGGAAATACAGAGGTTCAGGGAACAAATCTCCTTTGAAACCTCATATCAAATTCTGGGCATCTGAATTGCATCGGGGCACGTGCAGCTCTCCCAGTTCAGGGAAGGTGACAGGCTCTTGCACCTGTGAGGCTGGCAATCCTCTGGTCAAAATAAAAATGTCGTGTTGCATCGAATCTTGGCTAGATTACCCCATCACACTGAGGAGATAAGGAAGAAACAATGTGTACCAAAGTGTGTACTTCCAATGACAGCCACAGCCTCCCCCACCACTTCTGGAGGCAAGCGGAACACGCTGCAGAGGGGTGTTTGATGCCTTTACTCCCACTGTTTCATGCAGACAATTAGCATAATGAGCACTGATCACAGCACACCAGCTGCTTAGCCTTTCTTGGGCAGTTAACAGGTATCACAACAGAGGTGAGTTTTAAGGCAGGATTTGAAGGAACACAGCACACCGGCTTTGCAGATTTTTACTGACCAATTTTCACAAATAAAGGTTGCATGAGAGAAGGGAGAAATTGGGACTGATGGGCAGTAAGAATTGCAATAAGGGCAACGTTCACATGAAAGAGCAGGTAAGATCAAGTTGTGAAGGCACTTAAATGCAAAGGTGACCAGTTTTGATGCAGTCAAAAAAGGGAGCCAAATGCACAATTATCAAGATAGGTTAAAGGTATTTTTAATTTTACATCAACTTTGTCAGCGGAAAACTAAACTGCTGTTATCTGAAGTTGTCAAACTATATCACATCAACCCCTACCCTGGTCTTTAAAAAAGGCAAATCACAATTCCATCCAGCATCTCACTCTAAATTAACCAGGCCACTATCTTTAACCATCTTAAACCACCAAATAATAAAGGATTCAGAACATAACCGATTAATAAAATCTGATTATTTTAGTAAAAAATTAATATTGCCTTCTGTATAGTTCTGCCAATATCTATGATTATTCCAGAAATCACTCATTTGCATGTCAGTCTACTGAAGAAACCTGTTAGGCAACAACTAACAGTTGTTTGGAGACAAGGCCTATACAGTCTGTGAGTCTGAAGCATACAATATTAAGTTGTTATTAAGTTTTAAGCTTTTTTTGAACTGTAGGGATTAGCTTTTCTATCTAACAGTCTATTTCTTTATGCCTTAGACATCAGTGAGGTATTGTGGAGCACTTGAGCAATGCAAAGTTAGCCAGATGATGATATAAAACCCTTATTTGAAAGGGTAAAATAATTCGAATTTTGGTGTGAAACACATCTGTGGGATCAACTAATTTCCCTCCCAGAGTTTATAATACATCTGGCAATAGTGTTAGCAGGCCTTCCATGGCTCGGTGCTCCTTATCAGCTGTATAAAATATCCTGGTACAGGCCATGACAGACCTAATCTGAACTACAGTACTCAAATACATCTACAACAGGTTCAACCAAAACTTTGCCTCTCACTGTGATTCAAGCCCTCCCATACCGAGGAATTTAAAATTCAGACACACTCAGAGACAGGTCTCAATTAAAAACTGTAATCCCAACCTTCTCACAGGGTTCAGAGCCAGGGCTTTGGTTCAGGGCTCTGTGTACGTCTTGCATTTGAGTAGCAGTAGCTGCAAGTGCCTTAGAGAAATTAACGCACAGAGTCACACCTGCTCTGTGGTACACTGTCTCAATCTTCCCCTGTTTCTCTAAGCTGTCTGTGTCAAGCTGTGTCATATTATTACTGAGCCTTTCAGAAGATTAACTATTCCTCCTGCTGCAAAGACAGAAAATGGGAAGGAAAGACAGCTGTTTACTGGAGTTCTAACTAGAAATAACTGAACAAAAATACGAGTTATGTGCTAGGGAAGCAAATTTAAGCAAAACCATGAGTAAGTGTGGGGCTTCATTAAGTGCAGATTCAGCCTGCCTGCTCCCTTGAAGTTGACAGACGGAGTTTCCGAAACAGATGAAAAATGTAATGCAGAACTGGAATAAACAAGTAAAATCCAATCAATAAAAATCAACAAGTTATCAAGGAGACTAAATACCAGCACTCTTTACAAGGATTGCAGAGCTAAAATATATAGAGAAAAATAAACAGGAAAGATTTGCATTTCTACAGAAAGATCAAAAAAATTACCAGAGAAATTCAGCTGTGTTACTCTTTACTGTTAAACACAGGTTATTTTTTATGAGATGTGTTGGAAGATTAATTCATTCACCTTTCGTATGGACTCCTGTGGGTCTTCAGTGCAGAGATCCCCTGCAGTGACAACTATATTTCCAGAGCTACAAATAGCATGTGTCATACCCTCTAGTATCTTCCAAGGCTCTGTTTTCATTTCGATATTTGCAAGGGAAGGCTCTTCCTAATGAAACCATTGGAAATGTAATAAATGTGATGATGATTCGTGTTATGAAATATATTGACCCTTAATACAAATGTATGTGTTGTAAATATTTTATGATGCATATATGTTAAAAGGAAAATTATTATGATTTTGTCTTTAAATCAGATGGAGGCTTTGTAATCTCAGACTCTGTAATGGCTATGTTGGTGTTTTGATGATGTTGTTACTGTACCTAGTGGAAAAGTACCAGACAGACCCTTGTATCAGATAGACCCTTGTTTTGATGGAAAAGTACCAGAAGGACCCTCATTCTGGCAGGAAGAGGAGGAGTAGAAAAACACCAGAGAACCTCCCCCTCAACAACACCAGAGAATCTGAGAAGATTCGAGAAACTCCACTACGCTTGCACGGACTAAACACACCCATCTTATGTATTAGAAAAGACTATAAAGGGGGTGGGTTTGTTTACACGGTGTGCATCAGTGGCGGAGTGGAGACTCCCCAGAGTACCCTGCACGGTTTTGCTTATTCTTATTTCAATAAGATTATAAAACTATATTTAGCTTTTGGTTTCTACATTTATAACAGAAATACCAACAGAAACACATTCTGATATGCCTGAATACATTCCATAATATCCATTTGAAGCATAATCTATATTTAACAAATGGTATCTATAAAACATACTTTAGGGCATGTAATTTTAGGGTAAGTAATCATGTAGATAATCTGCAACTTTTACTTCAGTTAGACACAAGGACATTGAAAAGCAATCAAAATGAAGCCTTTTTTTAGTTAATTCTAAGATCTCTGTTCCCAGTTACCTTTAGTAGTAACCAATTATGGAAATCATCCCATTAAGCTGGAGTAACTGGACTACTAAAATAAACCAAGTTCAGTCAGCCACACTGATTTTAAGAATATACATGCATACCTTTGTTCATGAAATGAAACCCTACTCCACCACAGGGAAGGGATTCTTTGCAGTTTTTCTCAGAAAACTCTTTTTAAACTTATATAGAAACACTAGATTTACATTTATTACAGGTGACGATGTTTTTAGCATCACAGAATCATGGCAAAAATAAGCCCCTTCTATTACACGCTTCACTATTCATTGTGAACTGTAATATGAGAGACAAAAGGGAAGTTGCATGGTAATTAAAGATTTCTCAAAATCTCTTAGGCCATCTGCAGTTTCTTTATTCTATTACTATTTTTACAGTCAGGAAGGACTGTGTGATCTTTTAGAAACTCCATGAAGAAACAATTTTCATCTGTTTAGGATTATGGGCTAAAAACTCAGTAGTAGACCATATGGCTTTTATTTGAATATTTTTCTCTCCTTTCAAACATTGAGAAATAAATTTGCAAACTAAATCTCTATACTCTGGAGTAATAAAGAGTTGCTAATACATCGTCATTATGGTTTAGCAACAGTTTGAGAGCACAACTGGACATTTTTGTTATGAAGAACTAAAAGCTCTGGAAATTAGTTTCAGGGAGGGTTTTGGTTTTGACAGAGCTGAAACTTAGCCCAGGTTTGCTGTGGCTAAGTATATATCAATGATGATATTGAATGTATTGATCATCTTTCAAACCTGAGAACATCCCTTTATGTGCCATATCTGGGAGGTTTTGAATAAACCATTTTGAAATTTTGGGTGGCAAAATGAGAAAATATAAACCAAAGTTTGAAGAAAAAGGAACTGGTGTTTAGCCTACTGAATTTAGCAGCACAGCCTCAAAACCCAACTCCAGTAGTATAAGATATGAAAAAGGGAATTTCAAATTGTATTTGCTGATTTAGAATTATTATAAGAGAGAAAATTATATTAATTGAAAGTGGAAGTTATACAGTATTATGAATAGACTGACACCCTGTAAAACACAAAACTGACATCTGGGAAAATGAAGCTAGCATTTGATTACGAAGTTTAAATTAGCTAATAATCAGTACAGAGTCTGGATAATTTCTAGTTGCATAATGTGCAACAAATTAAATATATTTTGAAAAAAATGGAGTAGTGGGCATTTATTAATTGCTTCACATACTGAAACAGAAATTGTCATACATCATGAACTTTACATTCCGTAATCATATGAATATTCTAATGTTTTATGGGCTTAATTTTCCCAGCATAAACTTTTTACTGTGAGTAACGTTGATTTTGTCAAAGCCTCAAATAAGTCACAGAACAGATCTGGGGATTAGTTTAGAAGGGATTTAAAGCACACACTGTGAATCCCTATACAACCACCACTTAAAACACTATCCGTTCAGGCCCAGATGGATTGCTATGGCAACAGAATCCCAAATACCAGGTTTGTAACTAACAAAAATGTAAATTATTGATGAACTCAGAGTTGTCTCTCTTGGACACCCTCCTATTCAAATACCAAACCGTATGGTTAGAGTACAGAGAAAAGGTTGATATGCAATTTCCCCAGCCCAGTGAGCACTAATCCCAAAGGATTTCATTAAATCTTTTGGCTTAAATTTTTATTCTTGGAACAGCAGTCAGCAAGCAGGGATTACATTAAAACAGGCACTATTGAGGTCATTACTGACTGAATTCAGACCTGTAATACAGCAAAACAGAAACTAATTTTAAATACACCTCCACAAAAACCACCTAAATAGTACTCCTCTAAGTTACCACGCATTAGATGACAGCATCCTTCCCCTTACACCAATCACCCCTCCTCCTTGCTAGTATAAAATGATGGACAACAGTACAGAAGAGTAAAAAACAATATACGTATTATTTGATAAAGAGCTACACATATCATGGTAGAGGTGATTGTGCACAAACAAGTGAGTTGCAACAGAATAATGAATGAAAGGAGGCTCAGCTCTGTAAATCAAAACCCAGAATAAAAAGTTTTCTAGCAAATAAGCAGACCAGAAAAAAAAAGAAAAAAAAAAAAAAAGCACTTATTTTCATCTTTATTGAAAATTTCATTTTTTGTTAGAAGTCTGATAAGGGAATAAATAGTGGTAGGAAAGCTGAAGACTTTTATGGACCCCCTCTTCTGGAAAGCCTCTCAGACTAGAGAATGTGATTAACACAGTGAGTAGCACACAGAAATATTCCTATCAGCTCTCACATTCTGGACTGCAACAGTCCAGAAGGTTTTAAGACAACCTAAGGCTTTAAAAAAAATTTCTCAGATGTGTGACTGCCATTAGGTATCAGTGTACAGAGAATAGAGATGGCGAACTTCTGCCTGTAAGAGCTTGTCCTCTTAAAACTAGGAGGAAAACTTACTTGTCTGTGGAAATGGATAAATATGGATGCATGCTGCTGGTTTTCCAGGGAAAGAAAATTATTGGACCAGGATATGAAATTGAAAAGGTAAACAAAGATAAGGAGCAATTTTTTTAAGACATGGGAGAAATTTAGAGCAACAGAATGAAAAAGATACTAGTTGTATCACACACTTCCTGGTAGGGCAGGAGAAATTTTCCCTTCCTCATCCATACACATCAGCATTTATTCAGCACAGTATGTAAAGACAGAGTAGCTACATGGGGGAGCTGCCATTTGGACAGCCATTTCAGCTTACAGATATTAACTAGACTGCAGGCTTTTTTTAGGTCTTGACATACAATATTTAAGTATTTCAGCCTACAAATTAGCAGAATACACATGCAGTGTCACTGTGGCCACTGGTGGTAAAAACAGCATTTAGACCCTGCTTCCTCTGCTCATTCAGTCTGTGGCTTGCCCTCCCCACCCTGTGACACATGTGGTTAAAGTTATAAACACTTTTCAGCTCTAAGGATTTCTGTACTTAGTGAAGGACTCTGCTTATTGCAGAATTTGTCTCTGGGAATACTTTTTGCAATACTAGCAATGAAGATGTGCTTTTTTGGCCTATGTTCACTTGTATTTAGTTACCTCCTGCCTAATGTTCAAAGATGCTGCTCACCCGTGGCTTCCTCAAAATTTCAGTTCTTAGTAGATTAAAGATCCAAGGGTTTCAACTCCATGGAGGCTCTGTGGTCATTTTTCCATCGGAAACTGGTTAGTCTTCTCTTGCTTATACTCCACACCTCCATCTGACATACTGTGTTTCTGCCAAACATAACTCATATGCAGGCTAAAGAGTAGCTACTAACCCACAGTAAGTGCTAGCTGCTTCTCAAGTGCCCCTGCATCTCTCTCCCAGATGCGTGATGCTTCTCAAATTCTCAGCTACTGGTTTTCTCACTGCCCAGAACATGCCTTGCTGCCCTCCTTGGTTCTCTGTCCTGATGGCTTCAGATCTCCTGCTGCTCATTAACAGCCTTTCCCAGCTTCTGCTTTATCCTCACACTTGGCTTGACGTTAAAGAGCCATCCACTCTGATATTTCAATCAACCACACTTAGGTCAGTATCATAACTTCACAATCAATAAACAATCACATGAATCAGTGGCCGTTAAAAGATTAATTTTTCATGAAAGAAAACCTATTAACAGTGATAATACAGCCAGTGACAATACAGTCACAAAATGGTATCTGAATCAACTTGAGTTTATGCTCTTATGACAACTCTTGGCCATATGCAGGAATGCCAAAGGATTAGCAGAATTTCAGGCAGCACTACTATACCCCCAATACCTATCCAGGACAATATATGGCACTTCCTCTACTAACAGCCATTTCACAGTGAAACTACTGTAATCCTGCTGCATAAATGGGATGTCAGATGTGCCAGAGATGTGGATGTACACCAAATGTAACACAGACTCCCAGGAAATCTTTGTATATGATAGACCATTAAAGTAGACAAGTTGGGTGTGTTCACACTATATAGGCACACTTCAACCACTTGGCTGCATCTGTCATATAATAACCGTGGAGCTGCTCTGGGAAGAATCTTCACAGTGCATAGATCGCCATTCCTGCTTTGTGATTGCTGGGTATGTCTCAGATATTTTCTTAGAAAACAGTAGATTTTTCAAACTTTACATGAAGACTACATTTTTCCATTTGCACATATGAAGACATGAGAATACTACTAACATTTGAGAGTAATAAAAACCCCTAAAAACTTTACACATCCAAGTGTAACTTAGTTTTCCTAAGTGAAAGTTTTCAAGGGTTCAGCTGAAACAACCAGCACTCCTGACATGATATTTCATCTCACTGAATTCCAAAGATTTTCAGGCTTTCCTAGACAAAAAGATAGACCTACTATTATTTTCTGAATCATTTTAGAAAAAAGAAATCCAGTTCTCCATGAGTTGCTTCATAACACTATTTAGATTAGATTTCTTGGATTATATGAAATAATAAGAAAATAGTTCCTGGAAAAAATGGTTTCAGAAATCATATTTATGTTGCTTGTTACAGCTACAGACCAAGATCTACTTAGAAACACAGTGAAGGTTTTTAATCAGTCTCCCAAATCCTTCCTAGAAAGATAACATAGATCTTTACATTAATAGCTGGTGTATTTTATGGAACTAACACAAGCCATCAACTGTAAGCTGTAAACACTCTGAAGATCTTCAGTACCTTCAATACACTCTCAGCTGCATTCCAGTGTTTGGAGATTCAGGAGAAAAGCACCTGCTGCAATATCCACTGCAGTGGAAGTGATTATACGTTAACATAAATCTGTTGATCTTTTTGTTCTGTAAGTTTGGCATGAGGTTTTTTCCTTTATTTCTCAATCAATTCTATTTTACAAAAATGCACTAATATGTGCAAGCAATTCACCCATAAAACCTGATACTGAGTATCAGCACCTCATCAGATTAAGCAATGTAATCTATGGATGAGTTGTTCTAATAACTTTCCTATATTACCCTAAAGAGACTTACAGTGGCAACAACTTGAATTTGAATATTTGCTGGCCATTTAAATGCATCCCTTCAAAGACAATTTTTTAGAGTAAGAGAAATTCCTAAACAGACTTGTGTTCTGAGGATCATTCATTCTGGATATGTATGCTAAAAGATAATGGATAATTCACTGTTGGTATAAAGTTAGCCCTCACTTTCTCTCATATACTCTTAAGTTTTATTCATGCTGCCATTTTAATTCTCCTAAAGAGAATTGTTAAGAAGAAATATGAAAGTCTACCAAGTCCAAATACAGACAAAACCAAGTTACTGCCTACCCCCTCCTTTACTAATCCAAGAAGTAACAGCCTACTTAGTGCCTGGATTTCTGGTAATTAGAGAACAAATCCTATAAAAACAGGTACATCAATTTCCAAAGCTGCTATCCATGATTTTTCACATTCACTTTAATGTTGCTTGCTCTGCGTTCACCGTGTAACATCCTTTGTTCTACACCAACAGCTCTTTGCTCCCTTTCACCTTTCTGTAATTACCTGAGGGCTTCATATCCCAAGACTACTGTTTTTAATCTTCATGTGAAATTTCACTACTCTTACGGTCACAGTTGGTTTTCCCTTTTTGCTGAACCACATTTTAAACTATTAAGAGACTGAAAAGTCATCAACCTAAATGATGTTTCTTCATAAGACAATGACACATTGTACCAGTCTGTGGTCAGCAGCAACAAAGAATTAAGAAGTCAAAATTAAAAAACCAAACTGGAAAGCACTAATCTTTTGTACTGGTACTAGAATTTATTAATAACATGATCACGAAATAAAGTATGCATACTTGAAAATTTTCAATATTTCTTTCCAGTTACAACATGTAATACTTTATTAATTACCAAAAATATGTTTATAAACACTCTACTATGGTTTAGCATTGAATTAACTTTATCACACGAAACCAGCAAGCAAACAGTTATACCATACTCAGTAGAAATACTTTACAACCTTATGACTAGACAATTAGGATGACAAATTCATGAGCAATTACTTAAAAATAAAATTAAAAAAAAAAGTTTGCAGCCTTCTAATTATTTATGTTCAAAAATTAACTGTGCTATTTCTGTCTTTCATACATTTGTCACAAGAATGGATTACTATTATGAGCCTGTTGTATAATCATCACAAAATCTGTTGGAAAATATGAATTAATCCTGTACCATGTTCTTTGTCTTCCTCAGCATATTAGAATATTAGTCCTCCTCACAGTTAGTCAAAAAGACCTTAAGCATTTGTTAAAAACTGAATTTTGATAAGGTATTCTTGTATAGTATAAAGATCTAAAGAAACAAAAAATAAGATGGATTAGCATGAAAATAACAGGATTGTAGAAATGCCCCTGAAAATGAGACAACTGAACAGACCACTTTTTGTAAAACTGTTATATTCACATCTGTCACAGTCTACTTCTGACACCGTCTAGTGTCTTTCTTATTTAGCACTGTCCAGAAATTATTTTTCAGTGATTGTCAACATAGCAGACAGCAGTGTCTCCTGGAAGGGGCAGTATATAGTGCCATTATAGAAGTAAAAACATGGATCAGTATCACTGGTCCTCAAACACAAATAATGAGATGACCAGCCAGTAGATCTTTATGGTTTTTCAGTGTTTTTCCTTTTGCCTAGACACAGAGGAGCAATCACATAGACACCAACAAATAAACCAAACCAAAAAAAAAATACTAGACAGAAACATTGTTTGGTTATAAAATCCATGAATACCAACAGCAATGCAAACTGGAGTTTACAGTCAGGCTACAACTTGATGAAGAAACGTAACCTAAATGACAAAAGTGAACTTTGAGTGACAAATGACAACAGCCTGTGAAATGTACTGGGTGTGTATCTAAGTAGCCACTGTTGCAAATGCTACCCTGATTCTTAGAAGCTGCAAAGCCAACTCAGCAGCAGCTGCACAGTTCAGCAGAAATGGCTCATACCCCTGAGATAAAAGGTCATCAGCCTGGCTGGCTGTGCAAGAGAGAGAATTTAGTTATCTGAGCTCTTAACCAAGCACAGGTGATGTCTCAGTGTAGTGTGTCTAAGTCATGTTATTTTCCATAGTTAGTGGCACATAGTAACATACTATCTGGCCACCTTGGCTTCCTTCCCTGGTCAACAAATTAGGTAGGGCTGGCATCTGAAGTAAATTTCATCTGCACGCTTATGGAAGCACAGTATAAGTTTTAAATAGCCTACTGCTGCTGGGATTTTGGTCTAAATTCATAAGTCTATTATATCATCTAGAAATATCACCTCAGTATCTTAAAACATTCATTTACACGGTATGTGCACGTGCCCAACAAATGCATCTGATTCTGCAATCCTAGAGATTAAACTTTGAAGCATCACTACTTTTTTCATCTTGAAATGACAAGTAAAACCTAGAGACTGGGGAATTCAGGCAGACCTTTTAATCACAGGTGTCACCCTGGGCTGTGATAGAAGAGCTTAACAGCCAATCCTTGCAGATTACATGCAAATATATTATTATTAAAAGCAGGATAAAAGACAAGTCGTGGTTTTGCAAGTCTACATGAAAGGAAAAAAGGAAGCATCAAGTCCACATCCAGCAAATCTGATAGTCTAATCAAAAAGTAGCATACCAGACATTGCAGTGTGTTGAGGTACAGATGGCTAGGAACATTAAAAGAAGAAGTTATCATTATTGTTCCTTACATAGTTGAGTAAAGAAAAGACATCTTGATATTGTACTTGGCTATAAAATCAACTTCCTCAGCTAGATATTGCCAGAATGAATCTAATGGAAATGTCATTTAGTGAAAATCTAATAATTACCTTGTAATTACCATCTCATGTGTCACATTTAATGTTAGCATGTCTGAATCAAGAAAAATTCAAGAAAGGTCTATTTGAAATCCCTAAAAAAACCATATGGCAAATATTTTAATTGGGCTACTTTTACTGATGAAGCTAAGTATTCCACTTAGCAACATTTCTCCCTCTTTGTAGAGCCAAATGTTAATGTAAAGCACCCTTTAATTTAATCTTCCTATCTATCTTGAGGAAACCTGTTCAATTTTTGATTATTACATTCTCTGAATTATAGCTTATTCAGACCAAACTTTAGCCACTTCAGAAAAACTACGGATTTGCACTCAAAATAGAACACTGGAGCAGTTTGAAGGAAAAACCATTTGTTCTGTCTCAGCTGATGTATAGCGTAATTTTCTGAGCTTCTTTCAGTGCAATTTGCAAACACATTAGCTAAGACTATAAAACAAAAGCAATCTGTACTACCCATTGCCCAGAAGATGCAGAAAGTTAGAAAACATAACAAATGTCTGAATCATCTTGAGGCAGGGCCACACTCTACATCAACACAGAACATCATTATCCAAAATGTGCCTCATTTGTTTTTCTAACTGACAAAGCAAGCCTGGCCACTGAACACCTAATACTGCAATATATTCTTAAAACAGGTTGTATTAGACATTTAAGGAGGGGTCTAGAGAAGGCAAACTTATGTAGACTAATTCAGGGGAGCAACACTGCAGTTAGGTTATGAGACTTATTCTAGTCCCTTTGTCCAGTTTCTGTAGTTCTACCCTCAATTCTGTAGTCAGTCTAGTTCTGGAGGGGGATTTATTTCCCTTCCTTATTTTTTTTTCTTATATCAAACTGCTATAATGCCACAGATCTCACAGCAATCCCAAAAGAGGAAAGCTGCTTAACACTGAAACACTGAAGTTCTCTGCTGAATGATCCAATGCAGAATTTAGCAGGTCCCACTAAACATGTTTTAAAATTATTATTTTTTAAACAAAGTAGATATAAAAAGTAAGAAGGTGCATGTAAATGTAGTTTTGGTAAACAGTCAGATGAGAGCATAATGGCATTCATAGATAGAAGGGACAGCATCGCAGACATCGCTATTCAGAATGATTGTTTCAGCATCTCTCAGCATAGATTTTAAACAAATCAAAGAAACACCACTACTTAATGTATCTAAAATTGCATTTCAGCATCTGGAAAAGAAAAAAAAAACAACCAATAACTGTTAAAGATCATCTAGTTCAAGGAAATCCTTCATTTGAGTTTCTGTAAAAACAGAACTTGAAATTTCCTGTCAACAAATCAGCAGATGCTCTTTTATGAAGCTGACAACAGCTTTTTGGCATAAATGTAATGACCATAAATACTTTCCTTAAACAGGGTACAATCAATTGCTTTAATCAATTTCTACTATCACTTATGAGGTATGCAGACAAATTTCTAATCTATGCTTTGCAGTGACATTAAATACACATGTTCAATATAAATATACTCTGGCAAAACGGACTGTCAGTTTCTTTTCCTCTTGACAAAAATCAGCATTTTGCCTATAAGGTTACAGTCCTGTCTCAAGAATAACTGAAGTCTGAGCTCTTAGGCAAAATTAATTCCCCTAGAATACAATAACACCATCCACAGCAGGGTCATTCTTCAGCAAAGCTCTGTGATACATGGAGATTTTAGGATGCGATGTGAAATGTTGCTTTATGAACAGAACAACCTGACAGCTTAAACCAGGAACATTAGGAGTGCATTCAGGTACATGGATATACATCAATAAATCAAATGCTTCTGTTAACTCTTTTCTTAAAACTCAGTCCATATATCAGAAAATTCGAGATAGTATGTCTTTATAAGATTAGAAACCAGTAAGATTCAGAGAGAAGATAAAATAACAAAGAAATCAAATGCCTCCTTCCCTGGCCCTGGTTTCATCTGCTCCTTCCTGACATGCCTTCTCTCCTTCTTCTCCACCTTCTCCTTAAGCTAAAATGGGCAGCAAACAGAGTTGATAATTGCTGTTCTTTGCACCTAAACAGTTCCTTTGAGCATAGGGTAAGAAACTTCCTTAAAGTACTTTCATACCAAATCTTACACCACCCCTAAAAATAGGTGAAAAAGCAGCAAAGAAGTTACCCTCACTGCAAAGTAATTCTTACTTGACACAAAATCCAGATCAACTGTCTTGCAATTTACCAAGTGCTCTCTCCTAAATATGACTTTACAATGAGATGTAACAACAAAACAGATCAATGTGATGTTTGGTCTTTCAACTCCTGTCTTCCATACATATTACAGATAATACCCTTATCTTGGCCTGTTGAAAAAAATAGATCTGATTTCATTTTTTGTTTTGAAAATATGAATAGTAAAACATTCGAAAGGATCACCGTAAATGTTAAGAAAAGCAAAGAGGACCCCCAAAAGTTAGATTTTTGAAGAAATGAGGCAGGCAGATAGGTACCGCTAAAAGAAAAACAAAAAACAAACAAACAAAAAACCCCACAACTGAATAGAGAGTAGGAAGTATTAAAAGATTGAAGTTTGGACAGTATTTGGCATATGACCAGCATGTAAGCAAGCATAACAACATAGGACAGGAAAAAAAAGATCTGGCTTAACACCAAAACTCCTTTCTTTTGCTCTAAACTATTTTAAGGGAAATAGTAAAGCTCAGCTATGAGTGAAATTTAAAGATGGACTAGGGAAAGCATGATAAAGTAGGTAGCTGAAATCATCTTACATTAGTTGAACTGAGAATTAGTTGAATAAAATACTTATTTTATCATTTCCACCTTTCCCCTCAGTGAATACCAAGGTATTGTCAAGGTGAGTGGAATTATCGGAGCTAATGCAGGGTTAGAAGTCAAAAATTCTAGAGCTGTAATCCTGGATTGGTCTCTGACCATGTTTATGTCCCTGTTCAGTTTCCCTACTAATAATGCAAAGACAATAATATCTGACTCATGAAGGAGCTTGGAGGATTGAAGTCTGTAGTATTTTGAATAAACGTTTTTAAGTTTTGTACAGTACTTGGAAGGATCAGAGTATAGTACTGGGTCCTAGCTTATGTCTATAAAAACACTGACTTCAGTAGGAGAGAATCAAGACAACCCTGAGTGTTTATAAATATTTTACCTTTGCATTAATCTGTTTGCCAGGGGAACTGAATGTTTGCACTTCCAGGACTTTGATATCCAGAATTAAATTACAGGATGGTCTAAGTTCTCCTTTTGCTCTAATGCCTTAAGATTGCTTTTATAAGGCATTACAAACAGTAAAGTCTCTCTTCATTTTTTTCACCTTCTTGTTTTATAAAATTCTTGAAGCTAGAAGTGCATCTCACTATATATCTGTAGAGGGCTTGTCACATTTTAGATCTCTGGGCACAGCTGTATTACAAAGAAACATGTTTGATAATATATTTAATGTGGTTCACCTGCCACTACTATTAATACTATATTTATACTACTAAATCCCAAAGTAGTATCTCTTCACCAGCATAGGAATTATTCAACCAAAAAGCATATGTGCTCTTAAATGGAGTGGTTTAAACAAAGTAGTACAGGTCCAAAGGACTGAAAAACTGTTAACAGTATTTTCTGGATTGCTTAAACACAATAAAGTGAATTCAGTAACAATTCAGAATTGTTTACTGTTCCATGTTTCACTCTCACAAAGAATTTTTTTTTCTGTTTTTTTTTTTGGCCAGTTGCACTTCCTGTGTTACATAATTAAAATACTAAGATAAGGAATTTTTATGTTCAGTAGCCCTAAATGAAATTACACCACCTTATTTATAGGCACATGTCTGTTTTGCAGGCATGCATGCCTTTGTCAAGCTGTACCCACTAACACAGACATCCCCCTCTTCCTTACCAAGCACCCAAGAAAGAAAACCAAGAAAACCAAGCTCCAACTGTTCTGGATTTATTTGGAGATTTTTGGTTATGAGCTAGAGTGCATCAAACAAATTGGATAAAGTCCATACATACACATATGACAGACAAATTATATTCTTTATATGACTGAAAGATCAAGGCAGAAGTATTTACTTTGGATAACACAGTGCAGTCACACCAGTAAGGGCATAAAACTGAATGTGTGAATAAACACAATAAAAATTTAATTGCTGTCATTTCTAAATACATAGAAAGGTATAGTCTTTAGAATACAATGTTATGTGACATTACATCACAAAATATATATTGTCAAAGGATTTTCTAAGTCTAAGATATTGGTCTACAGAGTCTTGAATTAAACAAAGGAAGAGGGGAGACAATCTCAACTTAGATGTCTCCATGGCAGCAGGCAAGAGATTTAGGTCACACTGTGCAAAGCCAGTGAGGCCTCTGATGCCCCGGCTGTATGAAAACCTTCAGTTAGGTCAATGCACCATCCTGAAATAACAACCGTAACAAATAATATATAATTTATGGCATAAGAATAACAAAGGAAAGTGGTGTGCTCCAGCCTGGATATGGCACACCAAGACCGAGTGAGAGAAATTCTTTAACAGGGTTCTAGGTCTTTATTCTGCCTGGATGCCTTCTGAAGTCTTAAGCAATGTAACTAAAAGAGAGATTGAAAGAGATTATCATTGATAATGATAACTACCTTGGCAGTTCTGCAGGAGTACAGGGACATCTCTTTTGGAAATCCACTAATTATATTGATTTGGCATATTCTGCACCACAAGCCTGTTTATTAAAACCAGCACTTGACTTGCACTAGTCTTCCATACATCAACAGAAAACTTGTCTGAATTTTTTAATTTAACATAATAAATACAAATAATAGCTTCCTATTTTTTTTTTCCATTACAGGTCCCAGAAAGAAGCGGTTAATTCATTTAAAATATGGAAGGAGACAGAAACAAATTAAATTATCAGCTGTCAGTTATTGCCTGTGCATGAAGAGTATATCCATAAGCAATACTATGCAGAGAAACACAAGTTAGATCTAGTCAAACTTGGGCATCATTCTCTGCTTGAAGGTAATAGGTAGCTCTGCACTGGAGATGGCAGTCTTGCTAAACCTGTCAAGGACTGGGATCCCCAACCCCGTTGGGCTTTCCCCTTGAAGGAGGGTGACCAAGGGCAAGTACCATTTTAAGATTAAAAAGGCAAGACAAGACGAAGTTTAGTTCAACTGGGTCAAGAATCGTGGAGGAAGGATTTCAATCTTGTTTGTGGGGTGGAAGGGAAAATGGACCTGTTTGTATTAGTTTTGTCCTTCTACAATGATCATGTAGCTTTTGTGAGGTTTTTTTTTCAACTCAGTGGAAATCACAGGGCCTCTTCATCAGATTGTAGCATGAGTGAGTGAGACTGGTCTGTGCAGTTTTCATATGGCATAACACTGCATCTCAAAGCTTCCTTTGTGATTCACGCTGACTCTGTTCCTTTTCCTTGGTAATAATCATCCTCGTTTTTTAAGGACTTAGTAAACTAAATAAATGTTTGATTTGTTGGCTTTATGTTTGGCAGGTTACCTTCATTCACTGCTCAGTTCTAAACAGATATGCTACACCCCTCCTGATCAAGAAACAGCTATTTGCTTTATATTTAGTCAGTTTAATGTGATCAGAAGGCATTTTCCTGCGAGATACCAAACTCCCTAAACAATAGCTATAGCTTGTGGAGAGATGACACTCAGAAAGACGCTTAAATACATACTCAACTACTTTTAGTAATCTGAAAACCTCTGAGACTACTTCTGTACTTAAACATACACTTGTATAACTGAAACAATGAACAGTACTCACACTCGGGCTAGAAGAGAGACATAATGGTAAAATTTGGTGGAAAAGACCTGGATGCTTTCTGAAAATAAATCAACCATAAAATCACAGCATTTTAATTACTCTGCATTGTTCTACTCAGGGATGCTTACAGTTCTGATTTTTGATGGCTGCATGTTAATTTAATTCAGTACGTGGACCAAGCATGCCCTGAAACAGGTAATCTGTCTCAAGTGTTATTATCCTACACCATCAGACATAGTTTTCACATGAGATGAACATATTAGTTTCTGCATGCTTCTTCTCTCATCTTAATATTAATTCCATTCCCAGTGTCAGTAAAAGGGAAACAAACAAATGTTAGAATTCCCATAATACTAGCATGCAACAAAGGCCAGATCATCTCCTGGATCTTCCTTACTGAAACTATGAACACCCTACTGTTCACCTTGTTAGCATGGGTTATGTACCTCTTAGGCTTACCATATAGTTTAATTGTTAACTTTTGGCTATACTCCTCGATATCTCCAATTAAACAATATGTCTTGCCTTGGGTCTCTAATAATTATATAGATAAAAAGAAGTGCCTTTAGATTACTCTAGAGATTTGCTTTCTCTTCAAAATGTTAAAACTGTAAGCAGACACTCATCTCAACTAGCATCTAACGCCAAAACTAAATATTATGCCGTTGTCAAAAGTTAAATTTTAAAATGTTCTGGAAAACTTAATCTTGCTGTTTCAAAGAAACAATAGTATCTTTTGAAAGAAAAAAAGCTTAACTGTGCTTTTCTTACATAGTCTTTGCTTTCCACTTTCTCAAGTCAATCAGAATCAAATTTGGGTATATTTTAAAAAAGAAAATATATATTTCAGAGCAGATTCCAATACCCTCAAAGTGCTCTGTGTGGTTCTTCGCCTCTAAATTATCTCCATTCATCTATTTCTCTAATGATATATTACCTTATTTGAGAACTATCCATACTTCTTGGTCATTGAAATTAACATCAGCAAAACTATCTGATGTATTAATAGCATAGGAAAGCACCTAAATTATAAAATACAGATGAATAATACAGGTGCATACACATATTTGAATCTTCTTATATCTTCTTATACAAGACATATCTTGCATCTTCTTACCCTTAAAGTTGACTCTTCAAGGAAATAAACCTACTTATCAAGCCCTTCTTCATCCACAGATGAACTCTTAACTCTAGACTAGTAACCAAATTTAAAGAAACCCTTGAAAACTGCATTGCTAGTAAATACCTTTAATCTCCCATATGCTACCACTTCACCTTTGTCTTGATGATTTGGGAAAAGAGATGAAAAGAAGTTAAAATGGTTCCTCTAGTCTAAAATTAAAGAAGGAAGTAGAGATTCCAAATGTGAGAGAAGCTCACCCTACACCAGGGAAGCCAATAAGAATATTAAAATTCAGTAAAACACATTTCATTCTTAGCAGGATTTGGCAAATCAGTTGTTTTAAAACAAAAAAAAAATAAATTAGGCTAGCTTTGCTATCAGGTCATTTTTTTATTCCTTTCTAAGTAGAAAAAGACATTCTGGAATGAAAAGTGTAAATATTCAAATACATGGAAAGTATTTCAAATACCTAATTCTGATATCCAAATAGGTCTTTTGGTGAGCTGTGCAAACTGATACTTAAAAAAAGTAACTTTAATGATGTAAAATTTGTTCCATGGTGAGCTAGAACATTTATTAAGTTTAAGGAAAAAATATAAATGTATTTACTATAAAGTGGTTCCTTCAACTAGTTCTTCCAGCATTCCTTTTCCTATACCATGAAAGTATATTTGTAATACGGACACTGATTCTGTGTGAATTTTTTTTAACTGAAGGTTTATAAAATGTATCGTTATTTGAAAATAGACATCACTTTAGACAATCATGTAAGCTTTCTTTCTCTAGCTACCTGCTATATCACAAGTACTATAAATCTTAAAGCCTCAGGAATGCTTTGCATTTAATCTATTACCTGAAGAGCTGTTGGAAGTAAGGATCATCCTTTTGGTTTGGGTTTGTACACTCCCCTTGTACAAACAAGGTTGGTTCATAATACAGTCTTAGTCACTGCCACAGCGGGAATACGTTCTGCAAGATAATAATCATCCTCCTCATTGCTATCAATTGCCCAGAGACCTTCCATTTTCTTGGATACTTAGCCTTGCACATTGTACAGTTTCATGACAGAAAAATGAAAGATCTATGCTCTCTTTAGCTGTTAATTCCCTTGATTTTTAAGAAACAGAACTCTGTATACATTGTGATAGAAGAAATTATTGCTTTGGTTTTAATTAGATAATTTGGTTGAGTTATTTTAAAGGAAGCTTGGAAGGTGATTTCTATTTTGATTTTGTTGAAAATAAAAGCTTTTAGATGAATGTGTTGATAGCACCGACAACACTGCTCAGGAACTGAAAGGACATCTTGTACTCTGCAAAAAGTAAATCACCCGTTAGTTCTCTGCTAGGTCAGTTTTTATGAGAGATTTATGTTTCGAGGTCAGAACAAAGCTGATGGATTTCATGAAATATGAGATTTCTTTTAAAACAACATAGAGCTATTTTCAGCTCAATGAACATATATTTTGCAACCCCTCCTCCTCCTACATTCTTCTTCTGACCTATGGCTTCCAAATTCCATTTCCTGTTTCTGCTCAGTCTGAATGCCCTTGGGTGAAAAGCTGGGACCAAATCAATTTTTTTCACTACAAATCTGTTCTGTCCTCTTTCAACTCAGTTCCTGTCCTGGCTGAGAAGCAATTATTTTCCAGGCCTAATGAATATCATACCTTCTACTTATACAGTTTCCACTTCACCTCCAACTCTTCTGCTGTCATGTGATATATCAATTTCTTCAATCAGTTCAACAGGAGTCATCCTTCCCCTTGGGTCTTTTCTATCTCCTTCCTACCTTCCCTTGACTTTTTTTCTTCCATTTGCCTTCCTTTCTCCAGCTCCCAAGTGAAATCCTACTGAAACTCTTACTCCTTAATCTACTCCATATCATTTTATCTCTAGTTTTCATCCTCTGACAATGCTGCAAAAATGCAGTTGTCCTTTTTGACTTTTTTTGTCCAGTTTCCGACCCCTCATCCAATTATTTCCTTCAGCTTAATTCTCCTGTTATTTTCCCCCCTGTTCTTTGACATCCTGATCTCTTCTGTTTTTTTGACTCATTGTTTTCAAATACTAAGCAAGAATGAGGCAATTTCTAGTTCCAGTACTTTTTTTTCTCTGATTATACTACTGAAAATATCTCAGCTACTGCAGTGTAAGAGTGTGGATGTTTCAACATCCCAGCTCATAACTGAGACTTCACATCAGTGACGTCAATCTACACAACCAGAAATGTTTGTACTTCGTACTTACTGTGATTTAGGTCTCCATACAGTAACCACTAGTGACAACAAATGATTTTGCATTTCTCACAGTTTGGTTTTCTATTCTGAAATTATTTTAAAATGCCTGACTTCAGAATATTAAGAACGCTTCACCTACAGAAAAAAATGCTGGTTTGTATTTGAATATGGAAAAGAAAATCATCCTGAACCACCAGACCTTTTGAAAAACACAGTTCAAAATCATGTATGGATTTATTTTTATTTTTAATGAAGTAATAGATTTTTATATGAGTAACAAGCATTTATCACCCTGGTAGCACAACTATCTCAAAGCATGCAATTCCTTTAGCAGACATGGCACTTTGAGACTGCTATTGTTAACTACTATCTATCTTGGAAGTAAAGATTATAACCAACCTGCAATTTTTAGCGATCAGAGCAGGCCAACAGGCTGTAGAGGTATACTACAAGAGAATGTCAGAGGGAAAACCAACAGTATGGAGTATGTTTAATTCTGCAAACATACTTCTCAAGTTAGAGGTCATGTTCACATTAAACTGATGCTGTGTTAACAGTGACAATACAAATATTTCTCTCTTTTTTTTTTTTTGTAATATGTGGTAGGAAGTAGTATCAACCCATCAAGAAATAGGATTACTTTTTGCCTCTGGACCTTCAAAATAAAAAGTGAACAACCCAACCCAGGCTCCATATTAATCAGTCTTTCATTGAGTGCCATGGTGGGATCACATGTCTTAAAATCAAGTGCAATTCATATTTGTTAGTCTCAAGCAATCCCAAAGTATCACTTAATTTTCTTTGCTTGAGTTCAAGAGCACTTGCATTTATATCTGTTCTTGCTTCCCATCTAGGAGTCTTAGAGTATCCTTTATGAAGAATTTTCTTAACAAAGAAGGACATGAATCAAAAATTTATTCAAAACACACAAACAAAATAGGTTTTCCTAATAATCTATCTTATCTTTTCAGATATGATCATATGGATTTCTACTTCAAAGATTGTAAAAAGTTATGACTGTTTTATTGAAAAACTAGTTGACACAGGAAGAAATGGTTCATTTTAGCACAGTTAACAACACAGATCTTGTAATATATAACCTCTGATTCTGTCAACACTGGATTACAAAACTATAAAAGCAATTTTTTGCTAAGCATTTCTGCATCTTATAGTGTAGTTATAATCTAGTCCTAGCTAATAGTTTGCTGCTATCTATATACTGTGGTGTACATAAAGAAGTTATGATGGCAAACACAGAAACTGTTATGTTTTTCAGGCCAGGATTTCAACTCATCATCATGAAAGAAGGGACAGAATGAGGTAAAGACAAGAATTATTTTCATAATTGAAAGCCTGAAAGCTCTTTACAAAAAGTGCTGACTGCCTTCCATCTCAGAATTACTGAATGCTCTTCAACTTGCTCTCTATCAAACCAAGCGGTGAGAACAGATATTGTAGTTTGACTCTGTACTGACTTCATGTAACTGCATTTCTTAATCTGGTGGCAGTTGAAGAACAGTTATTTATATTATCTTTTATTTCTACAGTTACCTACATCTCATAATTTGAGTTCTTCTTGTTGCTACAAGGTAAAGCTACGTGAGAAATAAAGAATCTCTTGGGGTTAAAGAAAGAATTATTGGAAGGAATTGTCCCAATAGCTTTGAGCATGAATAATGTGTACATTTTCCTTAGGTTAGATCTTTATCACACACTGGATCCCACACTTGGACATTAGCTGTTGTGGAAATTCTGTCAACTGGAAAGAGCCAAGAAGGTTCTCAAGCACAGAAATCTGTCAGAATTTCTTCCTATAGCACCATAATGTTACCCACTTGTAGCAGGTGCACGGGCGCAGTGGGAGCAGAGCTCCTTGGCTGCTGAGGGGTGGCAGCTCGGGGCTGCCTTTGCTCTCGGGGCCTGGCGGCAGTTGGGCCTTTGGTCAGTGGGAGCCGCCATTGACCACAGGTCAGGTTGGGCCTGGGCATCGATGGAGTCCCCTGGGGCCACGCTGAGCTCGGCCCCTGGAGCAGCAGCTGCGGTGAGGACTCTCCCCGGGGTCAGGACGCTGCCCAAGGAAACTCCTCGAGGGGCCTTGGGTCGGGACGCTGCCCTGAGCGGGTCCGCGAGGTTGAGAGCCCTCGCTTGTCAGGTGAGTGATAAAGTGCTTTGGGTTGTCGTTAAACCCCAGGGAGTGGGGCTCTGTTCTGTGTTTTGGGTTGCCATTAAACCCTAGAAAGTTGTTCTGTTCTCCTCTCACAGACATTTGAACCTGTAATTTACGGAGAGCTGGTTAATTGTGTTAATAATAAATTTTAAATTTTTGGTGGTTTATTTGAGAGACTCCGTAACACCACGGGCATGAAGCAAATGAGTCACATCCTAGCCTTGTCCCTGGTTAAATTAATTTAGGTAGGTTGAAATTATATGTCTGAAAATAACCAGAGTTCATAGGTAAATTAAAAAGCTGTTAATTTATTTTGATAGAGAAAGACCTTGGTAACGTGTTTCATTTACATTCCAGGGCACAAACATCGTTAATATCAAGGTCAATGAGGAAGAGAGTTGACCTTCCAAATAATTTTAGTTTTGAACCGTCAGATTCTATATGAGCTATAAATGTAGAATTCACTCTCTTGCCATGTAAAGTGACATGGGTTTTGTTTCACAAAATGAGGTTTTGCAGCAGCTCAGAGTGCAAATGTCACTACACAGTGAAGTGTGGTATTCTAAAGCAATTTGTAAGGTTATTGGTAGAAAAGATTATTCTATTTATGCCAATGTGGAACAGCTGCTAGCAAAATGAGCTATAAAAAAGGAAAATATTTTATACAAATAAAGAGACTCAGATGACATTTCTGTATTCTTTCCCACATTCTGTGTCTGCTGCAGTGAACAGAAAGAGTTACTTAAGGAATGCTGTTAGGGTAGACTTGGAGAGAGCACTACAGCATTCCAGAAGTATTCATTGGGTTTTTTAATGCAGATACAACTCTTCTGTCAGACACCCGTAACATACTTTGATTTGTAATGTTTATGCTGATGAGCATAAACATTACTTCAGGCTTCAGTTGCTCTTTTACCTATCCATCTAATGAACTACTGGACTTAAGTTAGCTACTTGTACAACTACAGTCATTTATTAGTTTCCTTAAGTAGATTATATTTTATAGAGAAGCAATAAGAAGCTCTTAGTCTAATATATAGGTTACTCAGTCAACATGCAGACTGTTTACAGACTCACATGTTGGATTGGGTTTGCATGTCAAGGTTTTTGTAGCACAGGATCTACAGGGGGGACTTCTGTGAGAAGCTGCTAGAAGCTTCCCCTATCTCCGATAAAGCCAATGCTGGCAAGCTCCAAGACGGACCCACAGCTGGCCAAGGCTGAGCCCATCAGCAACAGTGGTATCACATCTGTGACAACATATTTAAGAAGGCAGAAAAGCAGCTGTGCAACAGCAACTGTAGCCAGAGAGAGAAGTGAGAATATGTGAGAGCAACAACTCTGCAGACACCAAGGTCAGTGAAGGAGGGGCAGGAGGTGCTTCAGGTGCCGGAGCAGAGATTCCTCTGCAGCCTGTGTTGATGACCCTGGTGAGGCAGGCTGTGCCCCTGCAGCTCACGGAGGTCAGAGATCCACCCGCAGCCCAGTGAGATCATCACGATGGAGCAGGTGGATGCCTGAAGGAGGCTGTGACCCTGTGGGATGCCCACGCTGGAGCAGGGTCTTGGCAGGACCCAGACCTGTGGGGAGAGGCGCACAAGCTGAAGCAGGTTTGCTGAGAGGACTTGTGACCCCACGGGGGACCCATGCTGGAGCAGTCTGCCTGAAGGACTGCACTCCATGGGAGGGACTCACACTGGAGCAGTTCATGAAGAACTTTCCCATGGAAAGACCCATGCTGGAGAAATTCATAAAGGACTGTCTCCTGCGGGAGGGACCCTGTGCTGGAGCAGGGAAGAGTGTGAGGAGTGCTCCTCCTGAGGAGGAATGATCTGCAGACCACATGTGAAGAACTGTCCACAAGCCCCATTCCCTGTTGCCCCACACTGCTGCAGGGGAAGGAGGTAAAGAAATCAGGAAGGAAGTTGAGCCGGGGAAGAAGGGAGGTATGTGGGGAAGGTGTTTTAAGATTTGCTTTTTTATCTTATTACCCTACTCTGATTTGATTGGTAATAAATTAAAATAATTTTGCCAAATCGAGTCCATTTTGCCCATGATGTTAATTGGTGAGTGTTGTCTCCCTGTCCTTATGTCAACACACGAGCCTTTATTTGTATTTTCTCTCTCCTGTCCAGTTGAAGAGGGGCAGTAATAGAGCAGCTGTGGTGGGCACGTGGCATCCAGAGAGGGTCAACCCACCACACATGTACAGATTAAACAAATATTCAGCAATGGTTTTGTCAAAACCGCAAAGTCAAGCAGCTGAAAGTTGAGAAATGTTGTACCGTCTAATTAAGCCCTTAGAAATGTTTTGCCCCCTAGTTAATTCATCTGTGACACTAAATTATTAATATGGCATCAGAATGTCATATCCATAATGAAGAACATGAATGTTTTGGAGGATATGTTTGAGTGGTTAAAGCAGTTCATAAAAAGCCATTCTCATTTCTTTTTTAAAGAAGGCAAATAAATATATATCACAAGAAAAGTTTGAACCATTCAAAACCTGCAGGGAGATTTTTTTCTCCTATATACTTGAACTGCTGCTGTGACCTGTAGTTACCCAGCTGAGAGATAAAAGCTGGTATTCCAGCAGAGGAACCTGGGCAGAATTCTGTGTCCACCTGGAAGATACACTAGATGATGGGAGAGAGGAGAAGAAAAGCTTTACAGAAGTCATGCAGTGGACACTAAGCAAAAAAAAAAACATGGGGAATCCACTTGACTGGACTGTTTCAGCAGCTCCTGGGAAGTCTCAATGTATTCTTGCTGTATTTCTAGGCAGCTCTTCTGTTTCAGAGTGGATGTTTCAAATCACAAAAGCCTACCATAGAAGTTCTCAGAAAGGATATGAACACCAGGGAGATTTCGGGCAAACCTGAAAGAAATATATATTTCAAAATGGAAGGAATGGAAATTCAATTTAGCTTGAGCTACAAAAGAAACATTTTTATTTTGGATACACAAAACTTTTTTTTAAAAAAATAAATATATGTTGTGGCACTCTAAGCAAACAGAAAATTCAAAATTTTGCTTTCCAGATGTTACAAGCTCCACATCAGATCTTATTTTTAGAGTAAATTTGAATGGTTTCATTCTACCAAATCAATTCCAATAATTTCATTAATATCACAAATACCTGAATGAACCAGAATAAAGTTCAAATTCAAATAATTTTACTTTTACTTCAACCACAGCATTCTGCCTGTGCTGGGTCTTTTTTTTTAACCAGTACTTAAAAAACAGGACACTGAGAAAAAGTATGTCTTTGACATTAAATCTGATTTTATATAGAACTAACATTCATCTAACACTTTAAACTGTTGTACATATTAGGACACTGCAATCACAGTGTAGTAAAACTTTTGCTGGGAATACTGAGTGAGCTTGGTGAGCTTCCAGTTCTTTCATGAGAAGTAAGCAGCAAAGCGGTAATTTTAATAGACTGTATTTCAGTCAAACTTCAGGAGCATTTCAAAGGACAAAATAAGTTTTTCTCTAGCACCTTAAGATTAGTTTATGAGCAGAAGTACTAAAACCTAAAACGCAAAGGAACAATCGAAAGCTATCTGGGTGGCAGAAAGAAACAGTTTAGCTCAAGAATTTAGAATTTAACAGAAACATGACACTAAATTTTAAAAGGAGAGCAGAGACAAGTGAAAAGGTAAAGACATATTACAAAAGGGAATGAAATTTTCTGAACAGAGTAAGGCAGAGGTTGCATAGGAATTCTTTTACATTTTATATCATTCCATGACTTTGGTTTTCCTCAGTGGAATAAGTAAAAAAGTAAAAGAAAGCTATTAGCCAACACATTTTGCAGCTATTGATTACGTATCCATAGAGAGGTAGCAGATTTCACTTGTGACTATTGACTTCAAAACACCAAGCACATGGATAAATATAAAACCTGAGAATTGTTGCAAAAATTATCATAAAGGAAAATAACTCAGAATAAGCAAAATACAAGATTTTACATTTCCTTTTTTTTTTTTTTTTTTCCCAGTAAGCAATATTTCCAATTGAAAATCTTGTCACACAAGCAAAGAGTAATGCATCTGCTCATATACTGATTAATTTCAGGAAAGTATTTTTCACTTTATATATATGACTCAGTCACAGGCCCAAGTTTCTGTCGCTACTGTTGTTGGCTAATATTTAAATTGATTCTGACTTAGAAAAACCTGTCTATTTACTTTAAAATTGCCTTCATGTATCACAAATTATATTAAATAGAACAGCCATTTTACACAGCATTGTAATTATAAACAGTGCAAAAGATATTCAGCTAAAAATCACAGCTGTTTAAATATGGACAATACTATTTAAAGGACAGAAGTATGTTTTGTGGAAAAAAAAAAACCCACCACAAACCAAACAAATCTAAACCCAAAGCCCAATACCACACTTCTAAATCCAGTTACAAGTCTCCCTTAGTATATGTATAGGGTTATCATCACAGATATATTAGCACAGAGGTTGTACAGAGGTGCTTGATGATATGCACTAAATGTGTTTGACACTGCCATCAGTCACACTTGTGCAGTACCAATAATACTTAGATGAGTAGCTAACATGTTGAAGGAAGAACTTAACATTTCCTGATTTTATTTATGTGTTTTGAATAAAATAGCTCAAGTATTAAAAAATGCAAAAATAAAAGATATTTAAAATGCTGCTATTCCTCCTGTTCAAATTAGTTTCCCATAAACCACATAAAGTTATCTGCTGATAGAACCCCCATCCTTACTCTAATGTAACGTAACATTATTATAATTCATATTAATACATTAAAATTTGACAAAAATTAATTAAACTGTGAATAAAATTTGTAAATATAAAGAATGTAATAAAAAATATTGACAGAGTGTTAGACTAAGCAGAATAGGAATATGGAGAGTTTATACTAGCATGAGATTTCATATAGAAAGTGTTGCATATTTGCTGAAAGTAAAGCAAGACCAACATAGACTTGTATATCACATTTCATGTAGCATAGCAAAAAGCATCAGTGGTCATCTGTACAGAGTCATGCTTAACAGTTGTTTGAAAAGGCTCCTATGGTCTTAGGGTGCATAAGCAAGGGGATTATTTATAAATCAAGACAAATAATGGCTCCATTAAACAAAATCCTCGTGTCAGAAGCTATATCTAACTTCACTGGGTTTTAATCTTTGCAATACCTGTATATATGATTTTAAAGGCTTTGTCTCTGAGCTTGAGCTTTCCTTAACACAAAGCAGATAAAAATGACTTAGCTATTTACATTTTCAATGGGAAAAAAAAAAAATGTGACCAGTGCAATCTTCTAATCAACAAGATTTAAGAAATTATCTAATTTAGGAAGAAACTTGCTTATTCTGCAAGGAGGAGGAATATGCGAGTTGAAACAACTGCAAGAGATGAAGATACAGCAGAATTTATTAAAGGGAAATCTGATGAGCTCACAACCAAAATTTATGTCAGTAAGTTATGGGCCAATATCCTTCCAAAAATTAAATACATATACTGCAAAGGAAACACCTTTTGACAGATTGAACTGTTTAGCCTCTGACATACAAGCTACTCTTCTCCCTGTTCAAAACATTTATTTCTCTGAAGACAAACCTTTCCAGAAGGTATATTCATTTAACAGGTAATAATAAATTCACATATGAAAAATTTTAGTAATTCATGCTATAAACATGACCTAGTTAGTTTTTGGTAGCTTTTGCCCTGTTAGCTGCCAGAATGTTCTACCCATTTGTACAAATGGGTAACTGCCTAGGAGTTGATTTTGCTACTTGAGTTAGTCAGAAAACACTGCTGTTGAAGCAAAGAAAATAGAAATAGATGGTTACCGGTATCTAAAATCAGACAGTGGAACTCGTATTTTTAGAGCAGAGTTGGTAATTTTTTAAAAAAGGCTAAACAACTCCAAAATGCAAGCTACAGACATATCTTATACACTAGTCCTGAAATGTCATTAGCAGTTCAGGATGCTAAAGCCAAGGACATTCAAATGCTTTAATAGGGAGGACCTGGAGATCTCATCTGGAGATTAAAAGGCTGTTTTATGATGAAAAGCTTCAAGAGTTCTGAGTATGTTCAGTATTTGAAAGAGGAATAAAATGATCATAGGAGGTATTAGTGAACTTAAAATAGTATTGCTATTATAAGTATAGCAGTATTATAAATGCATCAGAATGAAAAATAAGGATAGGAAGGTGGACAATGAACTAACGTACCAGAGGAAAGGGAGATGATACTTCTCTATGCTGCACAAGAAGCAATGGAACACACTAAGATAATGAAAGACTGCCATTCACAGATGCTTAAATATTCAGTATCACAATTTGCCAGCTGGTAAACTGGCTGCATCTGTCCAAAGGCAACTGGATGAAGTTGGTGGATCTGCATTGTTCCTTAACATTCACATGTGCTAAAACAGTCAGCAATTGGGGTTGGTTGTCTGTTTGAGCAGAATATTACATGCCTGAATGTTTAACCACACAACATTGTTTGGCATTTCAAAACTTTTTTTCATGGCTGAACACTGGAAAGCAGGACATACCATGTCTTCTTGTAACCTGTTCAGGTTCTCAGGCTTTTGATGGAAAGAAGATCAACAGGCTTTGACTTATTTCTTCTCTTCTTTGTCTTTTCTTTCATTTCTTTTTGTATTTACTGACTAAAGTATCCTCCTCTTGCCCTACTTCTTGTTGCTCATCACACTACCATATTTACACCATCTGATTCCATCCACTGTTCCTACTCCATCCAGTTTATCAGTAAGCTCTGATTCTTCTTAGTGGTCCACAGGCATTCTAAACTAAAGGATCCTCAATTCCACCTGCCATTTTACTGTTCATCGCACAAGCTCTATCTTCACCCTTTACCTTTCTGAAGCATTTTTAAGCTGAGTTTTACAGCCTCCTTACAGAATTTGTATCCTGCTCTTTCCTTACCAGTGTCTTCTACTACACTGATCAATTCTTAGCCAAGTCTTAAGTCCCGTCATCCTAACACCTCTACAACCTTTTGTATTACTGTATACCCTTCTTGTCTTAACATCTATTTCAGACTCTGTGGTCCTGTAGTTCAGTTTTCACTCATCCAGCTTTTGCTTTACAGTTTATTTTCTCTATTGTACTGTACTCTCCTACCTTTTAATTTTTTATCTGGTGAATATTATGTGGATTCAGGTACAATTTGTGAGTCAATGAATCATCTCTTTTTCACAACCAGACAGTTCCCTGTTCCATATGTTTGACTTGCGTTCCTTTACTCAAAAAGGCCTGTCAGCAGCTCAAACTTACTATGGCTAGTCCAGAAAAACTTTGACTTCTCTAAATCCTTCACCCATATTCTGGCTCATCTCTTCTTCAGTACTTAGCTTCATTAAGAGGAAAATTTTTGCTGTGGCTTATGATATTTATTAACTCTTGCCTTTCACTTAAATTCCTCCTTCTTTACAAAAATCAAACAAAGAAACAGCGCTTTTTCTCTTCAAAGTGAAAAACAATGAACACAGTCTAACTTCTTTCTTTCCTGGTAATCACAATCTCCTTGCTTTCTCCTCAACTCTTGATCACCTGTCATAAGCCTCTACTGATCTACTCCTCAGATCTTGTTTCTTACACATTCAGTCTTACCAAAATCAACATTTCTCTTTCTGTGCTTCATTTCGTAACTTCTTTCAAGCTGCTACCAAACAATGTGAACTTTATGTGTCCCCAAATAACCATATTCATATAATTTCTAAAAAATCCATTTTATGGACTAATGGCGCTCCAACATAAGCCTTTTTGCTTATTTTAGAAGACTATGACAATTGTACTAATAGCATGCAACCTTCTAACACTAGCCTGAATTAATTCATAGACATTTTTAGGTTTGCTTGTTTTGGAGTGTACTTGATACTTCACAAATACTCAGAGGTAAGGAAGGTGAGGTAAGAGTTTACCATACAAAGGGAAAAGCCAGACAGAAGTTTTGTCTCTACAGAAAAAAAGCCTGTAGGGGATTTGAAAAGCTTTCTCTTCAGACACAGTCTTATCTTTAATAACATTCACAACAACAGCTGCCGGACATTAACAAAGACAGAGCTGTTGGCACCTCAAATTAAAAATTAACTACAATCAGTTAAAGTCACGGGAAAGCACACACAAGAGGAAGAGTAAAGAAAAACTCAGGTTTAAGTTCAGATCATTGAGTAAGATTATTAATATAAATGAGAACGAAAACTAAATCAGATTAGAAATACATTTCTATGAGAAGCACTGCTAGTAAGAAATATCTGCTGGGGAAAGAAATTAAGAAAAAATGCTTCTAAAAGAGAGTGATGTACAGCTGTGACAGTTGATAACACTAAGGATATGTTGTTATTTGTACATTAGTTAACACTTTCTAATACTTCTGTATCCACAAACCTTTTCACATATTTTGTCTGCTATTCTTATTTTATACTACATTGTAGTCTTCTGACAAAACATTATAAATAGCTCCAAGAAGTATACAGAAAGTTATCCCTACCTGTAAAATATTTTTAGGGGCTAGAACTCTCAATAGATACAAGACAATATTGGGTCTCTCCTGCTATCCATTCACTGAAAATATTGCTGAGCCTTCTGCTCATGTGAACAGTTCTCATTTCACCATAAAGTGACCATGTTAAAAAAGAAAAAAAGTTAGATTAAGTATTTTTTACTTTATAGACATCTTAATTAGCTACCTGTTAGTGGATTCATATTTCATGTTTATTTTTTTGTCAATTGTAAATTGAGTTGCTGCTTAGTAGCTAGACTGGATGTAGGAACCTCTTCACTTCTAACTCTGAAAGGTAAGTTTAATGTTTACACAGTCTAAAATTCAATGTGCGTCAAATGCTAGCACCATGTTAGATATCCTACCACTATCTAATGTTATGAAGCCTATCCAAGAGAAAAGTGAGCTCCTATAAAATTATGTACTTTTACTTCACACATATTTGAAGTAGATACTCCCATTGCTGAACTTGTTTTGAAATATACCACAAAACTTAAGAACTGTTTTCTTTATTATTGACTCTACAAATATGGCATGAGATACATTATGACTGTGGTTGCAATATAGAAAAGTTTGAATCTCAGGAGTGACCTCTGCAATCTTGTAAACCAAATTTATCCCTATATAATCATCAGACTGCTAAATACCGACACATACCTATACGTATGTATACACACAGGTACATGAATGAATGGAAACATCTGTGTGTGTGTGTACATATATATATATAGATAGATAGATATACACACACACCTCTTTTCTGAAAATAAAGAAAAAAAATGCAACTCTAGAAGTATCCAATATATATACACACAGAAATGGGAATACAATTTTAATGAACAAAGTAATGATTTAGAAAGAACTTTAATTACTGTTACTCCTTTCTTTAGGATAGGCAAAGGACAAGAGCAAGTCTCCTATAAGAATTCAGAAGCAAAGACAATGTAATCATCAAATAAATGTGTTTAGCAAGGCTATACTACATGCACAGCTAATGCGGACATAGAATATAAATTTAATCAACTGGAAGCAAGAGTTCAGGGCAACTCAATAAATAAAGAATCAGATTCTTTACAGTATAATCACCTAAATTTTGAAGTTGATGCTCAAGAGCCACATAGTTTCAAGATCAGCTAACAATAAAAAAAATTATTCTAAGCATATTTTAAAAAATAGGCATAGACAGTAATTAGTCTTTGAGGGTATGATGCAGCCTACTCAGTTCTTCATCTTGAAGCTTGAAATATATTGCTATTCCTTCTCAAAAACCATACCTACAAGACAGTTATTCATAAAAGTAAATTCTAAAGAATGAGTAGAAGGTATATGGCATGACAAGTTTTAATTTACTACTCCAACTAACCTACTGGGACACTGCTCCAACATGTCTTATTACCTTCTTTCCATAGAATTTCTTCCAAAATTTACATCTAGAGTGAAACTATTTTGAAGTGGTTTTAATTAAGCATTTTTGTGGCATAACAGATACCATGTATACTAGACTTATAAAATAATAACTTGGAAATTTTCTGATGTGCCCTGTATCCTAAAAATGTGAATTCTTGTATTATGTAGATCATTAAGGGAGAAGATTTACTTAAAAATTACAAAACGTTGACATTTTCTAAAGCAAACCTGTTAGTTAGCCCTATCATTCATCTTCATCCATGCAAATGAAACAGTCTTGTATTTTTAAAATGGAGTAAAAGTCTCTCCCCCCCCCCCCC
>NW_020799092.1:39912832-39950141 GCF_003259725.1 Athene cunicularia
CCCCCCCCCCCCCCCCATTAGTTTGGTTAAAAATAACAAAACACACACAAAAAATATTGATATGGTAAGCTTCACATCATGAAAGAAAAGATTTACATTGTCTATTAACATGGTTAAAAACTGTTTCCTTTTTAATTTCAAAAAACACTCCCACAGCAATTTACAATTGCATTGCCTTTTTCATTAGTATCTACATGTGAAGCAGACAGAAACTGGTTGACAGAAAGTAGTCAACATGTAGAAGCACTGCCTAGACTCATCTGTATCTATCATATATATCTATTAAACCCTCAAGAAAGAATAATCATCTATTACAATTATCTATTATAATTATCTACTTCTTATCTTTCCTTAATATCCCATTATTTCAGACTGTCTTTGCTATCTCTTGTAAATTAACATGTTGGGTAGGTGCAAAATACTATCAAATCAAGACAGGGATGTCTACAGGCATAAACAATCATTCCTATTGAAAAATTCAGGGAGCCTTATCCAGTTTCACTTACTTGTGATGGCTACATAACAAAACTGAATGGCAGAAATTATACTCACCTCTAGGCCTCCACCCTGCTCTTCTGTCCTTCAGGCAAGGACAACAGATGTGCTCATCAGCCAGCTCCTGATATGCTGACCAGTTTTTAACATCAATTCATTGTGGGAAACTAAAGACAGGCTAAAGCAAATTAACAGCTTGGACATGATGACGTTTCTCAAGGAAGACACAGTCTATCAGAAGGTTCAAGACACAAACCCATCCCTCCTCAAATCTTCTCACTTCAATCAACTGTTAGGTGATGTATTAATGGAAGAACACTTCAGAATCTGCTGAATTAAGCTTGAGATACATAAAAAAAATACAGCATGTAAAACTTGAAACAACTAAATTGGAAACATTGGGAAAACAACTCCCAACACTGACACTTCTTCTTTCAATCGGAAATAGGCCATGATATGGCTAAATGAAAAGCAAAGATAATGGATTTTTTCATTAAATTATATAGTGTTTTATACAAGATTTAATAAAAAATGCTGAGTAATGTGTCCATATCTGCATCTTTTATCCATTACATATTTTTCCCCAAAAATTCTATGTAAGCAGATGTAAGTATATGAATAAGTCATTCTTCTATAGACTTAAGATCATATGTAAAGGTGGGATTTTAGAACAGTATAATTTTGCTGTAGTATTGGGAAACTCTCATTATATGAGTAAGTTAAGTGGTGAACTTCAGTATAAAGCTGAGACTTTATGTGCAGGCAATGCCAATCACAATAAAGCCCTGAGGTATATCAGAATAAGATCAACCTTCAAAATGTCTGTAAGGTTTTCTGCCTCTTCATGTTTTTAGAGCACACATACTTGACCAGCAGATTTGCTACAACTATAAACTGGCATGAGAAATTTGGTATGCAACCCTTTTTGGGAATGTGAGGAATTCCCTACTGAGAAATTACCTATTGTTTAATGGAAAGTCATTGATCTCTGCCCACCACCTGCTTAGTCCAACTGCTTATTTAACACATCGGGCAACAGCAACACTTTATCTCAGATATTACCCTTGCTGAAGCTAACAAACACCATGTTGTAATTTTAACTAGATTCAGATTTATCTCCAGTCTGAGCCAAGCTCCGAGTTCATTAGTTGCTGAGAGTGACTAGTGTGTTTGGCTAGCATCTTACCCACAAATGATTCCAACTAAAATTAGTGTAACCAAAGATGCAAAAGTTGACTCAACAATGCTCAGGTGGGATACAATGTGTATTTCAAGATGTCATCCTTTCAAAAGATCTGTATACAAGACTTGAATTCGATACAGAAAATTTTGGATGCTTTTATGCTACTAATTTCTAGACACATACCCTTGTCTGTAAACCTCAGGGTAGATCAGAAGGACTGGCAGTGGTGAAACACAACTCAATCACTGCTAACCTGTATTTGAAAAGAGAAAGGAACTCCTGGATTTCCCTGGAAATTACTCACATATGAGTAAAACATCATGCCTCCCTGTAAAGAGTTTGTAATCCACGAAATACCCAATCAGGGAATTTAGAGATTCAAAAGAATACCCCCAGACACAAGTTATGTAGAAGATCCCCTGCCAAGCATCTGTATCTCTCAAAACGTGGTATGAAAGGCCAGGAAGGGCTGCTGAGTTCTGTTGCCACCACTCAATCGTGAGGAAGAGATCTTTGAGAAATGGCAAAACGTGGCCTTATCACAAACATACCTGTACGCTTGAATATTATACCTTTTCAAATTTTCCATAAACAAAGAGTTTGAATCAGCTTTCATTTTATTCAGAACAGTTTATCCACAGTGCCACTGTTAACTTTTGATCTCAGCAAATTATTTTTTTTCCCAAAAGCTGGATTAATAGCATATCCTATGTCATTGTCAACAAAACAGAGTGAAAAGAGGTTTTCAAATGGTGTTGTCAAATTGCAGATTGCTAATACACAAGAGTAAGTGAAGTCTTACACAGACAAGCAGAAGAGTAGGATGGGAAACTTAATGTAAAAATTACCCAATTCAAAATAATGTCTTTCCTATTTACAAAGCATGTATTGATTTTTAATGGAAGCAGCTGACTCATAAACACCAAACTGACTGAATAACTGGCAGGTTAGCATTATCTGTCCAACTTCCTCATGCTGCTGAAGAACAAACATGCCTGAGCAGCCATGAGCACGAATCTGCATTATACACATACACATGAATATGTTTCTCACATTATATAATATTCTTCACAAAAGAACACAAGACAGAGCCTTGCAAGACTGATTGCCTTCCTCGCTGTTTATGAATAACAATAAAATGCACATTTTAAAACAATTTACTTTAGCATGATCTGAATCTTTCTCTTTCAGTAGCAAATACAGGGAAGGTATTAATCTAGAAATAACCAGGTGGTTGCTAGAGGAAAAAGAAGAAAAGTAACACACAGCAGTAGAGAGAGAGATTGGAAAGATTTATTTTTAAACCTGTACATTAATGTGTTGCAAAAAAACATTTATTACAAAATGAGTTTGAGCTTACAAATATGCCAAGCCTACCCTTCTATATGAATTACATACAGTTTTGTAGCAGCAGAATGAAATTTTGCAGCCAGCACCCTTCACATGTAACTAGTTTGTGCTGAAACAATTTGCTAGTCTTATTTAACTGTCACTATTTTCTTCGGTACAAGGAAATTCCAATTGATGCAGGTTAGACTTCTGCTATCAAATAAAAGTAGTAACATGTCTTTCACAAAATACCTAAAGCTAGCTTGCATCTTCTCTGCCAAATTAACCACATACTCTAAGGATGTCCATGTGCTGTTGTGTATCTCTTGTTCTGTCCCTGAAAAGTAGAGCTGCATTCTCTCCCTCTATGTAGGTAATTTCTCCAACAAACCACATTAAAAAAAAAAAAAAAAAAAAAAAAACATTCAGGGTTACAGAACGGAAAGCAATCCCATTTCACTGCCACCATCTGTTCCTAACATGGAGCTGGAATGGTGTGACAAGATGGAAACTCTCTATCTTGTCTCCACTTGCTTCCCCTGTAACTTCTTTTAGTACTATTCCAGTACACTTTAAACCTTATTTACAAAAGCCACTATACCAGATGCCCTTGATTGTTCGACCTGCTGGCTGTGCCGACACTCACTAGAACTGATTCTCCTGTCCATTTTCTCTTACACACACACACACACACACACACACATAAAAAAGGCACTGGGCAGTGTGACATGTCCTCTCTTGGACACTGTCCAGTGTATGTGAGGAGTGACAGATGTTTGTTTCAGAGCTTTTTATTTTAGTTCTAGCTGCACAGCCTCACGTGCTGTGGTTAGGAGGTTCCCCGTTGACAGTATCATAACAACTGACTTGGAAGCCACCATACAAGCAGGACCTGGTATGGGAAATGAAACCTTAGCTACTCAGTATGAGCTTCCTCCGCCTAGGGAAAATATATAAACCCTGAGCAGTGGATATGCATCCTCCTGACCTGTGCTCCGATCATCAGGGATATGGTTTTCACACAGCTGTACCCACTTTGATTTTTCTTTCATACAAACTTTTAAATACGATATGATCAGGAAATCCTGGTTTCTATCTCTGCTTCTCCTGAGAAGCAGGCCACATCATGCAGACTCTTCTGGGCTACACAGCATAACTTAAACTTGTTTACTGCTTCTATCAAAGACTATTGACATCCTATCAGTAAGCCAAAAATACTTTCAGTTTTCCCACAATGTAAACACAGTGCCACAGATTGCACAGATTGCCATTGTTCTTCTGATCAAATCAGTTAACCTGCCAATAAAACATATAGTTTTCTCTACGTAATCTCCAGTCAACACTGAATCTGGCTGCTCAGACCGAGAGTTAGAAAGTCAAAGCCCCATAACAGGATCACTGTGCACATACAGCACTGTACAAACAAGGAAGATAAGGGTTTTTTTTAAAAAAAAGTGTGTTGCAAACAAACATTGTACAAATAAGACTCTGCATACACTGGAACATTAGAACTTTTCTATTTTTCTATGATATATTTAGGTCTTACCCCAAATACTCCCAACATGTATATGCAAGTACACCAGGATGTATTTATTGTCCAGTTTAATTATTCCACCAGTACAGACCTAAGTCATTTATGTAAAACATGTTCTACATACAAATATTCAGTATTTTCAGTCATTTAAACTGGAAACTACAAAGCAAGAGTTATGCCTACAGTTGCTTGTATTTATATCCCTAGTTCTTTAATGACAGATTTCTTTTACAGATGAGATCAGTTCTACTTGTTTGCAATTCTACACTTTTTTCCAGCTGACTATCCTTATCTGTAGACAACAGATTATTATTTCCCTCTTTGTATTGACTTCCTATCTCCATCACATCCCCCAGACCCTGAATAGTCCAATTATGGCAGCTATGAAGAGAGATAACCATGGCAATTAGTAATTAACAAATTGTTCAGAAAACTCTCTGGAAAAGGGAACAAAGAAACTCACAAGTGAACAAGAAAAATCTGTCTTGGTTCATTCCTTGTTTGCACGATGATTTATTTGGTTTTGTGGGCATGTTTGCCATGCTAAAGCTGCTTTTATCAGTGCTGCTTCTTGCGATATCTGAAAAGCTAAGTTTGACTTGTGCAAAGACTTGATGGATGTCTGCCTAACTAATGCATGTAGCTATTACTTTGTATTTTCTTTCTTTATTACATTTTCAGAATCAAAAGGAGATAAGCATTATCATGAGCTACTGTTATCAATATCAAGGAGACATACACACAAAAGATGTTTGAACAAAATGAAATTCTACATGTCAGCAGTACACAAGCTGCTGTTGGAAAGTGCCAGATAATTAAATTTTAGAAAGAACAGTAAATTTTGGACCTCTCATAGTGATAAGATCTGTCACACAGATAAGAATTTGTCTTTTTAAAATATACAAGGTTTCATATCATATCTTTTTTTAATGACAGAACAAAATAAACCAGTTGTTTGTGCCAACAGTTCCAGTCAGTTTGTCATATTGTAAAGGACAATGTATCACTCCGACTGGGCCACTAACTTTCTGACACTGAGAGGCAGAAGATACAAATAATAAAGGAGGAACTGGTATTCAACCAGTTTACCAAAGAAATAGCATGAGAACGGCAGAGCATGAATTTCAGGACAGGATCCTAACCAATGGTCCAGAAAACAGGCAGCCCCAAAAAGAGGTGGGCACCAGATCTGCCTGATTCAAACTGGAGACCTGGCTGTCCACATCCAGCCTGCCAGAGTCTGGGGTTTGCCTGCTCTCTCGCACCCATTTCTCTCTCTTCCAGGTTGTACACATCTGGGACATACAAATTTTTGATTCAAAGTGATACAGAAGGCAAATATTTGTGAATAGTTTAGAGGAAGGAAAATACTTTTTTTTTTTCTCTTTTCAATGCCATATATGCAAGCGTACAGGCAAAATTCTGTAACACCATGATCTGCGCAATGAACTTGCTGCATTGCATGACAGATGGGCTTCCAAATTGGTGACAAAAAAACCCACCAAACTACTTCTTTGCATTTGTAGCACAAATTTTCAGCCATACTTAATATCAGCATCAAAAACATAACATAGAAAATAACTTTGTATCTACCATAAGCACAGGTGTGCTGAAAAGAAAAAAAAATCCTTTAAATACATGATGGGATTTATTCTTACTTACAAAGTTTATACTTAGCAAAGGCATTTAGAAAGAAGAGGTACCATACAATCAGTATTGATCTACTATTGGAAAACAGGTGCCTGTGTGATCCGATTAGGAAAAAATCCCTCAAGTTTTTGATCAGCTTGAGAAAATGCCGTTTGCTTTCACTAGCTCCTTAAACTGTTTGAGAGGCAACTTGGTGTATGGAGCGCAGGTGCCCAGGCGCTGGCAGGGGGGGCTGCGAGGGGAGGCTGGGGCTGCCCTGTGCCGGACACAGTCAGCTCCAGATGGCTTCAACCAAACCCCCGCAGGGCACAGCTGAGGCCCTCAGACAAGATGGTGGCACCTCTGGGAAAGTGCCTGGCAGCGAGGAGTGAGGGAATAAAGTGTGAGAAACAGCCCTGTAAGCACCAAGGTGAGGGAAGAAGGAGGGGGAGAAGGTGCTCTGGGAGCTGGCGCAGAGATTTCCCTGCAGCCCATGGAGGAGACCATGGTGACACAGTTGTCCGCTGCAGCCTGTGAAGAACCCCGTGCCACTGCAGGTGGATATGCCCTGAAGGAGCTGCAGCCCATGGAGGACCTCATGCTGGAGAAGGGGAAAAGCGTGAGGAGGAAGGAGTGGCAGAGACCAGCTGTTACAAACTGACCTCAGCCATCACTCTCCACTCCCCTGCACTGCTCAGCATGTGAGGAAGGAGAGTTGGGAATGAAGGAGTCAAGTTGAGCTTAGGAACAACAGAAGAGAGTGTTCTAGGTTTTTTTCATTATTCTTCACCATGCAAAACTATTGTAATTGGCAATAAATTAAATTAACCATCCTCAGATTGAGTCTGTTAGTCTGTTTTGCCCATAACAGTAATTGGTAAGCCATCTCCCTGACTCATCTTGACCATGAACTTTTCCATCTTACATACTCCGCCGGTCCTGTTGAGGAGTGAAAGAGCAGCTGAGTGGGTGCCTGGCAGCCAGCCAAAGTCAACCCACCATGCTTGGGAATCAAATGTGGGAGCTGATTTTTACTAACTTGGGTAGTCCAATTGTACAAATGTGACTGAAGTTCATTCTTAATTACAATGCTAAGCATGCTTCCTGAGGTTAGCAGTACTTGCGTAAAAGGTGGTGTCAGCACCCACTTCCCCCAGCCACATTCTGTGCAGGCTCAAAGTTCTGGAGTGGCTTCAGAAGCTGCTTAAACTGATTTAAGACTTTGCTGCTGCCAGAAGAGATCCTGCCCTACTTCCCACATGCACATCACTGCACTATTCCTAGTGTGGCAGCAATAAGACTTTTCTGGCTGAAAACTACTCTGTTAACTTTTAGTGATGAAACAAAAAAGAGCATCACTTCCAGCAAAAATGTGAATTTATGTTATCATGAAACTACACCCTTGGACTGTTTCAAGGTTGATGATTCCAATGTACCTCAGAAAATAACTATCCTTATTAGCCTTATTAGCACAGATCTTTCCCTAATTTTACACTGGAGTTTATTAAAATGCTCATCCTAATTTATTCAGATATAAAGATGGTCAGAAATATTCTGTCACCATTTTTTGGGCCAATCACAAAATTTTTTTTATACATCACTTGAACAAACCTGTGATAGGATCAGAGGACTTTCTGAACCAAACTAAATTTATGGTCTACCTAATCTTGTATCCTTTCTGACAAATGACATCATCAATTATTTTTTAAAAATGTGCATGACCTCCTGCATTCGTTATCCAGAATGTAAAATCATTCCATAGAAGGATATCCTACCCACTTATTCTGCTCTCTATGTTTTGTTTTCTTCCCCATAAAATCTTGTAAGAATTTACAGTTACAATTTTCACTGCCATTAAAATTAAGTACTGTTTGCATTTTTCCAGCTTCTTGGCTTCATCCCGTAGTTATCTGATAGGCCTTTTACTAATCCAGTTAAAAAATCCACAATACTCTTCCCAGGTATGGTGTGCACTTGTAGGTGCATACTTTCCCTGTAAATCTATTTTTTTCCCCAAGTGGTTTTAGTTTCTTTTTTGCCTGCCAAAAAGGAAAGAAAAATTATGTCCCCCCCACCACATAAACATATGCAGGAGAATGAGCATCTATTTTCTGACCGTCAATGATGCTGAGATTGACGGGGAGAAACAGCAAGGACTCCAAGTACCACCTATGGCTCAGTGAGCCGACTGTTTGATTGTTCTCATTTTAACAGCTTATGTATAATTGCTGCTGTTTAGACTGTAACACAATAAATGCAGCACTGTGAGAAGAAAGAAGCATTTTTTTGCACCAGCAATTTTATTCTCTTTCTTATAGGGAGAGTATGACCTGAATTTGACTGTATTACTTTGTGAAATTTTATTTTCCCCAAAAAAGCCTTTGGTATGTCAGATTCGTCCTTCATCACCAAAACCCAGAAATATCATTGCAGCTTATGTTGCCAGTACAAAACAGCTACTTTCAGCTAAGGAGGTTATACACAGTTTAATAAATTTCAACAAATTAAAGTAATTTTTGCATTTATTGTTCTCCCCATTTTTAATGGATGCATGCAATACAGACCTATATAAAATTCAATTTTCACTGTTGAATGATGGTTTACCTTTAAGATGGAAATGATTAAAGGAGGCAAGATGTATCCATCTACAGCCTAGGGGTTTTAATTTATCAGTGGAAAGTTGGTTCCCAAAAGAGGAATGAAGTGAAGTGTTAGTTCAGAAAACTGAGGTCAAAAATATAGGAAAAAGAAGTCATGCAAATATTTATACTTTCAGAGACAGGTTTACAGTCTACCAACCTTTGCTCTGAGACAACTCTTCAAACTGTGGCAACACTGCTCACTTGTAATTTTGGTGTTCATTGCAACAATGCCTTAGTCCCTAACTGTTGAACAGTCCCATGATAATATGTGAACATCCTTCCAGTCAACAGGACTTTGCTGACCAGAAAATATAAGAACATACTAAAATTACTTAAAAGACAAAAAAAACCCTGGAATAAATTGGGAAAGCATAACTTTTCAACCAATTAAAAGAACACATAGATAACATCCTCTATCTTGTGGGGAGATATTTAACATTGGTTTATAAAGTATTTTCTTTTATTGATGTATGCGAGTATAAGCCCTAAAATCAATCACCAGTTTTCTCCATCAGCCAAACACTGAATGAAATGGAATGTTATTTGTGGTCCTACATGCTCCATCACAGTTAATGGAGTTTTACAAGCCTAAGAATGAAATGGGGATTCCAGGATTTCTTTTTTTTCATAAATGGGCTAGAAACAAAATACTGCTAAGGCCAGAAAAGGGGAAAGAACTTGTGAGAGTTTTGCGATCAGCTAGCACAGTTTCTTGAATTAAATGGGGTCAGACCATTAGGACTGGTTGGTCTGTGGCCTCCTGATTCTGGACCTGTACTATTTACAGCCTTCCTCTCTGCTCAGTGGAGATTCCCTCAGTGCTGACCTGAGCACCACTCTGCATTTCTAGAACATCCAAAGAAACTACAGTGGAAGTAATAGTTCCTGTAATAGGAGAACTGCTTTCATCCTTGCTACTATCATCAAATACAAGCAAAAAATAATACCAAAAATCAACACACCATAAATATTCTTAAATGGAAAGTGGTATTAAAGATAAAATTCGTCTAGAATACTTAAAGGAATGTTTTTACCAATTTAATGGATTTTTTTGAATGGGAAGACTCCTTGTAACACTTAACCAGCTGCAATTATTTTGTGTTTCCGTAAGCACTTCCTAATAGAAAAATAGTTCTTACTGACTCTTTATTACAGTATCCCTTTTAACACAAAGACATCAAGAACACTGACCAAACAAATTCTGTGATTGAGTGACAGATTAAGAAGCATTTCTAGTTCAGATTTGTGCATTAGATTTTCAGGTTCTGTTGCATCATCAAGTTTCTGGTATAGGTTTTTTAAAAATTCTCCTGGATTCATTCTTATTCCATTTTTGATTTAATTTGCTTTTCCTCTTCATATTTACCTTACAGACACCTTCATTCTGTTTCACATTCCTGTGAACCTTATTGTAGCTCATGGGTGTATGTGGATAATCTCTTTAGTAGCAACTGACCTCAGGGCACGAGACAGTCAAATATGCATGGAAGTCCTTGAAGCTGTTGTTCAAATGGAAATTCAACTTTTAGATCCCAAAACATTTGCTTTCATTCAAATTAGTTTGAGTTATAACATTGGTGACTTACTCCCAGATAACTGCTTCATATTGTCAGAAGAAACTGTCTGTAACTGAGACACACATGATAGTGAAATTGGTTTTATTATTGTGATGAACACTCTACTACTACAATTAAAATTCATCTGCAAGTTTTGGTGAAACAGGAACAGATGCAGGGGAACTAGAAAATAAAATATTTTTTCAATCTCTCTCACTTTTTCCCTCCTTTTTCCACATTCAGGACAGAGTTGTACCGTGTTTTATTACTGAAAATAAAAGGTAGGCTTTGGGCAGAATGACAGCCACTGCTAAAGTCACATGTTAAAAGTTAGTCTTACAACAATCTGTTCTACAACACAAATGGATAGTATTATTCTTTCCAAGTCAGTTATTTTGGGGGGGGATGACAATCTACCTTGAGGACGTACTGCTTTGCATTTTCATGTGTGTTTGCACCTGTTTTGTGAACTTTCATTGAGAAGTGCCCTAACATTTCATTATCTTTATATATTACTTCTTTTCATTTGACCTGTGAATGATCTCTATAAGCTCTCTGTGAAATATCTACACAAACAAAAAAAGCATAAAAAATTAACTCAAATGAAGCCTTGAAGCCCTTGAAAGTATAAACAAATAATTGGCACAGGAACTGTGACATGCAAACGTAAGTCCTGTAAGTATCTTCATACTATACAGAAACTCTTTTCCTCTATTACAAGGAGTGGTTTTAGCGTGATGTTTAACTGCAATTGCATCAAGCCTGGCAACTAGAATCTTAACAGAACATGATTGTTTCTCTTACTCTGATCATCCCTGGAGAAAACATGAAAGTGACTGGGTGAAAGTAGACTAGATAGGCTACAGTAAGCAATGCTACTTAGATTTAACATACTCAAAAAAAGTATCCATGCAATTTCCTAAAATCAGCTTCTTTGATTAATTCCAAACAGTTAGCAAGTCAAGAAGTACTGAAACAAAGCTAAAATAGGTAGTAATAAATCTTCACTGTTGACTGCTGAAACAAGTATTTTTAGATGAAGCACTAACAGTAGCAGTGTAATAAATAAATATGGAGCAGACCATCTTGAGTGCCATCACGTGGTGTGTACTGGACAACCAGGTGATCAGGCCCAGTCAGCATGGGCTTATGAAAGTCAGGTCCTGCTTGACAAGCCTGATGTCCTATGACAAGGTGACCCGCTTACTGGATGAGGGAAAGGCTGTGGATGTTGTCTACCTTGACTTTAGTAAAGCCTTTGACACCATTTCCTGCACGATTCTCCTGGAGAAACTGGCTGCTCATGGCTTGGTCGGATGTACTCGTTGCTGTTGTGCCAGTTTTGGCTGGGATACAGTTAATTATTTTCATAGTAGCTTGTATGGGGCTGTGTTTCAGTTTTGTACTGGAAACAGTGTTGGCAATATAGGGATGTTTTTGTTATTGTTGAGCAGTGTTCAGAGAGTGAAGGCCTTTTCTGCTTCTCACCTCACCCCACCAGCGAGCATGCTGGGGGTGCACAAAAAGTTGGGAGGGGACACAGCTGGGACAGCTGACCAAAGGGATATCCCAGACCATATGACATCATGCTCTGCGTATAAAGCTGAGGGAAGGAGGAGGAAGGGGGGGAGGTCCGAGTGATGGTGTTTGTCTTCCCAAGTAACAGTTATGCATGATGAAGCCTTCCTTTCCTGGAGATGGCTGAACACCTGCTTGCTGATGGGAAGTGGTGAATGAAATCCTTGTTTTGCTTTGCTTGTACATGCAGTTTTTGCTTTATCTGTTAAACTGTATTTACAGAATCACAGAATCATTCAGATTGGAAAAGACCTTTGGGATTACAGAGTCCAGCCATCAGCCCTACTCTACAAAGTTCTCCCCTACACCATATCGCCCAACATCTCGTCTAAATGACCCTTAAACACATCCAGGGACGGTGACCCCACCAACACCCTGGGCAGCCTATTCCACTGCTTGACCACTCTGAAAATTTTTTACCTAATATCCAGTCTGAACCTCCCCTGTCGCACTTTAAAGCCATTCCCTCTTGTTCTGTCACTAATCATCTGTGAGAAGAGACCAGCAACAACCTCTCTACAGTGTCCTTTCAAGTAGCTATAGAGAGTGATGAGGTCTCCCCTCAGCCTTCTCTTCCTCAAACTAAACAGTCCCAGCTCCTTCAATCACTCCTCTTAAGATTTACTCTCCAGGCCCTTCACCAGCTTCGTTGCCCTCCTCTGCACTCGCTCCAGCACCTCGATATCTCTCTCATACTGAGGTGCCCAAAACTGGACACAATACTCCAGGTGTGCCCTCACCAGTTTCGAGTAGAGGGGCACTATCACCTCCCTACTTCTGCTGGTCACACTATTTCTAATACAAGCCAGGATGCCGTTGGCTTTCTTGGCCACCTGGGCACACTGCTGGCTCATGTTCAGCTGCTTGTTAATTAGAATTCCCAGATCCTTCTCTTCCAGACAGCTCTCCAGCCACACCTCCCCAAGCCTGTAGCCATGCAGGGGGATGTTGTGGCCCAAGTGCAGGACCTGGCACTTGGCCTTGTTGAAGCTCATCCCGTTAACGTTGGCCCACCAATCCAATCCAACCTATCCAAGTCTCTCTGTAGAGCCTCCCTATCCTCATGCAGATCGACACTCCCGCTTAACTTGGTGTCATCTGCGAACTTACTGATGATACACTCTATGTCCTTATCATCAATAAAAATGTTGAACAGAAATGGTCCCAACACTGAGCACTGAGGAACACCACTTGTGACAGGCCACCAGCTGCATTTAATCCCACTGACCATCACTCTCTGGGACCGTCCATCCAGCCAGTGCTTGACCCAGCAGACCTTACGCTCATCCAGGCCATGAGCAGCCAATTTTTCTATGAGAATTCTATGGTGAACTGTGTCGAATGCTTTTCAAACATCCAGATGGACAATATCCACAGCTTTTCCCTTGTCCAGTAGTCAGGTCATCTTGTCATAGAAGGAGATCAGGTTTGTCAGGCAGTACCTGCCTTGCATAAACCCATGCTGACTAGGCCTGATCCCCTGATTGTCCATTATATGACTTTTATGGCACCCGAGATGACCTGCTCCATGACCTTCCCTGGCACCAAGGTCAGACTGACAGGTCTGTAGTTTCCTGGATCCTGCTTTCTGCCTGTCTTGTAGATAGGTGTCACATTTGCCACCCTCCAGTCCAATGGGAGCTCCCCAGTTAGCCATGACTTCAGGTAAATCATGGACAGCAGCTTGGCGAGCACATCTGCCAACTCTTTCAGCACCCTTGGGTGTAACACATCCAGTCCCACAGATTTGTGTGCATCCAAGTGGTAGAGCAGGTCTCTGACCACATCCTCTTCCACTGTGATGACCTCAATCTGCTTCCCCTCCCCATCTCCCAGCTCGTGAGGCTGGGTGTGCAGGGAACAGCCAGTTCCACTGCTAAAGGCTGAGGCAAAGTTGGCATTGAGCACCTCAGCCTTTTCCTCATCCTTACGTACCATGCTTCCCTCTGCATCCAGTAAATGAAGGAGATTTTCCCTAATCCTCCTTTTGTTGTTAATGAATTTATAGAAACATTTTTTATCATTTCTAACAGCTGTAGCCAGGTTGAGCTCTATTTATCACAACCTACAAATTCTCTCACTTTTATGCTTCTTTTCCCCATCCCACCAGGGGGAGGTGAGTGAACAGCTGTATGGTGCTTAGATGCTGGCTGGGGTTAAACAACAACTGGGTAAAAATCTGCCTGGATGGCTGAGCTCAGAGAGTGGTGGTGAGTGGAGGTAAATCCAACTGGCAGCTGGTCACAAGCGGTGTTTCCCAGGGCTCAGTACTAGGGCCAGTTCTGTTTAATATCTTTATGAAAGATCTGGACAAGGTGATTGAATGCACCCTCAGGAATTTTGCAGATGACACCAAGTTGGGAGGGAGCACTGATCTGCTTGAGAGTAAGAAGGCTCAACAGAGGCATCTGGACAGGCTGGAGTGATGGGCTATGGCCAATTGCACGATGTTCAACAAGGCTGAATGCCAGGTCCTGCACTTGGGACACAACAACCCCCTGCAACATAATAGGCTTGGGGAAGAGTGGCTGGAAAGCTGCCCTGCAGAAAAAGAAACTGGGGGTGTTTGTTGGCAGCCAGCTGAATATGAACAGGCAGTGTGCCCAGGTGGTCAAGGTGGCTAACAGCATTCTAGCATGTATCAGCAATAGCGTGGCCAGCAGGGACAGGGAAGTGACCATCCCCCTGTACTCGGCACTGGTGAGGCTGCACCTCAAACACTGTGTTCAGTTTTGGACCCCTCACTACAAGACAGACATTGAGGTGCTGAAGCACTTTCAGAGAAGGGCAATGAAGCTGGTGATGGGTCTAGAGAACAAGTCTTATGAAAAGCAGCTGAGGTTGTTCAGCCTGAAGAAGAGGAGCCTAAGGGGAGACCTCATTGCTCTCTACAACTGCCTGAAAGGAGGTTGTAGTGAGGTGGGCATCAAATTCTGCTCCCAAGCAATAGGACTAGAGAAAATGGCCTTAAGTTGCACCAGGGGAGGTTTAGATTGAATATTAGCAAAAATTTCTTCACCGATAAGTTTGTCAAGCACTGGAACAGGCTGCCCAGGGAAGTGGTTGAGTCACCATCCTTGGAGGTATTTAAAAGACATGTACATGTGGCACTTAGGGACATAGTTTAATGGTGGACTTGGCAGTGTTAGGTTAACGGTTGGACATAATGATCTTAGAAGTCTTTTTCTACCTAAATGATTCTGTGACTTCAAATTAATTTTCAAAAGTTTTATCACCAAACCAGAATATCAGTGAAGTAACATTAGGAAATCCCTAAAAACCACAATAAATAAAAAATATCTGGACATTATTGCTCTCTATTAATACAATTGTGACATAAATTTAATTTCTGGCTCATAAAATCAGAAAGGTCAAAATATAGGATCTAGAGCACAAGACTGATATCATCAAACCATCTCCTAATTTCACTGTGCTGTCTACATCACTGGTACAGGACCTTATGAAATGACTACCGAAGAGATGTGACTGCCTGGTGGAGATTGAGGTTTACAAGCATTAACTCATATGGAAGTCATTAGCTAAAAAGGCACAGAAGATATATCTATAACCTGAAAAATTATGGTAATGTGGTATATGCAACTTCCATTGTTTAAGGTATTCACAGGCAAAACCATAAAAGCACATACTACTAAATGTAAAAATAAAAGACAAACCTTACTCAGAAGTACTATGTATAGTGGTGCACAATGGCAGATGCCACAGCATATTTTTTTATGATACAAGGCTGCTCAAGATCATCTATGGATACATAATGAACCATGACAGTTTGGAATCTGATAAAACACAAGTTGATGGTGAGAGAAGGCAAAGAATACAACTACTATCTGAATAGCCAACAAATGCATATAAACTGTTTTTTTTATCTTTAGTATCAGTATTACCACAAAAGTATATGTTCATTAATCTAACAGACTTTACATCAGAAAAAGCTATTTCTTTAAATTATCTGTACCTCCATTTTATTTATTGGAAAGCACCATGCATTACAATGTTTAACAGGGTATGGAAGATAACAGAATCCATGTTTTTTAAAATACCTTATATGACTGGCATCAACGCAGTTTTCACAGGGAAATCTTGAATGAAGGCTCTATCAGTCAGTTTCTAGTTTCTTCACAGCTCAGAAAAAAAATCCCTTTTCTCCCTTTAAGAGAAAGACATTCCATGTAAACACTTGCTGGTACCTATGCAGCTGTATTTTCTACCTTTGCCCACAAACAACTGCTGCTTAAAAACTCCTTTAATTATACTTGGTTCGTTCAGTGCCTTTCACATGCTGATTGCCAGAAGTAGATTACCATAACAATTAATGAGATTGTTAAAATACACAGAAAAAAAACAATCCAACATATACAAGTTTTCTTCATCATGGACTCATTTGGACTGTTTTCTTAGTGTGCTCCAATATTATATATTTCTGTAGATTTTATCAGTGAGTCAAGCACAGTGAACTGTAGCGATCTTGCACACATTTTAATTTCCTACTGCTGTATCCCACAAGGTTCCTTAACTCAACATGCTCAGTGAATTCCTCTGAAGCCAAAAAGACATGGATTTATACTTGCAGATTCTTTAACTTGTATATACAACCAGACAATTTCAAAGCAGTTTGCATTAAGGGGCAAAAGTGATATAAGTCAATTCAATCTTCAAAGAATTCATAACACTATTCAGATTATACTATAGATTCCCACTCCCCCCGCCCTTCTCAGCTCTTCTATTTTCCTTTTATAGAGTCTCCTGTTCTGGTAATAAGAGAATTCACATCACTTTTTCCCCAAAGCTATCACTAGAAGCTCCAGTGAAGACTGAGTGCTTACTGTGCTGGAAGTTGTTTGAACAAGACTGTTAGAGATCTTTAAGACTTTTATAAATCAAATCCCTGAGACAGGCAAAGGATAGGAGTAAAGCCGTGTCAACATATTTATTCTACAGATGGAAGCTGAGGTACACAAAATTAAACAATATGCTGAATGTCACACAAGGAGTCTGGTTTAAGGAACTTTCTCAGCCTTAAAAGTCTTGAATCCTTGCCCAATGCCTTTATCATACACCACAAAAGCATTCTCAGTCTCCACATCTTACATGTAGCACTTCTGATTATTTTCCTTAATAAGAAATACCATCATTATTTCTTTTTGCTGGTCTTGGCAATATTTAAAACAGCAAAAATTCTTAGAAATAAAGATTTTATTTGAACAAAAGCATTGCATAATTCAGAAGTTCATTAAAAATATTTTAAATAGTTTGGAAGATCTAATTTTTCACTACTTAAGTACTAAGAAATCAATATTGTTAAGCACAACAGTAAAAACAATGCATTTTCCATAAATGTGCATGCCTATAATCTGCCTTCTAATTTTTTAGGGAAATAAAGCCCATATCAGCAAGGTGCACTGCACTGAATTTAGTCACCAACATCATGGGGCAACAAGAATTTACACCATCACACAACGTGCCTTTTCCATCAGAAAAGAAAAGAAAGGCTAAATCCTTCAAATGACTCCAGGATCTAAGATTTTCACGAAATAAATATCAGGAAAAGCTGGTTAAAAATGTTCTGGCTTTCACAGTCAACAATTATTTTGTACCTTGTGGCTGTCTGGATACAATATATTTATTTATCAAAAAAACAAAGTAAAATTAAAGTCATTAAATGCAAGCCACAACATTAATAACATTGCTGCAATGTCAAGCACTCAAAGTTTCATTCAACCTCATTCCGAGGTTTTGTGACAGTCTCTGAGTCACATATTTTTTATGGGGAGCCTTGTTTATCCAATACTATGCTGGGGTTTTTTAAAGGAATTATAAGGATCAACACCACTTACATTCTGTGAATGCTCTATAATTTGTATACCATACAAAGTACATTCTTAAAATTATTATTTTCATGGTGAAATTTTTTCAGGATAAAAAAAATCCACTTTTTTTTGTTTGTTTGTTTGTTTGTTTTGGGGTTTTTTTACACCCAATAGTGGATCCTCATTTTTCCCATCTCTTTTTCTTTTTTTTTTCTTTGAAGTACATAGTATATACTGTATGTTCCTATATACCCAAGCACAGTTCCCACCAAATTCCATTTTCTTGCCTTCCTGGTTAATTTCTCAACCATTCCCAGTTCTCTTCACCTAGGATTACCAGCTGATGCTAATGGAAGATATGTTGGCAGCTCTACATCTGTTGTCTGGATATCCAATCAAATCTGTCTTCTCTAGAGCTCCCTGCCAATTCTCATTCTTTTTGGCTGGTCACTCTCAATTTCCCTCTCCATGTCCAATTCTTTCCATTCTTCAGGTTGACTGTTAATCCATTCCCTCCGCCCATCAAGCCTCGATCACTCCCTCTTCAACCCAGCGCTGATCATTTTTCTCCCACACTGGCTGTCCACTCGGGTCCCAGCTCTCATTGCTGGGGCTGGTTCCTTCCCATCACACAGAGGAGTTATCAAGAGACATTTCAGGAAACTTTTCCATTGTTTTCGTCTTGCAACACAAGTATATTAAGTCACTCCATGGGAATGCCATGACTTTATCATAGTCAGCCTTAGGAGTTTTGAGAAGCTTGAGCACATTGATCAGTGACTACAAAGGCAGATTTTACATCTTTGGCATTAACAGATCCCTCTTTCCTCTGCGAATTCCGATGATTTTAAAAAGGCTTATAATTTTGCTAATTCTGGTGGATATTTAGAGGGATGGCAACAAGCACATTCAGTTCAGAACTGGCAAGTTCACTACTAGGCAGAAAAACTAACTCCACCAAAAAGGAAACTTTCAATTATGACAGTTTTGTGTTGAGAATTTAACTGGGTTAAAAAATCCTAGTTAGAACCATATATTTCTAAGGAGATAGCAGTTAGCCTTTGGGAGTCAGGAAAAGACAGATAACTCAATCAATAAACTAAGTTTTAGTATGTTCATAAAAGTAACAGTGAAACGTGATCCATGTTTCAACAAGAATTTTCAGGTTTTCTTAGAGATTTAGAACTTCTTTTTACAAGTCCCTTGGGAAGCAAAATGAACCTCTCTCACTTATTGGATGAACAATGCATAATACTTTGCGTAATGAAATTAAGCAGCCTGAAATACATGTGAACATGACTAATGAGACCAAATGCAGCAGGAAAACCAAGCAGATGGCTTGAGCATGCTGGAACAGAGTAGCAAGGAGAGATCTGAATGTTTTGCGGTTTTTTGCAAGTTACATAAAGAAACACAAATATAATCTTTGCATTTCTGTATAATCCTGCATCTGTCAGCACTTTGATGGTCTATGGATCACAAGTGAGAGCTTCCTAGAATACTAATAGTTTCTGTGGAAGACCTTTATGTGTCCTCCATAGAGATGCAAAATGTGAACAAAATGGGGGGGAGGAAGAGATTAATTTTGCATTTTGTGTATTGCTTTCTTAGTTTCATAAAAAGATACTTAAACTACTGATATATTTGTAATGAACTAGTTTTTCTCCACCAAGAACCTGATTCTCAGAAACCTCCCAGCAGTATGAACATTTGGGGAAAAAACACAGAAGGAAAGAGGGAAAGAAGGTGGCAAGTATTAAAAGATAATAGGAAAAGGCTTTCTTATCAAGAAAGGTCAATAGCCAACTTATGAAGGATGCTACCAGAAACACAGGAAGATGAAGATAAAATCAGTTTGCTCTCATTGCTTTCTGGGAAAAAAACAAACAAAAAAAATCTGTCCATAAAGTTAACTGTTCATTTCTGTAATTTGAGCTAAAATGTCACCAGGTAGCTAGCTTCTCCAAGAGGTATTTCTTGGCTGAAGGTATAATTCTGCTCTGCATGCAACACGCACCTACACTGGTTATTTACATCTACAAACTTACGGGATTGCCCATAGTTGTGTTATAAAGAACAAGCAGATTCAGAAAGAAGTATAAATCTGAGCAACTTTAGGTCATCCCGCTGCCTCCTCTTCCACAAATTATTGGGATAAAATGCCTTTGGATGTGTATGTTCTGACAGCTGAGGATTTTTTTGCACTAGAAAGCTATTTGATGTTCTTGAAAGAAAGCAGAGTCACTACCTGTGGTCACAATATAAGGACATCTTGTCAACAAAGTAATTTTAACCAATGTTCAGAAGAAGACTATGTAATTAATCCGCACCTAATGGTAAGTCTAATAGTCCATTCCACTGTTGATGCTAATGCTACAGCTGTAGACCACCTACCATTTTGACTATTACATACTGCTGCTATTTAGTGCTTCCAGTGCAATTTAGTAGTGCAGTATGTTTTTGTTACTGACACAAACTACAGAGGTCCAAGATTCAGACACTGTTTAATCCCTTCAGCTAGTTTTCAAAATGTATCTCTGTGGGCATTGGTTTCCTTTTTTAAAGTTCAGAATTTTTAGAATCATAGAAAGATACTGAATAATTTCATGGAGCATCACTATTCAGCACAACAAAGAACCAAAACCCGCAAAACACACAACTTCTTTAGTTCTGGAAGACCATGATATTTCTTCACTATTTTTTCCACTGACTTCTGACTATATTTTTATCTCCTGTACTAAACAAAAACAATTTATTTCAGTCTGGAACACATTAAAGTTATCTCTATTCTGCAACAACCACAGGAGTCTCTAAAAACCCAACATGAACTTCAGCAAGATCTTTCGGTCAGCCTTAACTGAAACTTATCAGATGACTTATGTAAAGATTTGGATAATCTCTTTATTTTAATGCAAATAATTCTTAATTACAGTGCAGCAAAATTTTCAAGTTTCAACTCCACAAATGTTACAAAGCATTTGTTACACGATAAATAATACCTTAAATGAGAACTGCAATACATAGACATTATTCCAGCCTATATAACTTGTATCAGTTCTCCCTCTGACCTTCCATTGTAAACCTTGGCTGCTATTCAAACTATCAGCAAAATCCAGTTTCTATTGCTATCTTTCTAGCTTTCTAACATAACATGTTAAATATGAGTACCTATCACAGTACTAATAAAAACATGGGGTGATTGATCTCAGTGCCTTTTATCATCCAGTGTCCATACAGACCAGGTATGCAACAGGGGTTTGTGAGGAAAGGTATCAACTGACAATTTCTATCTTGTCAATGCTGTAAAAATTATATTCTCCTTCTGTAAAGCTGTCTGTAAACAAATTCAGTTGTAAAGCTGAGTTTCTGTGAACTTCTGCAATAATTTGTATCAGAACAGTGAGCTCAAACCATACTTTGATATCGATTTAGGTTTGGTATATTGTTTTACATAGAAAAAAAAACTAGCAACCATACAGGATACTCATAGGAACAAAGTGCAAAGCAAACAAAAGAAAGTGGTTCTTTGTCCAATTGCTGGAAGATCTATAAAACTCTCAGAAGGATGCAAGAAATTAGGGGGTACAAGAAAATTTTTAAAAGTTGCATGGGGAAAGGGAAAACAGCAAGAACTTGCAAGAGAGATTCATTGAGAGAGAAACTACACCAAGTTTGGGAAATCCCTTGGGAAGCTAGGATTTTTTGAGAAATATGTGATATAGTCTCATTCAATTCCTCTCTTTGGAAATCTGCTATGACTTGCTGGATGGAGACAGGATGCTGAATGATCTGTAGATCCCAGGTTGTAAGAAACCCTGGTCTGAATTCTTGGGACTATTCTTCCATTATAATGAGAAACGCTCTGAATTTGATCTATACATTTGTCTAAGCGAAGGCAAGAAAATGGATGCCTTCATATTCCAGGGATTAGTCAAAAACACAGCAGGACACATGTGCATCACCCATGGATCTTTAGTATTGCATGTGAAACCATTTCTACTGAACAAATCTGTACAGCTTAAACATGGTGCGTCTGTGATCATCGTTCCATTAGTAGTAGTGCAACTGCACCTAGAGTACAAGTACTTAGTCATCTAGAAAAACAGACGATTCAAAAAACATGTATGAGAAAGTTTCACACTATACTACAAGTGAAAATGTATCTGAACCTTCCAAACAGTTATTCTGTAAATACTTTGGGATTAAAGTCTGCAAGAAGATCATTTCAACATGTCAGCCTTTCTTGTTACTCAGAATGGTGAAGGAAAAAGTTAATAACAGTAATAATAATAATACATTTTTGATCAATTTTCTATCCTTACAGAGCATATGCTAGTACAAGGCAGACAAGTGTAAACACAGACTCCAACAGAATGGTCTAAAAACTAGGAGAAACTACACTTCATCTTACTTTATATTCTGCAGGTGAAAGTGACTATAGTTCAGAGTCATGTGAACACTAATAACTGTTTGAACTGGTAATTGCAAATTTGAAATTTGTTCTTTCCCTGTATACTGATTTAGGTACCCATATTGTAGCACATAGCTAGTAGATAAATATTTATAAAAACCTGACCTTGGTGATATATGGCCAATATCTTTGCACTGTCACCCTTCAAGAGAATGTGCCTGTCCTCACATGTCACTATTCAAGCTCGTAAGTATTTTCTAGTCTCTCTGGTCTCAGCAGGATTTTTTTTTACTTTCCTGTTGGAGATATTTTTCCCCAGGAGAATTTGAACTGAATTTCCTGTTAATCTATTAAAGTTATACACATTTAAAGAAGGAAATTCTGGTCCCTTTCTCTGCTTCCTAATCAAAAGCAACAAGCAATAAACACATGCAAATACACACTTCACTTTGTACTGGCAAAAGTATCACTCTTGATCTTGTCACTCAATGGACAGAAGCCAAATAAAGTATTTCTAGTACCACCCTATCTTACTGGTCTTTGTGAAAAAATATATCTGTATTACCCTGCTACTTCCACTTCACTTAGCTGAAGAATTACTTAGCAACATTCTTTTGCTTTAGCTACATCTCAGATCATTAATATTAACTCACCTACTATAGCAAAAGCAGACTGACAGACATCTTGCTTTGCTCTAAACTTTCTTCCTCCACGTGAATGTTGAAGCATGCAACAAAAAGAATCAATAGTTCACTACAGAGTGAACACATCAATTTTGCATGATTTCTTTGTATTGTTCCTAGTCCTATCCTCAAACTCTCATTTTGACCTCTCTTACCAACCCAACTCCATACTGATCAACTCATTTACTTGCTACCGAGGGACAATTTCAAGCTTAAAATATGAGGGAAACCATCAATGAAAGACATCAAACAGAAGAACAAACTGATGGTATAGAACTTGCTGCAGAAGGAAACTAAACTTTTTTTTTTTTTTTTTTTTTTCCAGGCTATAAGTGAAAATAACCCAAACACACAAAACTAACAAGCAGACAGTGAAAGGGTAAAGTTTTGAGGTTCTGTCTTCCAGATCTGTGCATCTGCTCAATGAACAGTTATTAAAGTCAACTGATGTGATCAGCTGACAACCTGTAATGCCAAATTAAAAGTTTAATGTTCTTTGTCAACATCCAGCTGATGTGCAATGTGCCCTTCTGTACCTAGAAAACTCAGCATGTCATTTTTAAGATGACAAAATCTTCACTGAGCTTTGGCAATCGGAACTCACACTTTACTGAGGTCCTGCACATTATCTCAGGTTGGACTGTCTTCAAAACAATCGCTTATTAGCCAATTAGGCTGGAAAGAGGCATTTTCCCCTACAGCTTTGATGAGTTGAGTTACCATTCTTCTCACGTGCACAAAGGAAAAAAAAAAAAAATCCACTTGCAAAGCATTGTTTCCCAACTGCAACATTTAAAGGGAAGGTTGCCATTTCCTCTGGCAAAGACCTATGAACATAAAAAAATGCTGTAGCCATAAAACCACAAAAAAAAAGCATACAATCAAATTAGAAGTCTCAAAAGGCATGAACTTACCACATGCATTCAGGCAGAGCTCTCTCACGGCTAGGGATCAGATAAAGATTTTAATTAGCTCCCTTGAAAATTGGTGTTCACATTTAGAATTAATGAAAAGTTCATCATCACTTGTTTTTCATCCACTATCCAGGAAACTTCCTTGTCAGAACGTACATTAAAACTTGAGCAATGAAGAGGTGTACACATAAAGCAGTCAGGTCATGGTAAGTTATAAGAAGAGCATTTAAGAGTGGGAATGCTTTGTATTTTAAGCTTGGAGTTCCTATTGCCCCACTGGGCAACACAGTTTAGATAACTAGTTTTTACACTTGCACTTATTTGGAAACAAGAAAAACATAGGAACATTACAGTCAACTCACAACAATGAAACCAGGTTTTCAACAGGCATTATATAAATTTCAACACACATGACATTTTAAAATTAGTTCAGACAAACAAACACACAACACAGTTAATTATGCCTTGGCAGAGGAAAGACTGCAAGGCCTAAATATTTTTTCAACCTGCATCTTCTATTTTTAACTTTGACATATATTATATGCATATAGATTAATGAACACTGATGTACTAATATCAAATCCATAATTCCAGGCTAGCAGGATGTGGTAAAGATAACATTTTTAACTATTTTCATTTATCTTTGAAGTACTATTTTCTTAAATATAAGGAAATGGCTACAAAACACCTGATACAAGAGGAAATACTCCATATTGCCTCTATACAGGTTTACCAGAAATGTAGTTTTATATTTTTTTTAGTTTTCACCTTAACTAGACATTATGAAAGACGTGAGCTTATTGTACTTTTATTACTTAAAATAGAAAGCAAAGAAAATAACCAGATACAAATTTACTATTGCTTGATTACTTGAGTATCAAAAGTAAGTTCATACTCATTGATATAGTCCCCATATAATAAGCAAAATGTCATGACCAAAGGCTCCATAAGCCTTCAAGGTATTACTTCAAAAATACCACTCAGAAAAATTTCATTAAAAACACGTGAAAAGTCTATCTAGTTTTCTAAGGACTTCCTCAGTTTGCCAATATTAGGTGATCAGGCTTAAAAGGTGTGAAGTAATGTGTCATAAAAGTGTTTTTTGAGAACCTCTGAGTATTAAGCGATACAGATGATCTTCTCAGAGAAGTAATATCACAATGCCACAGAAACTTCAAAAACACCCAAATGGCCACTGACATAATCAGTTTATTAGACAACTTGTAGATCAATATTACTCTTCTCTTTTGTTTTCAAATTTTCAATCAAGTATTTTTATTTTAACCACAGATAAACCAACACTACCACTTCATTTCTAGTTGGCAGATTTTTGGCTATCTCTAAACAGTGGGATTCAGACAGATAGTCACGTTTCAGATATTGTGGTGGATTGACCCAGACCAAAAAATAAGCATCTGCCAGCCACTCGCTCTGCTTCCCTGCATGGAGGAGAGAATTTCAAGCACAAAAGCAAGAAAAACTTGTGAATCAAGATAAATGCAATTTAATAAGTGAAGGAGAAAAAGAGGGAGAAAGAATACACAAGTGAAGCAAAGGCAATCTCTCCCTACCATCCACCAGCAGCCCAGTGCTCACACAGCCTCCAAGTGACAACTGCTTTGGAAAGACTATCTCTGCTTTTACTGTTGAGCATGACTTTATAAGGTACAGAATACTCCTCTGGCCGATTTGGGTCAGCTGTTCTGGCTGTGTTCCCTCCCAGCCTAACTGCTAGGGACTGAGTAAGAGAAGTTCAGCAACAGCTAAACCACTGGTGTGTTATCACCACTGTTTTAGTCACTAATCTAAACCAGCACCATACGAGCTGCGATGAGGAAAGTTAGTTCCATCCCAGCAAGACCCAATACAGATACATATCACAGTTCCCATCTCAGTTTGCCAGGATGTGAGCTAACTGCCCATATGATCTCTCCATATTTTATTTCTCCTATCATTTCTACCCTGGTTTCCGGGCACACTGATGAACAGGCAACCAGGATCCCTGAAAGCACTCACTATGCAGTCTACATATAGCTATTGAGGTCACGGTCCTCAAACTATATGTCACCCCTGCTGACACCAGTCTCATTTCCATCCCCTTGACATTCCACTCTCCAAATTACAGCACAAGAAAAATTACTTAACTGTCTCTGCTCCAGGTGGTATGCTATAAACTCTATTAACACCTCATGTCCATGACTATTATCACCACCCTTCTCTTTAATTTTTGTCTACTTTCTCCAATTTCTTTCCCTTCATTTACAGCCTGTCAAAGTTTGTCCAGTTCTTAACGATCTCATTCTTGGTGTATTTAACATCTCTCACCTTCCTTCTACTCTATACTTCTGTTCAATTTCTCCAAGAAATCCAACTACCACCCAGCCCACTAAGGAGCTATTCTGTCATATTCTCTGTTGGTGTTTCCATGCAATTTTGTGCTTGAATGGGAGTCAGCCAGGTAAGACCTTAACAATAGCCGTTACCGATATAAACACAACTTCCAAAGTCTGTGATGACACATATGTAAAAATAAGTGGAAATATAATTAGATAAGTAATTCTGATTTTCATACCATTTCAAAGTTTACTTCAGGAATTTTATATCATGGCCAAAATAATATCTGTGGCAACACTTAGTTTTCAGTATAAATGGTATATTGACTGCATTCAAGAAAACAGAAGGTTGACTCACTGCAGTGTTGTCAGTCTCTATTGAACTTAAACAAATTGAAGAAGTAATTCATAATACAATAGCATTCTCAGCAGTTGCACATACTGTCCAGTCTATTTAAATATTCTCTGAATAATTCCTCAGAAGGCACAATTGACTGTGAATAGTCTGGATGATGAATCATCAGGTAGTTTAAGTAAAATTTTGCTTGATTAACTGTTTTGTTTTTAAACCACCTGCACCATATTGTCTGATGTACCAGGACAGATCAAATTGTTCTCAGTCTTTTTCTGTAAACCAGACAAGCTTACAAATGATAAGTTTTATTGTATTATGAAATTGATGCCAAACTGAAGAGCTGTGTATTGTGTGATTCCAATTATCTATTTTCTGGCCAAGGACTTAATATCAGCCATTGTTATAGATGAAACTAATCCAGATTTATCAGAACTCTAATAGCTTGGTGTCATATGGAAGTAATTCTACTTTTTGTCTCCCTATCTTCAAAATACATTTATTCGTCCTCTTGAAATGTAATTTTTCAGCTGATTTTTTTTTTTTTGTCAGCTGGCAACCAAACAGATTACAGATAGAATATTTTCAGACAGAGGCATAAATGAACAGAGGCCATTCATTTGAGTCAAAGCACACCTGACTTCCATCATTGTAAATGTTGCCAGAGCATGCACTTCTTTGTTTAAAACAGTGGATGACGTATCTAGATGTCTAAAGATGCACAAAAGCACCTAATGGAGTTCATAAAAGCATCAAAATGAGTAAGGACCTTATTTCTATGGACTTTCATGGGAGTCAGGAACCTATTATGCTTAGTCACTTCAGTAAAACCTAATATATGTTTCCCTTTAGCTTTGGTCACCTCCAGATATTTCTTAACAATATCCTTAATAATGTAAATCAGAAATCTCTTTTTTACAAAAGGTAACCATCAAAATATAACATTCAAAGCAATATAGCAAACCTTAAATCAAGTTATAAAAAATTCATTAGCTCTATCTTTTGACAAAAGTATCATCTTTGGTAACAGAATCGGCTTCATCTCCAGGTTCTGCAATTGCAAGGTTGTTCTCACTGGTGTAGATACAGTTTTAGAATACTACCTTTATACAATTACTATGTAATGGTTTTGATATACCAAGGTTTTCCCTTATCTTCATGTGATTTAAGTTTTTGGCTATTTCTTAAGAGTTACCAATGAACCACATAGAAGATATTTTTTTTTTGTAGTCATAGTATTGTAGATTTATGTCATTGCTAACACAAAACAACACTAATGAACTTGCTAATGACTTGTTTCACATGTTCATTTAAGGAAATAATGACCTAGATGAATCTGTTTTAACCGGTCCTCCAATTGCTGGTGCATTGATTTTTGGGGAGGAGGAACAGAGTGAGGAGGGAATTGGTTATTTATGTGTACTTATAGGATCCCAGATCCTTTTCTGCCACATTTTCCTCAGGTAATTACTAGGTAATTAATACTCATTCCTTTCTCAGCTGAATCCTGAGGTTCAGTTAAGATCAGAGTTTCAGTATGCTGGGAACTGTGCAAATATGCATTCAAAAGAAAGAAAAACATAGCAATAAACCAAAGAGTTTAACACGCTACTGACATACTGGCATTGAAGAGTCAGGACATAGTACCCGGTTACTTTTGGAAATTGCCACACATATAATCCCACATAGAAATCCTATTTCTGTAGGAAAATCTATTATAATTACTAACAAGCAGAGACAGTTCAATCAGAATATTAGAAAAGAGAATGTAAACTATAAATTCTCATCCGACGGAAGGTGCAAAGACAAAACATAAAGAGCAGCTGAGAAAAAAATGCACTCATTAACATTGGAAAAAGCTTAAGACACTATTTTATACATGGAAAGGAAGCAAAACATGAGTTTTTCAATAAGCACATATAGCCTTTTCTTAAGAAACTCCTCAAAATGGTATTTCAGAGATAATATTCACTCTCACATTAAAATTCTCTTTCTGGAAGATTAGCAAAAAAGAATAATATTTCATTTTTGCTGTTATGATACTGAATATTGCTTTTGGTATTCTGTTCTTTTATATACTACGGGAGCATGCAAAACTATATTCAGTTCAAATGACACATCTGAACAACTCCCCTCGGAGGCTATTTTAAGCCATGCATGCTAGCACATCAAATGGGATGAGCCTAGAACAAAGAGATGCAAGGCCAAATTCTGCTACTATTTCAGGTTATCTGTTGTGGAGAATTTAGGTGTCAGTTATGAAGACCATATAAATGCTTTATGTTTTGCACAATCACTATTATTAATTATGATCTACATTAGCATTCAAACTACCTCAGCAGTAAGACCCCGTAAGACTGCAGACAGTCGTTTCAGGGGAATTACTGGTATGAGCCTACAGAATGCCAGTAAATAAGGAGATCATCTCACCACAATAATTACTGAGGCAGCAAAAAACCAAAAAAACAGTGTAGCAGTGACATATTATCTAGTCAGAATGTCATGTTTATGTAGAGCTTATTTTTAAATGTATCCGTTTGAAAATATTGAACCTTTCTGCTATGTCTATTCTAATATATGCCATTCAACTCATGAAAATTAAGTATTTATAACTTAAGATGCATCTGCTGTCTTGGATATACTTATATCTGTCATTATTTCTCCATGCATTTGTGTATTCTTTGAAACCCATGCTCAGAACAAATCTAATATAATGAAAGCTGAACATCTCAGGGTGAGATGTTCTACCTTCATTTACGTGGTAGAGAACACAGATGTCCAAGGGGCTGTGCTGGAGAAAAAGGCAGTGTGCTGCCACAAAAGCTTTTTGTAGCAAGTAATACTGAAAGCTTTCATAAAACTGTGACTGAAACTAGAGTAAACTTTGACTAACAAATTGCTGACAATAATTAAAAATGACCCACTTATTTCTGGAAAAAAAACCAAACAAAAAACCAAAAACAAAAAAAAACCACCAAACCCACACCACAAGAACCAACCCACCATCTTTTAATTTAAAGCTGAAATATATAGATGGGAGGAGAAAAAGTGCAAAATGACCACGTACAAAAATTCAATGGCATTTTAGTTGAAAATTGGAAAATTGAATACCAGTCTTTATGGTCTTTCAAGGAAAGAACATAATAAAACAAGCTACTGCAATTGCTTTTTAACAAGTTTTTTTCCATAAATAGCATTGTTTAAATTACGTTGTTAAAGCTGTACAAAGAGAATTTATTTCATTAGACACTGTTTCTTTACAATTCTCAATATTACTCATTAAACTGGCATGCCACTGAGATAAAAGAATATTTTTATCCTGTTCCTTTAAATCACTTAAACATCTATATAATTCCTTAGTACTAATTTAACTACTGAGCTGACTGAAAATCTAGTCAGCTGAGCATCTTCATCCCTTTCACCTAAATCTAATATCAGCATTGATTTACAAGAGAACAGATTTGTGTAAGTGTCCCATATAGACCCACATAAATATAAACCTTGGGAACTTATTTGTGGTGGGTTTTCCCCCCTCTATACCTTAACTAATCCTTAGAAGGATTCTTTAAATACTTCAAATCATGAGAGCAACAAATCCCTTACAGAGAATACATTCTCCCAATAAAAATATTAAAAGTTCACTAATAACAGAAGCTGTGAAACCGTATTTTACAGCCTTAGTTATTTTTTGTTACAAATGAAACTTCTGAGGAAGAAAACCAAAGTTTACAAGGGATGGAAACACATTTCCTGAGTCCTCCCAATGGTGCAGAGGTCACTAAAATTTCACAAAGCAAAACAGTGGTTTCTTTCCCTAATTTTTAGAGCCTCAACCCATAGCATCTGCAAACAATAGTACTTATTAAAGCAGTCAGTAGTACTACTAACCTGGCTAAACTCTGTTAAGCACAAAGACCACAGAAATGACTTGGTTTAACTCTGGCTGTGATCAAAACTGACCTAATAGTTACTAGTTATGCTTTAAAATCGATTTTCTAGGACTTGTATCCCCTTTCACTGTCACATCCATCTGCTGTCTCTTGTCTTAAACTGGACTGCTATGCCAGTGGTGTCTTTGTCATTACGTATACTGAACACCCCACATGATGCATCTACATTTCTTGACTAGGTGTCAGAGCAGTCCCATAGCAGAACTAGTTGGTGGGAGCTCCAACAAGCAGAAGAGTTAAGCTTCTGTTTTAAAATTTTCACCCACTTATTTCCTAAAATGCAGGGTTTGGCACTGTCTTTAAGATTAAACTCCCAGTTACATTACAACTTACTGAACTGTTTTCTACCACTCAAGAAGACACATAAGTGTCTCACCTCCGTAACTGCCCATTAGCTATGCTGTCTATCACAGCTCCTTCACTTCTGCTTGGAGGAATGAGCTGGTACTCCAAAGGGGATGAAGAAGTACCATGAGATGGACTGCTTACTGTATGCAGTCCTGAGCAAGTTAAGAACTATTCCAAGTTACACCAGATTTCCAGCTACAAGAAGAAGTCAGCAGAGCTTTGTAAAAGCTTGGCCACCTCTGTTCTAAAACATATGCCTATATCCTGCCCTCTTGTAGTAAATGTTATTCAACAGAAATTTGGCAAATGCATGCACACACACACTCATGAACAGAAGCCCTCAGCAACCCAAATGACCCATGACACTTTCATGATCCCTTTCTTGGCCATGCAGATGTAATTAAACAACACTGTTCCCCAGAGTTTGGTATGCTGTTAGTGGCATCACCAATACCTCTGTTCAGACACCAAGTTGCAAATAAATTAAGACCATGTTGCTTTAGACACTATTAAATAATTAATAGAAAATAAGTCATTAAAAAAAAAAAAAGGAAACCTCAAAAGAAAGCCTATGATCTCTTGAGATAAGCAGTTCTGGTCTTTGCTCTGTATTACTAAATTAATATACTGAAGAGTACTAACACTATGATTACAGCATCTATTATCAGAATCCATGCAAAAGAAGCCATAATTTTTCTTAGTACTGAATTCCATCAGCAATTAAACTAGTTGGGATTTTTTAAACAGCAAGCTGAATTATGTTAGTGACCCAGCATCTGGCAAGTAATGCAGCACATTATGGAGTACCTGAATTATTCATAAACTTGAAAAATACTGTACTAATTCCAAAAGAAAAAAAAAAAAAAAAAAAAGACCCACTAATATATCATACAGACAAAGGAGGTTAAGAAAGTTAGCAGAAGTTACCCTATATTTCTGGTGGGTAAACAAATAAAAAACTAAATAAAAATTGAACTTCAACCTCTTTTCAACAAACATGGCCAGAATCACACACTGCCACTTTCTGTTCTCAGCTGGACAAAATATTACAATGTAATAGTACACAATATTACTTTGTATTAGTCTTCTATTTCACTGTATCACTGAAGCTGTGGTTGCCTCCAGTGAACATACATCTTTCTCCTCCAGGCTCAAAATCCTCTTCCTCTTCCGTCTCTCACCTTATCTTTTCACATTGATTTAAGTGGGAAATTTCATTCACCCCTCTTCTCATAGAGAACTCAGCTCTACCCCACTGAAATACCTAAAGTGTTACGTCTCTCACTTCCTCAGTACTGTCTGTGCCTGCCTAGCGACGGTCTTCCTCGTCGCCTTTTTCTTTTCCTTCCTTCTCCTCTTACATTGATTTCTGCTCTCTGTGTTCAACTTACAAGTTTTCATTCTGGAGTTCCTTATTGATTTCACACATTCAACTTTCCTTTGGCAAAGAGTCTCCCAACAACCATCTGACTGGCATTTTCCATTTCCTCATTTCAGACTTCCTAAACCCCACTTAACTTGACTTAACGCACAAAAAGAAAAGCCAATGTGTTCTTTTAACATAGATTGTCATATGCTAGTTTAAATCTATTCTTTCATTTTATTTGCACAGGTTAGTCTATGTTAAAACCTGAGCAAGTAAATTATGCTGCTCCTTTGAATATCTGCCTAACGCTATGTATATGGAGTGTATTATAAAGTAAGAAGTTACTTCAAAATTTTGTGTATGGATATGACAAAAACCTAGAGGGTCCTGATGTTTGATTTAAATATATTTTATTACCCAAAAATATTTGTTCTTTGTATACACATACACCAGGTGGAATTGGCAATAAATACACGTCTTGTTCCCATGGTGGCTGAAGTAGATGATGATAAAAAGTGAAGATAAAAACTGTGCACTTAAGTACAAATAGTAAATTTTCACCTATATGAATAAAATACAAACAAGAAAAATGAGAAAGGGATCACAATGGAGTAAAGATAGTATAGAATTTAGGATTACGCTGAAAATATTGGATGCAGGGATGAAGATGGATAGCAGGAATAAAAAGTAGACGTTATCCGTTATGTTAATTATATAACTCAAAAAAATCTCAAAAACATTAAGCTGAGCGTGACAGTACAGCCTCCAGCTCAAATTCTGAAAGAACAGGAACAGGATATTTCAGCAGCAAGATTGCTATGTTGTCCTGTAGTCACAGGAGAGAGTAGAATAGCATAGAGCAGCAAAGTAGGAGAGAAGGCAATGTGAGCAATAGATGGTCAGTAAGCCTGATTTCAATATTTTCTAATACTTTACAATAATGTGTATGAGAAAGAGAAAGTATACTTAAAGACACAAGGTCAAGGGAGGATGAGAAGGTAAATCACACTACATTAATTCAATAGCTTTATTTGAGGTTCTGGATACTATAAAACATTAGGAATGTGAGAGACGTCACATATCTGAAGTTCAGAAACGCATTTTTCATATGGTGCCACATGGGAAATCACTATTCAGTCTACAGAAAATTAGGATTAATATCAGAAATATTAGGTCAATAAGAAACTAACTGAAGGGAAAATGTAAGTGCTTAGTGTTGAAAAGTTTCAGGCTAGAGAGAAGCTATTAAGAGAGTTCCTCAGTGATCAGTCTTGGGAGAAATCTTATTTTCATCATGACCTTGGCCAAAGTATCAGGACTATACTGTTAACATCTTATGATAATTCATTTTGGGGGATATAATCAATACTGAGGAGCATTAGGATATCCACATGCAAATAACTTGATGACCTTAAGAACATGACTAATTTAAATGAAATAAAAATCTATCATACATATGGCAAGGCCATCCCCCAAAGGACTAATAAAAACATTTCCATAAGCCAGAAGTTCATCACTTGAAAATGACTGAGGTAGAAAAGGATCAGTCATAGGATTTAAGTATGAGTTCTTAGTGTTTTATGGACAATGCAACTCAAACAAGATTTTTCAGGAGAGAAGGAAATACTGATGCTATTGTACAAGATGTGGAGGGAATCTAATCAAGGGCATCTCTAATGCTACAGCATCCTGTTCACTCATGTTAAAGAATGATAAGCTTAAATTGGAAGAGGTGCAGAAAAGAGGTGCCAACATGCTCAGAGAAATGGAAAATCTATCTGACAAAAAGAGACTAAAAGTGCTTAAGCATATCTGGTCTGGTGAAACGAAAGCTGAGAGAAAATATGCCAGGGAACTGAACAGTGAAGGAGAAAAAAAAAAAAAAAAATCAGTCTAGGGGCCACAGCTGGCACAAGAAAGAATGAATATAAGATGGCCATGAATAATGTTAGGCTGTAAATTAAAAAATAAAAAAGTGTAAACATTAGAACAATGAGAATCTGGAACAGCCTTGGAATAGAGGAAACGGCTGCAGCTCCCATCGCCTCCCCAGACTAACAGCTAGCTGCACCATGCTTTACAAGCTCATAAAGTGGACCAGTATAATGTGCTACTTGAAACAGTAAGGAGCTGGAGCTGGTAACCAAAAAGATCCCTACCCATCTTATATTTCCAAAATTTCTTGAACAGTAACTAGCATTTTTCAGGAGTAGCTATATCTGTTTTTCCATAAACTAAACATGCTAATTAAAACAATCTATTTAACTTTTTCAGGAATTCAGCACTGCATGCCCCCGAGACATTTGCGATCTTTCCACTTCAACTACATTTTATTACTTAACCGTTAAGTGAAACGAAAATGTTATATGAAAATACTTGAATATCAACTCTACCTCAAATAAAGCAAAATACATAGGAAAAACGACCATCCATGAAGAATTCAATTTCTTAGACTACAGATCTATAACTTAACCTCTTCTTAATATATATATATACATTCCTACTTGTTTAAAAACATAATAATTTTGCAGGCATGAAAATTTTGCTCTGCTTTTTACATAACTATTCAGACATAGTATAAAAGATACACTTAGTTGATGCAGTCTGAATGGAGGAAAAAAAGAGCTTTTGTAATGCCACTGCCTATCTTTCATTAACAGCCACTTTTCAGAACAGGCTCACATGTGTGATTTATTCCTAAGAAGTAAGAACTGACAAAAGTCAAGTATTTATTTTTTGTAAAGAAAGAGTCTAATCTAACTAGATACATGAATTTAGACAGTTCAATTATCATAGACCCTTGTGAAGGGATATTTAAAGAGCAGTAACCTTTTCATTTGTCTGAACAGAAATGACTGAGGAGCAAGGAGGAATAAGTGTCAGCAAGACCCTGGCAGTCTTTTCTTTTATAATAAGGTCAGGACTCTTTATTGGACCAAATGAAAAGCCAAGAGCTGCCTGGGAAAGCTATCGTAGGAGATGCTTGATAAGGAATTTTCAAAGCTAAATTAGTAATACAGGTGGTGACTGAACAGAATCCTGGATAGTTGTGCCTGGCTTAGCATCTGGGCTGTTACAGCAGTACGATTTCCCACACTGCATGCTTTGCATTGCTATATTGTTGGAGTGTTTACCAGCTCGTGCTGCTCACAGTTCCAGGCACCTGAATGAAACAGCTGTAAACTGCTCCCAAAATTAGTTGCAGATTCGTATACTATCATTAGATATCATTCTTTCAAGTCAAGTGTAAACTTTCCATAACAAGCCCATGCCTTAGATTCAGTTGCCCATTGAAATAATTGCTTCTTTTATTTATAAGTTATTTAAACTTTATTTTAAATAAACCAACTATAGAAAAACAAATAGAAGGTGAGAAAATATACCATTACCAGTAGTGATAGTTAGAGACTGTTTCAACCCTGGCAACTTTGATAGCAACATCAGAGATCCACTATTTGTATACACATACAAAAGAAAGAATAAGCAACTATGTAAAAACAACTTCATTCAGAAAACAATTATCTGGTTGACTATACACAAGTATACTGTCTCCCATACTGCCCTGCAACAAACAGGTATTCAAACTTGTGCCTCTATTATTAGTATGATAGTTATTTTCTAATACTTTCTGACTGCAGGGAAGCTACACAAGATTTATACGTCTTAAGGGGTGAAAGAATACAGCTCAGTGCCTTCAACTCAACCTGTTCTGAATAAAAAGTTGTTCACCCTATTTTATCACAAAACTTTCAAAAACCATTTGGACTTCACTTACAGAGACATCCATCCTAGAGAGCTTCATGTAGGTCTACAATGCGTGCACCAAGTTTAATGAAAGAAATTCTGCTCTGGCAAGGTTCAAAGATACATATTAACAGCTATGGTACAGTCACCACGCTGCCTGCAAAGGGAGAGCTATAAATGCTGCTGTTGACACTCAGATGGCTTTATTTCTCCTACCCAAGATATGGTTTGCTCCGTGCTCATTCACATAAGTGGTGGCATGGGATGTGCTGCTGTGCTTTTGCAGCATCTCAGTACAAAACCTACCATCATTCCCAATTCTCTCCCATCCTTGAGCTTTTCTGCTCCAGCTTAGACAGAATCTGATAAATTATAGTTTTCATGAGTTCATTTGAGAGCTGAAAAGTAGAGATATTATTTTAAAAACATGAAGCCCTCCAGAATTCACTTTCTATTCATTCATTTTTTTAGTATTTGCTCTGAATGCTACCTTCAAGGTAATTCACATCTCATCACCAGCCATCTTGAATAGCTGGCTTGCAAGTGCACTATATGACTTTGATCCTAGATCCCTAGAAATGTAGAATGATTTAAAAAAAAAAAAATAAAAAATCACTTTGATGACTGAACCCCAAATTTATATTTAAATGAGATATTACTTGAAAGCAGTAACTATCTCATGTTGCTCTAAAACTACTGAATTGTTCAGTTTTAGAGCTTGCCTTCTTTTATGTAGCTAAAGTATTGACTTTGATCATTGCTCAGCTGTTCCATTTATTAAAATCTGTCATTTCATCTGCAGATTTTGTACTTGCTTAGTACTGCAGTTTCATCAAGATCTCTTAAGTAAGCTTTTATAAAAAAAAAAAAAAAAAAGGTGTTGGATAAATATAATTTTAGGCACAATACACTGCTCAGTGGTTTTTCTAAAAATCTTTAGAACAGTATTGCTGAGCAAAATGACTAGAGAACTGCGTTTACTTCTGTTGTCACTTAAGTGTTCTCTCTTATTTCTGGCACTTTCTAATCAGCTAATTTGTTTTGGCCTTGTCGGGCTCTGCAAAAGCAGTCTATATAACAAACTATAAAAAGAGAGCAGCTGGTCCCATAATGTTATTGTACATTGCTTCACCTCCTGAATAAGATTTATCTCCCTGATCCAATCTGTCATATGACTTTCCAAAAAAAAAAAAAAATTTCATTTACTGAGAAAAATGTATAAATCATAAACATAGAACAATTTCCATTGAGTGTGGAAACACTGTGTGTTGAGTATTCACATTTTTCTTAGGAAGGTGGGAAACTAATTTTTTCTTTCCTAGGCTGGTTAAATAGATGATGTTGTTATCTCAGGTGACATGTCAGCAGAAAGCTAACATGCAGTAGAGGCAGTACACAATACTAATGAAACACTCCAGAGGCAAATCTGGTATACAC
>NW_020799092.1:39950191-40007186 GCF_003259725.1 Athene cunicularia
GGGGGGGGGGGGGGGGGGGAAGGGGAGAAAATACTCAAACACACATGGATATAAATACAGGTCCTAAATGGAGGCTGCTGGTGTGCTGCCACCAGTTAAGCATGATAAAATACAAGATCCTATAAGACTTCAAAGACAGTTCCAATACTTTAAGAAGTATTTCCAAGGTTTTTCAAATAAAACAGCTTATTCCTTCCCAAGAAAGAAACCTGCCTTTTTGTGCTTTGCTTCAGTGAAGACCCCTCTTGTCAGCAGAGCTCCATGACAGACCAAGAGATATGGCCATATGGATTAATTCAAGTTATCTTGATCCAAACCTCTACTACTCAAGAAATGAAACATTCATACAGCTATTCAGTTCCCAAGGAAGACATAGGATCCTCCATTTTAAAAAGCTAATGTGGAAGATGAGAACAGTGTTCATGTGAATAGCATTTTTTACCTAAGAGATACTATTTACCTGGTTACCTTCTGATTTCTTTGCTTAGAATTTCAGATGGGCTTAAAATTAATACTTCTAGTTTTATTTATAAAGGACCTTTTTCTTGAGTATGTTTTACAGTGAAGTACCTCCAGCATAAAAAGATAGACAACCACGTTGCCACTGAAAACTGTTCAAGAAATTATCTAATAATGGCTTTAGTTTGAACTAATGTGCAAAACAATGAGTAAACCAGAAATTAAACAGATTTTAATGAGAATTTAAGCATTTCCACTGCATTTTCTGCAGGTTTTAACCTAGTCATCAAGGAAAAATTATTTGAAAAGTATGTAGCCTTTTTGTAATTCAGTTTATTTGATAGCAGTAGATCAAAGTTATATATATTAAATATACATAAGTAGAAAGAAAGATTTTGAATAGTTAAATGTGTGAAAAGTCAGGTTAAATCACAATGAAAATGCACTGTAGGACTTGAGACTAGTAAAAGGAATATTTTGTACCTAGAAAAAAAAAAAATCAATCATCTATACAATTCTATATCTCCAGATATGACAAACAGAAAGCAGTTATGCTAATTGCTAGTATTTAGTGTTATGTATAGCAAACCTGTACTTAAATATCTATTTCTAGAGTAATTTACATATGAGAAGGCTGTAATTGTACACGTCTAGCATGATGTGGCTGATGTCCCAGGTGACAGTCTACTCCGGCATCCTTAGGTAGAGCCAGGACAGCACTGCTCAGCCAAGCACTGCCCTGAAAGGTGTGCAGCCCCACTCCTTGTACTGGTAGGGCCCCCCGCTTAAGGCAACTCACCACGCCAGTGGTCTAAGCGACACAACCAGAGCTGGCCCCGGCTGGAAAATGCCTCCTCTGCCTGGAAAGCTGTCCTGCCTCCCCCGGGAGGCCTCAGGTGACACACTGAGCAGGAGCATGGGGCAGCTGGAGCAACTGCCAGGAGGCCTTCGCTTCCCACCCCCCGGCAGCAGGAAGGGACTCCCACCAGATGTTCATGGCTCTGCTCCCTCCTCCCCACCCTCCTTTCCCTCCCTTATCAACACAAGGGCACAGGCCCTTCATCTTTAAGCATGAAATACCTTTTTTATCTATGTACTAGAAAGCCTTGAGTGGCTCTGTATGAGACTAAAATCACAATTTTTTCCATTTATGCTAGGTAATATAATGAAAGAGAGAATCGGTCCCCCAAAGCAAATGATACTATGCCACCTTCAGTGTGAGGGATATACATGAAATCTAAAATACATAATACTGGAGTGGGAATATAAATAAAATTATGCAAAGGATATGCTCATGACACAAAGTAATTTTTTGGTGGTAATTTCTAGGTGAGAATGTCGCCTATGCAATAGCCTATAAGGTAAGGACACAGAACTAAAAAGCCTCCCTGGAAAAGGCAAAAAATGTACGATAAATTACAGAGTTCATAAAGTTTACTGAGTTTCCACCACTGTTCCTTTTGAGCTATAATCTGGTATAACTGTCATTCTTGCTCTGATACCCATTTTGCCTGGAGACTTAAAAAACAGCAGCATGTTCTCCACATCCCGTACCATGCATGTGCATAAATCTTACCCACATTTCTCTGAAAGCCACAGTTCTTTGCCATGCAAAACTCATGCCCGCTTTCTGGGGTTTATTAATGAAAGATAAAACAATTACCAAACATGAGCTGAAATATTCTCTTCAGCCCTCATATATAACTCCCATCCCAAGATCTGCTTAACTTGAATCTGTCTCTGAAGAGACCTTCACTCATACACCATATAACACAGCAGGCAAACAACTCATCTGACACAGCACCAATCAGGAGCATCCACACATTCTAAGATGAAATGTACACATATACACTAACAAGATGAAATGTTTTAAACAAACATTACTGGCTTGTTAGAGAAACTGTGCCTTGGGTCAAGTGATTCGCCTTTTTGGGAAGTTGCAAAAGTTAGTCTACTTCAATTTCAACCTCTGTTACTCATCTAAAATAATCACTCAAGTTTAATAAAATATTTACACTGTTTAAAACATTTAGGCCTTTCATTATTATTTAAGATGGGGAATTATGGTTAAGAACAACAGCTTTACATCTGAGGAAAATTATATACTAGGTCAAGCTCAGTGATTTACCCTGACCATTACCTAATTGTAGTTACAACAAGCCTTAACAGATACACATGCATATGATGAATTAAAATACTGGTTGTATTTTCACCGTATTTCAACAAAGTATATTATATATTAATACTAAATTCTTGACAGTCCAGTACCCATGTTGAAAGCAAAAACCCCACACCAAAACACAATACTCCCTCTGTCCCCAAGAAATTTAAAAAAATATTATTGATAAGGAGCACTTAGTTTAAAGAGCAAGACACAGCCACAATAAGATTACAGCATTACCTCCAAAAAGGAGAGAGAAAATGTCTTCCCCGTTCACTCAGGACAGAACATCTAGCAGTGGGGTTAAATCACAGCCATGCAGAGTTAAACCTTCCACTATGACAAACTTTCTAATGGTCAGCTAACTGCTGTCTAAGTCTAAATAGACTCCGTAAAAAGGATGTGAAATATCCACCCCTCTGAATTTTGCTAAAAAAGCTGATATTCTTGGAAATTGTTTCCTCTTTATAATTCCTCCACTTTAAAGAGTGGTCCTTGACTGATGGGTTCATTGTCCATCTTACACACTTTATCACCAGTTACTTTCAAAAGCCCACAAGAAATCACTGTTACTCAAGCTTGGCAGCACCATTCCATCTTTCAAATCTGGAAGAGAAGTTGTGTGCCCACAAATGCACAACACATGCAACTTCCACCACCACCACTGTTCAGTGTCAGAAACAAAGGCAGCATGCCTAATTTCATTGCGGTGTTGCAAATTAGCCTCCTTTAACCCAGCAACAGTCATTTGGCACAGTGGCTTAGTTTTACATTAACTCTCCCTAATCATATTCCAAGTCCCAGTAATGATTTAATACCTTGTGTTCATTGCCAGTTTTGCTGCTGCCAGCATTTTACCTGCCTTTCTACCCCCACCCCCCCTCACAACCCCATCACTGACACTGCCAAGGCAAGGCACAGATAAGAGAATGCTTATCCACCATTAATACTCTCTCCATATCTCTCAGTCTCAAGGAAGCCATCAAATTTCCTTGCATCAGTGAGCTTACACTAAATTATCTCCAAGAGCACTGAAAGTCCTTACTTATGGCCACAACAGGCACTATTTTGTCTTCATTTCCTCTGCGTCAATAAATTTTCATAAACCAAATACGTTCACTATTCTTACACTCTACCAGAACAAAATGTCACGTCTAACTGGAAAAATCAAAGCGGAAAAGTTCTGCAAGTTCCAAAAAATTTCTATTTTATCTTAGAAATTTGTAAAAAACAGTGTTCAAAAAAAAAAAAAAAAAAAAAAAGCAAACATAAAAACACCACCAAAAAGCTTCAGTGTCTGCTTATTAGTGTTTTTCAGGGCAATTTTGCACTGCATTTTTGTCCAATCTAGAAAAAATTAACTGACTGCTCTCTTTTGCTTTAAGAGCGTCTCGATCCTCCAACAGTATGCCACCTGTCTCCCTTAACTGCCCTTGTTTTCTCCCTCTTTTCTCTTTCCATCCTTTCAACATACAGGGAGGTTTCTTGCTGCTTTATTTTTACTCCTTTTTTCCAGTGCTCATGTTTGACATCATCTCTACATGTATTTCTTATGCTAATACACTGTTACAGCTGACTGAAGCTCTTGGTAAAAAATGAGAATAAAAAACCATCTGAAGTATTGTGGAACTAATCACACTTTTTGGGGAATTCAATAAAGCACAACAGTATGATGACACCCCATAAATTATACACAAATCACAGATGTATTTTCTGACTGAGGCTGGACACCTAAACCATGCAACTATGATTTTTTTCATTGAATTACTAAACTATACTGGTGTTACACCTTGCAAGGGAAAGAAATACTGCCAAGATATTCTTTTTTTTTTTTGTGATTTAGACTTCTATAATTCAATCTGGCTCCTCAAACTCTTCAGTTTCTAAAATAGTTTGCGTGCCTTTGCAATAGAAGTAGAAAACAAATGTGTTAGCTACCTCAGATTTCCTTTTAACACTTGTATTAATTGAATTTTGTAGCTTTTGCCTGTATCTTTCTATTCCAAATTTTTACATGGTGCATTTCACTAAGAACGAAGCGTTCATTTCCCCCTGCCCCCTTAACATTAGCTATGGTTGGTTTTCTGTATGTGCTTGATGGTGGCAGAAGGAAAACTTAATGGTCCTTCTCCTGGCATTTGTGCTGTTACATCCAAAATGGGATCAGTCTGCAGCCAACTGACAGCAGAAATTTTCCTGTATCACGGTCAGAATCAGCCCCAGATGAGACTGAATGACTCAAAATAAACTCTAACAACTAATCTGGACCCATTTTAAGCAAACACTGGTAGTTACAGTCCCAAAATTAAGTATTACTTGTCACTCCATCAGTAGACTAAACCAAGTATGAAGAGTATTCCAGTAGAACTTTCTGCATCTGTAGAGAATAATGGGAACTGCAGATGTGCCAAAGTAATTTGGAACACATTAAAATCTGACAGGTCAAATATGAAAGGGGAGCAAGGTGAGGTCTGAAAAACTTTGCACTAATATTGGAGATCTTGTAAATAGGTATTTTTACCTTTCATTTAAGTTGTTAGTTAGGTATCTACAAGCAAAAAACCCCCCATATTTTACTGCTTTAAAAACAAAACAAAACAAAAACAAAACAAAAAAAAACAAACAAAAAAAAAAACCAAAAAAAACCCCAAAAACAGAGTAAAACATGGTCTTGTTACGTGAAATTTTTGTACAGGTGTACTGCAGGGAAATGAGAGAATGGAAATACTTCTCTGCTGTTACTGGGAGGAACAGAATATGGCTGTATCTCATTGGTCATGCTCAAATACACAGTATGGATACAGCAGATCTCAGACCTCTTCTCAGAAAGGTGAACATCAACAGTGCACCCACAATGGACTTGGATAACAACCCAGCTCATGCCCAGCTATTTAAATGCATAGGAATAAGGAAGCAGGAATAAGGAAAAAGCAACTCATGCCTATGTACAGGGTAGAATGTACCCATGTTAAAAAATGGGAGTCTATCCCAAGTAGACTAGATCATTGTGTGAAAAAAATAATACAACCTGAAAAAAAAAAGCACATATTTTTGCTACTGATTGAGCATTCAAGATACAGCTACCCCAGAGTGATTCAAATTTCCCTTTCTGAGGTATCTAAGACTTGAAACAATTTTGCATCATTGCACATTTGTCTTATCGAAAGACTAATCAAAAGACCAGAGAAGTTAGATCGGTTTTGTACAGTTCTCAGTTGGGTAAATTTGTTTTCTCAGTCCCTTCAAAATGGTGACATGGTAAGTGATCTTTATGAAGCACTGTGAAAAAACAGTGGGAAATGGCCAGTCAGGTTCTCATCTCCTGGTGGCACCTTTTGTGTTGCCTCCAAGGCTGGAATAATAGGAGGCTAAGGTCACAGTCTCATCCCATCTGATAAACTGCAGGGCTTTTTGGCAGATGTTGTTTGGGTTTTTTCCTACTGATACTTGTAAGGGCTGTAATGTTTACAAGCAAGTCATTGGCTTCCAAAGTAGAAAGAAGGGTTGCTCCATAGGGGCATTTTCCCTGGAGGACAAAAAGAAAAACATGAGCTAGAACTTCGGCAGCAGCATATGCTAGACAAGGGACCTTCAATGGACAGCTGATACAAAGAAGCTAGCTGCAGTCTCGCAGATGGTTTTTACAGTGCGTACCTCTATAATCATTGTCAAGGAAAGGTAATAGAAGCTGGTGCTATTAAAAAGAATATTGACTTAGACATACACACAAGTCATAATGAAGTCACACTTCAGAAATTTATACACAAGCACAAGAAGATTGGGAGGTGGAGGGATTCATACAACTGACATTTCTAGAGAAATTAACCACTAAAGAAGCAATTAAAAGCCTCAGTTTGAAAGAATATTATCAAACAAATATATAGTCATGGAAGTAATTAAAAGCATTTGATTGCTTCATAATGGGCAGAGCTAATCAAGCTTTTTCCTAATCAAAGTGTGTTCTGCTCATTTTAAACCTAACTGTAAAAAAAATACTGAAATAATAAAGAACAGGCTACACTGCAATGTAGTACCTACAGCCTAGGTAAAATCTGCCCAGATACATCATATACCGTGCAAGTGAACCAATGTGGATACCCACTGCATTAGAAGGATCAAAAAACATGTGCTCATCAACAGCCCAGCTACCTACCTTCCAGAAAGGTTGCTTAAGTAGGTCAGGGATGTGGAGGAACGTGTGAATCTGTATTTCTGTACTACTCATACATTTACCTATGGCAGCTGGCATTCCTGCCCATAGGCAACCACTGTACAACAGACTGTGCCCATCAAAGTAGGGTGGGGAAACTTCTCTGTGTTTCCTTATCTAACTGGCTAGGGATCATTTCAGTCCTCATGAAAGGAATATTGTTATTGTGAATGAAAGCAAATCCAAGCCTTTTTGCTCCCTCCCTCTTACTAATGCTACAAGCAAAATAAATGCTCACGTAATGACGGTGGGCAAGAAGAGAGAAGGAATTAACTAGATGATGCGTAACACAGAGCAATACACCACTGTGATCATAATTTAATGAGCACAAACTTAACATACCAATCTTTATATGTCCATCGTAGTGACAGTGTCATGTCACTGAGTCTGTAACGGTTTACTCCAATGCAACTGAAGTCAATATAGCAGAAAAAAACAGACAGGTAAATTTGCTACCTACTATCTAATCCTAAAAGGTGGGAGCATGTGTGTTGACTCATAAGCAGCAGCAACTCACCCACCAGAAGTACTTATCAGTCAACCTCAAAGCATTTTACTAAGGAGAGCAGCACCACTTTCTCAACAGCCCACATGGAGATCGTGAATAATTTGCCCAAGGTCAGTACAGGCCATTGGTAGAGCTGAGACTATAACTCAAATCTCCTGAGTACCAGTCTTGTACACTAACAGATCATAAAGTTCGATCAAAACAAGCACCAAGGGTTTTCTTTTATCATGTAACATCTGAAAGCTATATACACATTGAATATACACAATGAAACATGTTACAATACCTAAAGATGTAAAAGAACAACAACCATTTATTATTGACTGGTTACTGCTATAATAAGCTGGATTTTAGACACTTAAATATGAATTCTTACTTAAAACACAATTCATAGAACAGTCTTTAGGAAAAATTCTAGTTTATTGCGATTTTGGGGTATTGAAGTTCTCAGATCAGCTAAGATATCTTGCTTCCACTTAAATTAAAAATACTAGGCTGCCACCATCCTTTAAAAAAAAAAAAAAAACTCACAAAAACCCAAAACAAAACAAAAAACCCCAACTGAAGATCCTTGGAGACTACTTGAATTCATGTTCATTTTTTCAACAAATATATTAATGTTATTACTTGACAGACTTTGACCCAGCCTTGTTCTATTTTTCAGTCTCTATTTTCAACTACAATAGTATGAATTTGAAGAAAATGCTACTGTTGTGATGCTTGATGTTTATGCTCACAAGTTGCTTTGCTGACATGAAGCAACATGTCAATACTCTTCTTGTAAAAGTTATCATCGATCTCCTTTTCATACTCTCCTTCTTACAAGACAATCAAAGCATAGTATAGGAAGTGGGCCGTCTACTACAACAAATACAGGTCAGACTAAATAGTACACATAAATACCATATTGCCACCAGTATTCTGAGAAATTAAAAGTATATTTAAAGCTTTTTATGTAGATAAACACAAATACAGCTACATTTACTGATGTAAATAACCAGTTACCTGAAACAAAATTCTTATCCCACAGGCAGATTAAGTGTAATGTTTAATATGGCCTTTCTCTGACTTACTGGTTCTTGCATATCCCTCCCTGTTACTGGGATTGTGATGGAATTTAAGAGCACATCAGCCACTTTTCATTCATAGCAGAAGTCACAAGTGGGCATTTCTTCCACTCTAGATTTTTTTAAGCAGCAAGTTCTAGACCTGCTTAGCAAACAACATTATATCTAAGGAAGAACACAAGGTATATTTCACTTGCTCCTTTCTTTGCCTTGATCCCAGTGCCATAGTATCCTGCAAATTAAGATGTAGGGTGTCAGTCATTCTAAATGCAGTATCACCCCAAAGCAGTTAATTATCATCATACCTTCTCTCAGTGAGAAACTACGTGCATTTATTACTGCATTAAGTAAACTTGGTAAGCGGGCTGACCAGTTCTTGGTCAGTATCATACCAATTCTAAGTTAAGCACTGGGAATGGGGAAGAAAAAGAAAGCAGACAAGTAGAAACGTCCCCTATTGCTTGCAATGAATTGTTTGGAATCCTGCCCTAATTCTCAAAGACGAGATACAGGGAGACTATTATCCCTCATCTAGTTGATGAATTGTTAGCTGTTTAATCAATACAGAAAGTAATGTTGTGTATGAAAAACAGACATTTATGTCTCTGAAGCAACAGAAGGATCTTTACTGTAGGTAAAAAATATGCTGATTAAAGAAAAAGACAAGTTTTAGGAGAAGATATCAATCTGCATTGATCTCCTGAAGGATTTCAAGAAGAAAATTAATCATGAAGATGGATGCAGTCAGGGGTTACAGAAATACAGAATTCCGAGCCAGCAGAGAACCTCAGAAGTACACAGCAAGCCTGCTGGATGAAGGGGGAAGGAGGCGAAGAGAGGAGGAGAAGAGAGACCTATCTAATTTAGTAACAAAGAGACCTAGCATCACCTACATTTCATTTCTTCTTTCTTATCTTTTATAAATATTTACAGACATCTTACAAGCATTTCACACCCAGACTTCCACTTCCTATTCTCCAAGTAGTCAGAGGATAAAGGCGGGTGCCCATGTACGTGCTGCAAAGGATATGCAGAGAAGCGGTATCCAACTTCTCCAGAAGAACTGTGATAAACTGCAAGGCTTCCTGGCACGCAGTACACCAAACCTGTGAAGGTCCCAAGAGAATTTTCCACACACCATCTAACTTGTCTATGTCCTGGAGTGACCCACCAAAAACCTTTAATGGCTCTGCAAGTGAATGTATAGTACATTAAAGGGATGCATCTTGAAAAGTCTCACAGCCTACACAGGACCAGCAGTAGGGCCACAGACCAAGACTTTGTGAACTATGACCCCAGCAACAGTGTCAGTTGTAGAATTCTTCTGCATCATTCTTCTGATTGCATATGAAGTTACTTAGCATCTGTTTTGTTAGGAGATAAAATAGCAAACTGAATAATAGCATAATAATGTGCAGAAGAACTAAATATTATTAACAGCAGAATATAAAATCTAGCTGTTGTATGTACTTGCTTCCTATTTGTAAGCTATCCATGGTATTGGTTGCATATAACAAAAATAAGACAACTGGATCATGTAATGCATCGTGTTCAATGAGCACAAATGGCCTTGTGGACCCTAAATACAGTAAGTTGCCATTGTAAAAAGAATAAAGGCTGTTACATCAACTAAGTATCATGGAATCCACCTTACTACAATTTGTCTTTGCACAGTAAAAATTGTATGCAGCATCATAACAGGAAGTAGTACTGTTTTCTACTGTAGTGTGTAGCAAGTGTGAAAAAGAGATGACTATCTAAGGATTTGCCAAGAGCATCCAAATAATTATTTTACATCAATAACCTCCTCAAAAGTTCAGGCATTGGACATTTTACTTTTACCTGGGCTTTGAAAAAATCTAAATAATCACAGAATCATTTAGGCTGAAAAACCTAACACTGATTGTTCCCAACTACACCACATCCCTCAGCGCTACGTCAACCCAACTCTTAAACACCTCCAGGGATGGGGACTCCACCACTGCCCTAGGAAGCCCATTCCAACGCCTAACAACCCCTTCTGGAAAGAAATGCTTCCTCATATCTAGTCTAAACCTTCCCTGGCACAGCTTGAAGCCATTCCCTCTTGTCCTATCACTTGTTACTTGGTTAAAGAGACTCATCCCCACCTCTCTGCAACCTCCTCTCAGGGAGCTGTAGAGGGCGATGAGGTCTCCCCTCAGCCTCCTCTTCTCCAGACTAAACACCCCCAGTTCCCTCAGCCACTCCCCATACGACCTGTGCTCCAGACCCTGCACCAGCTCCGTTGCCCTTCTCTGGACACGCTCGAGTCATTCAATGTCCTTTTTGTAGTGAGGGGCCCAAAACTGAACACAGGAATCGAGGTGCAGCCTCACCAGTGCTGAGTACAGGGGTCAGATTCCTTCCCTGTCCCTGCTGGCCTTAGACTTCTTAAAATCAATAGTCTCTGGAGTGACATATTGTTTATGTTATATTGTGCTCACTTTGAATTCCAGATAGACTCAACAGCCTCCTAGATAATACACCTGTCCTGGAATAAAAGGACTTTTTTTCTTTCCTTCATAAGAATGTATAAAATGCAGAAAATGTAGGAACGCTAAAAGCAGGCAACATGTCTCTAGTGCAGCATTTGGGCTCTATTAGTCAAAGTGTTGTACTCCTTAAGTATACATTAGAGGATAGATGTGCACATAAAATACCGTATGTCAGTTTCAAAGCTATAATTTACACAGTTATTTAAACTTATGCAAATGAGGACATTAAAGTTGAGACACACACCAGTAAAAGGGAATTATAAGTTAAAGCTGCCACAACATCCTTAACTTCCTACAAGTGACTAGGTATAGCAGAACATATGGCACCTACGCTCTCCCACTGTTCCCCTAGCTCCTGAGAGAAGGCCATATGTGCTGTATTACCTAGAACAACAGGGCATGTTATGAACACACAGTAGCCTTACCGCCCTGTTGGTCATGCCAGCTACCTAGAAACAGTCTTTAAGTTGTGGCCCTTTTTATCCTTTTACTTCTCCTGGTTCTTATCACAGTGCAGTGTGGACTAGAAAGAGGAGTTCAAGTCTATTCCATCACAGCTTGGAAATTCAAGATTTCCAAGCAAGATTCCTATAATTTTCTGCCCCGCAACATACTTATGAAGTATGGTATAAGTCACTTAGACCTCCTACCTATGCATCACGAGGCCTTTGCTTGTTCCAGTTGCAAACAAGGCTCACAGAAAGCTTAACTCCTTAAGCCTGGACTCAATCTCCTACAGTTTTCTCATGAACAAAATACTGGATGTAAAGTCTGAACAAGTCACATCTGACAACTTTGGTAAAGTTTTTAAATCATCATACAGATGATGTTGACAACCACAGATGAGATAAAATATTAGCAGTACAGAGAAAGAAAAATATAGTAAGAAGGTTTGTTTTGCAAAAGTAGCAGGGGCTCAATTTTGCCCAATTTTACACAAAATGGGTTTTAATTAGAAAATTATTATTATGTTTATCTTTCCTGCTCATGGTAAGAAATAGTTGTTGGTTTTTTCCCCTGAAGCTCTTACCATTCTAGGTTTTATTTTGCTAACTGTATAAAGGATGTTTGCAAATTCAGCATTTAAAAAATGACCTCCCCATACATTAATAGTGTATACATCGTTTAAGAATTTTAAAATGCTTTAAATTTTTTTTTCCTAGGGTAAACTATTGATGTAGGTCTCTAAAGGAAAGGGGACTATAAAATTATAAATTATGAAAAAAAAAAGAAAATTATTAATTATAAAATCACAGAGATTAGAAAAAAAATAGGGATCTAATAAAGACTATCATACTGTTAGGCTTCACCTGTTAATTCCACACTGTCAAACAGTAAAAAAAAAAAATAATTTCATGGCTTCTTCCAAATGAGAGAACATGGCAGACTAGAAATCCAGATCTCATCCATGCATCTTACCATGTTGTTGCTCAAAATTGAGCATCATTTTACTAAATAGCTTTGGTGAATCCGTCTGTAAGAACAGCAGAGCTGCTATGTTCCAGAAACCACTCAAGTTTCCTGAGTCTGTCTACTTATTCCTCTCCACATTAAACTGTGAAAACCCCAAAGCTTTACATCTTATTTCAGACCTATAAATTTTACTTGAAAATTAATAGGCTGACAACTGTTATTTGTTACTTTCAGTGCATGCTAGGAGGTTAAGGAGTTGCAAGACAATGAAAATACTTGAAATAAAAGTGGGTATTTAAACAAAAAAAGTCAATTTGGCTTTCATGTACTAACTCTACCGTAGCCACTTTTTCCAGAAATCACTCATGGAAAAGCATGTGCATCATTTCATGAACCCTCCCCTCTCCTACACAGTGATGCAAGACTGCTAAAAGGCTCACCTATCTCAGGGGAGGAAGGGGGGAAGCGGTCTGAGTGGACATAGGATGCCTGCACTGTGTGACACACCAGAAGCCACAGTTTACAGCTGTGGCCCATATTGCAGAATGCTCTTCTGGGCTTAGAAAAATCTCTGCCATTCATCTGGGAATGCACAAAACCATAGCTCTGCTGCAGTGAGGGGAGGCAGGTCTGGATTAACTGAATCTCTTACTGACAGATTGAGATTTGTGTCCCAGTTTATATTACACTGTCCACCGGACACATGCACAACCAATTAATGCAGCATAAAAACCACCCAGTTATTTACTCTGTATGTTTGAAAACACAGTTGCTAATGGCTCTCCAGAAAGTGTAGCCTTGGTGTAAATTATGTCAACATCACCAAAAACTCTATGCAAGTTAATGAGACCTCAGACTACTGTTATTTCAGGTGAGTGAGGCCTCAGTGATATCAATTTCTTCTATCAGCTTTTGTGAAGCTTGTCACAAGGAGACAGAAACTTTCCAGCCACACGCATAAGAACAACTGAACAAGTATTCCTTATCCCTCTTGTTTGCTATAGATTTGAAAAACATGCTCTCAGTTAAAAATAAATAATTAATGATATAATTTTACTAGTAACTCCAACAGACACTGCTTTGGGGATGTACCCACAACACTGTGTAACTGTTATCTTAGAAAAACAAAACAAAACAAACAGATCACGTTCAATGTACATAACAGAACAGTACTGCACGTTAATCTCTAACAGAGTTCATATAACTACACTGAGGAAATCAAGAGGAGTTGCAGATGCCACTGTGACCTGTTATCTCAACTTTAAGAAGGGCTTATAAATGCAGTAACTCCCAGTAATGATCAGTCTATGTAACTCACTCTGAGCTGTAAGAGAAATGACATTAAGTCATTTTGCTACTCTTCTTTCCTTGAGGAGCAGTTCAGAGAGGCATTATCCTTCCAGTGTGTACAGCCTAGTGATGATATTTGATGTCAGCCTAAAATGCCCCAGATAATGAGAGGTTATTTTAATGTTGCATTCTCCAAGTGAAGTATATGATGCCCTGGTTAAAAAATCTCTATCAAAGGACATAAAAAGCACTCTATTCCATTGAATATGTTGAGGAAATCAAATATTGGCAAACACTATCAATTATAGAGTCAAAACTTTGTTGCAAATATTGTCCATAAACACAAGAGATGGGGGAAAAACCTAACAGATTTTCTTGGTATTTCTGAATGAAGTATTTCTGTGAGGTCACAAGTGCAAAAAGCCACTCTTTGGGCCTTCTAAAATACCTTCTGGAGCCTGGAGATATGATGGAACACTGTGCCAGACAGAGAGGGCTAGCAGTGCTATAGTGGGCAGATTTACTGAGGTCTTACATCATTTTCTCTCCTCGCCTGGAGTCACCAGCCTCTCTTGGCAATGGCATCCAGTATTTGGATAAAGTGCTCTGACTGCTGGCACCAGCCTTTCAAATGACGTCATGGGACAGTGGGAAGAGTTATCACAGAGAGGGATCATGATGGGGCACTGGGGACAATTATTAAGAAAGTAAAAACAGAGCAGACACAGAACCCAAACAGAAAATGGCACACCGGGGGGAAGGCCATACTGGAACGGTCATATTTCAGTGACCCTTCTGCTGCTGCTGCTCAGTCCCTTCCCTACTGTCGAAGTTAGTCACTCAGAAAAAAGAATCATGATGTGTTGAGAAAAATTTTCCTCTCCCTCAAGCTGTGAAACATCTTAGCTGAGCAATACTTAAATGTCAACACAAATGTGTTCTGGTGTACAGAAAAAAAGTATTATTATTAGAAATCACAGCTGCTATTGTGTTTCATAGTCAGGTGGATTATGTTGTCTAGAAATAGTTTTTTCAGAATAGCTCTTTGAAGTACCAGCTACATGCATACTGTAACCAATTTCATCTGCTCTATATGTCACTGAGAAGTACAAAGGTCTGAATTTCTTACCTGGTGACCAGCTTTTCCAAAGTTCACATACCTTGCGATTAGAGATTATGGTCTGAATTCAACTAAGTTAGCTTAATTTTGCCTGCTGGACATAATAATTTAAAGGCTGGTCCAAGCTCCTTGGACTGTAGGGGTTTACCACAATGGTTGGACTACCTGCATTGCTTCCCCACCCAACATTTTCTGCGTGGTTCAGCTGCATTTTGCATCTGACTAAGAACCATTCTTCCCCTTTGAATCTGAACAAGATACATAACGGAATTAATCTATCACTTTAAGAAATAACACTGTAAGAAATAACACTGCAGTGGCCACACCAAAATTAAGTATTGCTCAACTATTACAGATAGTTCCATACATGTTATTGAAAGTTTCCACTTTAGTGTGCCATGAATCAGACCATAAACGTTGTGTGTTGAAACTAAATTACTAATGTTTGATCAATAAACACATTTACTGTTCTCTAGTCTCATTGATTATTAAATGGCTTGTAAGGTCACATAAACAATTTTCCATGACTTCCAAAATAATCATACCCAGCATTTAATTTCCTTTTTCTCCTTAAGTAATATTATTTTAGGATTGACTTAAATCAATCTATGCTCTTCTCCTTTTGACATTCATTCTTAGAAGAAACAGGTTCTTCAACTGGTACCCAGTTTTGCCAGTGTCTAGCTGATTAATCATATTAAAATACAGCTAATCTTATTTTATCATTGATAATACTAAGATCATAACACCCACATTATATTTAGCTAATGTTTTTTTTAATTAGACAGTCATTGTTTACTTGTTTATAGCTTTGGCAGACTGAACAATGGGGCTAAAACTATGCTTCATCTCCTACTCTGACAGTCTTTAGGGAGGGGGCGGGACAGGCATGACAAGCTTTTAGATTGAAAGACTGATTTTCAAAAACTAATCTGAGGAATAAATATGCAATTTTGTAAGTGCTAGCATTCTCTTGCCTCCCTCCTCCACCTTTCTTGCACTCTTTCCAGTCCACTTGTTTTGTTTAAAATAGGAGGGGATATAGGGAAGGAGTCAAAATCTCTGACCCATGAAAATACATGCAAATTTGGCCAGGCTGAAGCTATTAAAAATTGCTAGCTGTGGCTGATCCTAAATCTGACCTGTTATTCTCGCTAGATAAAGCTGGCATAAAACCAGTGACAACATGAACTCTACATCCATTTCCTCTGATACGCATATCAGTAATTTTGCATTTTACTGGTAGCATATAGAGCAAGTAGAACTTTAATCTAGCCTTCTTGTGGGTCTTTAATTATATAATAAGATTTCAGTCCTCCATCTCAGCTGGACAATGAGATGGGCAGTAAACAACACTGAGGACTGCAAGAGGACCGAGAATTTGGAGATACACTTATCAAGAAACACAAATTTGTTTCTTCTATTCCTGTATGATCATGGGGAAACAATCCTACCCTAACATATGAACACAATGGAAATAAAGTTGCCCAGGCAACATTATAGTCAGCACTGCCTAGGTTTTAGCGCTTGACTTCACAGCTTTAACATTAATCTTCTCTCTAATTTTACCCTGTATATACGTGCTAAATTGTGAGAAGAACCACTCAAGATCAACATTGGCTGGTATCCCTGTTACACAAATAGTACCTAGCTTATCCACCACAATAAAAGGTGAACTGTAATTTAAGTCTGGAGCCCACCTGTTTGAAGACTGTATTCTCACTTACATTCAGATAAAGTGGTATACTGCTCCATGTTCTCCCTTTCTGCTAAAAACCCTCAAATTTTGCTTGCAAAGAAATAATTCCTCATTTTAATAAAAAACATTTACTGTAGCTTAATTATATCATATAACCATGTTTTCAGAATTGCTTCTTGTCACCATTTATCTAGAGAAATGAAGCTTAATTAAACTTGTGTATTTCACATTTTAAAAAATTTACTGTCATGTAAAAATTAAGATTGTTATGTTCAAGGAAAAGGCTATAAAACAAGGCACTGTAAAAGCTGTCTTTCCTTTTCCCTATGCATATAAAACCTTAATTTAGCACGTTACAAGATACAGTTTTACCAGCCAGAGCTATATCAGATGGTAAACTCTTTAAAGTCATCAGCAGTGTAATTACCATTCAGTATTACCGCAGGATATCACTCCTGCAGCAGGTAAGACTTTATCCATAATGCACACCAAATTAAGTTTTTATATGAGAAAATTGAAGAGTATTACTTAAAAGATTACTTATGCTCTAGCTTCAAGTTGAAACCTCACTTCCCTGTCCTATTACAAAAAGGGGGAAGGAAGATTTATGCATATCTATTAGAGCTGTTAAAGTAATCGGACTCTTCCTGGCAACAGCAGTTTCCTTACCAAAGCTAGTAATCATAGTTCCCACTTTTGTTGCTACATGATTCATTTTTGTAAGCTTAGTATATATTTCATAATATCTGACTATTTTTCAGTTGTTTTTTTCTCTCAGAAATTATTTATTTGAAGTTTGATCCATCTCTCATTGAAAACAAGGGAAAGATTCGAACCATCTACATGAATATTTGGATTGGTCCTTAAGGTCTAAGAAGTGACTGGCTGGCCCATCATTCCTGCATATGCAAAGAGATTTTCAGATGTTTTTGCCTCTTAAGTAAGGTGATAGAAGGAATATGTCTTCCTGCGCCTAATCTGAGATGAAGAGTATCAGTTGCACTAAAACCAAGTGACCTTAACAAAGGGGAAGATTATTCCAGTAATGCAGTCAGGTTAGCTTGCTTTATCTTTTATTCAAGTATTAACATCCAACAAAATGTCACCTGGAAGAACGAAAACACTTACCATGTATGCATGGTAGATTTAAATAAGAGACAGGACTTTGTGAGAAGTCTTTAGTTAAACTTCAGGGCTGAACATGACAGGAACAAAATGCTTCAGTGATAAGTGAATACAGTATTGAAAATGGCAATGCTATTGTTCACCACTTTGTTCTGTTACTCCCTGATTATTTGTCCTAAGTTACTATTTGCTTTAGAAAGAACAACACTCCAAAACATTTTCTGGTTCTAAGCATTTGTTCAGAATTTTGTGCAGTAGTGTATAAGTAGGTTTTGCATGGAAATTGTTTTCTTCTGCAATCCTGCAATAATTTCTTCTGCTATCATGACTTTTAAAGACCTTAACACACATGGACAATAACGAATCATTGTCTGTATAGGGGTGAATCGGGTGTCACAGCTGTGACAACTTCTGCAAGAAGTGGACCTACCCCAAGTAGTCAGCAGGCAGCCACATGGAAGACTTCTGAGCAGCAGGATGAGTTCACTGCCTTGTTCCTTCTTTTGATATTAGTATTTACTCCTGCTGCAGGTATCCGACTTCCAATCTTAGCTTATTTTTTGCTCTGATTTAACCTACAGGTCCATTATCAAGGACTCTTGATCTTGATACAATCAGTTTGTTGTTTGTTTTTTTTTTTCCTCTCTGGATCCCTGGCTCTCTGGATTCCTTTCTGACCCCGATGGTGAATTTGGCAGGGGGATGTTGGCTTTCCTAATCAACAGGCCTTCCTACCTGCCTCCAAGAAGCTCAAAGCAAGGAGACAACAGAAATACACAGCTGCTTTTCTAAATTTTCTGCTTAAAAAGGACCGTAAGGCCATACTTCATTTATCGTTTCCAAAATATTCCTTCCAATATTTTTCTAAACCATCTTTGCCTTTATCACCTATGTATTCCACCTTCTCCTTTGTCTCTCCAGTAGCCCTAGAAATGTGTCTGTCCTTCTGCTGCATATTGTTATAGATACGTATGGAGTAACACAGGTGGCCAGATTTAAAGTTTCAAAATTCAAATAAAAACAGCTTCATAGATTTTGAGGAGTTAAAATATCATCACTACAGGGCAACGAGGCTGACAATGCTGGTTCTGCTGCCAGTGACGACATGAAGCCAGAAGAAAGGGTCAGAACAGAGAATATGAAACCACTCTGACCTCTTCACCACAAGTTTACAAATCTTCAACTTTTTGCTAACTGAGGCATATTCACCATCTAAATAATGCCAAATAAAGAGTCTGCAAAAGAAAAAAAAAGTAAATTCAAGTCTTGAATTGCTTGCTGTGATCTCATATAGAAAGCTATGACAGCCACTACAGCAAAGCAAAGTGAAAGATATCCTTAGTTCATACTTACAGAAGTTAATTGTATATCATTAAACTTTTACTAATTTCTAGATGATGTTTTAGAAGCAATGAAAGCTGGGGGACTTCAGTGTTGAGAAATAGGGAAATTGTAATAATGAATTTGTATAATTGATTCCCATAATTGGTAAAATCCATTGACAGAAAGACTATTTACTTTTGGGTCCCACAAAGAGTTTAAGACAATCCTTGCTCATTAATTGTATTCATGCTGTGAAAAAATAAAAAGGATCAAAGTTTTCAGTACAGCTAATAAGATCCGTGAAAGTCATATTGAAATAAATGCATATCTTTCAAAACCAAAAAGTAAGATGCTGTTCAGGATATGCTTTTGATAACAAGTATTATGAACAGTTATATGTGATTTGGTTCTTTCTGGACAGATTTTGTTTGAATTTACAGACAAAATAATCTGTAGCTCAATACGAAAGGGAGTATGTTTGGAAGGAAGGGGGGATAGCATGCTAGCCAATGACAACTTGATTTTTCAAGCTTTACATACTAACTATATGTAAAGACACTCTTTAATCATAATCATGAAAAATTACCTAACACTTCCAATGATGACTAATTTTGACACCCTGCTAGTAGTTGATCAAGTCTCTCTTGCTGCACATATGCTAAGCACATAGCTTCCAGAATGTCTGGCGAAACACTGTATATTTTCCTTCACTTGGATTCATAAAGCGTGTTATGTCACTGTCTTACTTGGGCTTCTTCCACTTTTTCATCTTTCTGTTCTGGTATAAATGCCTGTGCAAGGTAACCAAGAAAGAGGCTTATAATCTGTTAAGTGTTTCACAGAACTTAGAAAACGCATCAGAGAGGCCTCAGTGAGGCACATGGTGCTATGTGACATACCCTTGGGTACACTGAACACGTCCCAGAAGCCCACCCAGTGCTGCAATGGGGTGTGCCTTTCTGAGGGCTCCTGTGTAGCACCTGGCAGCCCCACAGAGAAATCTCACATCAGCCAAGACATCTCAGAAAGAAGCAGATGCCTCTGTGTGAGTAAATCATTCAAGTTCAACATCTCTCCTTGTGAAACAAGGAAAAGATGACAGAAAAATCTCACCACAATTCAAGCTCAAGTAAGTTAAGAAAAGGTCTGTCTTGGTGCAGACAAGAAAAGGAATGAGCTCTCGTCCTAACAATTACAACTACTTCTCAGAGAAGCTTCCTTAAAAGACCTTCTCCTTCCCATTTGTCCTCCATCACTTCTTTGTCTGATTGAACACCTGCAAGCATTCACTCATTTCCCGTTTATTGGTAACTCGAAACTCACAGCATCCTGCACTGTAACACTGCCATAACATTAGCACAATCTAACAGTGAGTGGCTCTCTGTGGAAAGTAAGGGTCCCTAGTTGTTGCAACACTGTATCCATAATATATATTCTTGGCTTCACTTCTATTTTTATAGTATAATATAGGTATACATGTTAGAGACTACATTTCTGAAGCATCAGTAGGTTCCTTCCCATGCTTTTCCATCCATGATCCTTTTAAAAATACATGACTAGTCTTCTGAGTCCCTTAAACTCTTTACATTGTGACTAACCTTCTCATAAAGTTCAAGAAACAGAAAATTTAATCAACTCAGTTCCTCAAGCATCCTCTAGTTGAGGATGACACCAAGAGACAGGACTCTTTGCAGACATGAAATACAATAGCCTCCAAGCCACAACAACAAAAGCAATGTGGTATTTTAAATTTCATAAATACAAGCTCACTTGTCCCTGCTTCTTGTGTCTTCTGTATGCAAGAAAAGAATTCTCTTAGGAAGCATATGCTATCAGTATTTGTATTTTTCTGAGGTCCAAGAAATACACAGCTTAGAAAAACCTCCACATCTTCTGCACCTCCCATAAACCAGAGCTGCAGGCATAACACGACCCGAACTGAGAAAGTGACTGTGGCCTAAGCAATACCCCGTGGAACAACTGTAATGGGCATTGTCTACTACCTTGTTTACTTAACTATAGACATAGCAGGAAAGTAAATTGACATTTCTTTTGAAGGATACTGTTACTATGCTATAATCTGACTACAGAAAACCTGATTTCTCCCTTGCTTAAAATACTGCTGAGACTAAAGAGGTAAAATTCACAGAACATATTTCTGTAACACGGGAGTAACCACTGACAACTCAAGTTGCCATCTATCAAACAAACTAAAGGACTGAGGATATAACAGCTCTTGAATTTCCAGGACTAGCTATGACAATATTCCCCCTTGTGGCCTTGGGCAAGTTACTTAACCTCTCCAGATGAGAGTTCCTGTCTGTAAAAGTGAGGATAATGATATTTACTTACCTCTCTCAGAGGAGATGTGAAAACTAATTAAAATAATTTGTGTAAAGAGCTTTGAACCTGAAATGCACTACATAAAGTGCTAAGGAAATGGTGTTTATATAAAAGACTGAGGGGAAAAGATGATTCAAGTTACACATTAATGCACCAGTTTAAGAAAAAACCTACTTCGTTTTCCTGTCTTCCATTTTTATGCCCAATGAAAACTAAACATATAACTAAAATTTTCTACTATGAAGTAAGTTATAAATTATATGGGTATTGAGGCATTTTCATACTGCTGACCATTTGTACTCCCCTTTTGTCTAAACTTTGTCAAGGGGATGATTCAAGGAAGTAGTTACCAAAATTGCCCTTCAATATTCTAAAACATGCCATATGGATAGATTGTGATTTGTTAGATTTGTTAGGAATATTGATGTTTTCTTACCCATAAACATTGTAAGACCTGTTTCGGTCAAGAAATTTGGTGAATGTCATTGTCTTCAAAAGGGATTATATGAGGCCTTCGCTATATTATTTTACAATGGTGGAAAAACAGCGCAAGTGAACACAAGGCACTTGTCAGGAGGAGAGACGCATTCTTCTTTACCCACATTGTGTGGCTGGATCTCAAGAGCAGCTGAACATTTCATTTAGACTGTTTGCAAACACTGGAGTGCTGTTTGAGAACAGCAGTTTACCTAATGAGAGCAATGTGAAAGTAAGTTAAACCATACCAATACCATAACACAGCACCTGATAATCCCTGGAAGCAAGATATTTATCAAACACATAAGAAATTTATGGGGGTTTTAGGAAAAAAGAAAGTATCTCTTTAATGTTACCCACACACCAAGTCAAATTCATTGATAATCTACCAGACTATGACAAAGGAAATCTTAGAACTGTAAATTGAAGAATGATATCCCAAAGGTAGTAAAGACTCATTCTGGATAAATCTGCATCTGCATAATTAATGCTACAACTAGATCTTAACAGCACTTAACTTCTGGAGTAGTATTTTGTGATAGCCAAATAAATATTTACTGTCAGGTCAGAAAGCAGCACAAAATTCATTAAAATAAACAGAGAAATAAAACAAATATGTCTTCATTAGATATGTGAATTCTAATGAATGCTTTTGATCACTGTTAACATGATGACATTACCAAGTCGCGCTCTGTCAGAAAAATTACATGCATTGGATTAGGGTAAATTATGTTTTTGAAGGCTTCCTAAGAAAAAGAACAGATGTAATACAAAGCTAAATACTAGTACTGTAGCAAATAGCCAATACACCATACTTACTTATGGCTCCCTCCCAGTGCATGCCTGATGGTTAAGGGAATGTGTGAGGAAGAAAACAAAGAGCAGCTATTTTAACAAATAGTAAATAAAATTATTCTCACTATATGCTTCTTTGTCAACTCCACCAACATATCAAAAAAACCCCTCATTTCCCCCTGCCCCCAGGTCACACAAGGCAGCCTTACCACAAAGGGGGAAGAAACCAACTGCAGGACAGACCAAGGTGACCCAAACTGGCTGTCTAAACCGAACAAGACAAGGTTTGCTTTTTGGTTTGGGTGTTTGTGTTTTGGGTGTTGTTTGGGTTTTTGTTTCCTTAAGGTTGTTTTACCTTGTTAGAAAAACAATAAACCCACCAAAGGAAGAAACCTGTTCGTACACATTCAGGCATCACCATAGGAGGTTATTTCAGAGCCGACTGTACAAGGTGGAAGACTAGATGATAACGAAGCAGCATGGAGGGATGGCTGATTGAGAGCCATATTTATATGCTTATGTCATTTAAAACCTGGGCAAATCAATGTGTTCTTACATCTCTGATCAACTAGTCTAGTTCTTACTGACTGTCTCTTTGCATACATTTAAACACAACCCAGAGTATGGAGTTCAGTACTTTTATTTAAAATATATGTTTTCTTCTTTGCTTATGATTAAAAGTTACTAATCAGACAGATCGGAACTGTTGATTAATGCACTTCATAATTCTGCAGATGGCATAATTGCTTTAAAATCCATTTCTTGATTAGCATAAAAACATGAATAAAAGTTTTTGTCTAACGAGGAAAAAAACATGACTGCACATGTAAGCAGATTAACTTCACCCTCAGCATCACTATACCTATCCTGTTACAAACCAAAGGATTAGCATTCTGAACCCTAGTGAAAAACAGCAACCAAATTTATCTCTAGTTTAATATATTTCTCGTTGGATAATTCTGTTATGATTTTCAGAGTGTACACTTGATCTTTAAAACAGTTAGATACTATTTCAGGTTATTGATGTTGAAATTGGAACAACTGGAACTAATCTGAATCCTGTGTTACTTCATTTTTTTGTCTGTAAATTTTAATTATTCTGCTTCTTTATTACATTTTCCAAATGAAAATCAGCCTTGGGGACAAAGATTAGAGAAGATGTTTATATCTCATAACATATACTGGGCAGCATTGTGGGGTGTGCATATGGAGTGTTTTGTTGCAGGGCTTCCTTTCCCCCTCTAAATGAGCTCTGTGATGCATTTTTTACTTCAAGTTGGTTGCTAATCATTCATAGATACCAATATCCTGCTGGTCCCTGTGCTTTTGAAGGGTTTTCTTTGTTGTGTGGGTTTTTTTTTCTTTTGTTTAAACAAGTTGATTGCCATTTTCAAACACCTACATAGAAGTAAAGCCAAGATGAATCCATATTGTCAAAAAGTTATTCTGATCATTAACTTTTTAAAAACTGCAACATTTCATGCAGAAAAGTAAAATTATAAAAGATGAAGAACCTAAAACAAATCAGCTATCCTGGATAAAGACACAAAGCTCTATGAAGACACTGACAAATAAAGTAACACTCCATGCGTTACTTTTTCTAAAGAAACAAGCGTACACTTTTGATTTTACACAGGGCCTAAATTAATTCCTCCTCTGATAATTTTAATTACTTCAGTAAAACCTAGCAATAGCAGTGTGTAAATTTTGTATCAAAGCTCACATTTGTGTTTCCCAATTAGATATAATACTTAACCTTAAATTACACAATTATTTCATTTGCCTCTGTAAGTCATGCTAAAGAACTCAAATTTAAGTAAGAAAAGCTAATCTATGTTGCAACTAGAACTTTCCTTTTCCTCAGATAAGTCAGTCTTCCATTAAAATGTAATTAGAAAGTATTTTATTTGGAATTTGCTCTTTGTTAAATCAAAGCTTGAGTGATCATCAACAAGATCTTCCGGATAATTTTAATTAAAAAGTTCTTGTTTATAAAGTTTCATAGTTCCTTCCCTTCTTACCATTCACAATACCGTCTCAGAGATTACCAGAGAGGAGACCCTGTCATGACATATACGTTCTCTTTCCTTTCACGGGCAGGATATGCAATGTGCTTCAAACTTATCCCTGAACTGCTATGCCTCATAGGACTTCAAGATGGAGTCAAACTCCATCTCGAGTGCCACAAAAATTTTCCTCTTGGCATGCAAGAACTTTTATTGTTATTTTAGACATATTTTATGTATATACACACACACACTATATATACTTATTTTTCTTCTCTACAAAAGAAAGCTAAGATTTCTGCAGGATATGTCAGACTCAACACAAGTGACACACTTATTGATTGGAAAGGTGGTGGATTTTTTTGTGGAGACATAGGCTTTAAATGGGCTGAAATAAAATATGGATAAAAATATTATTTTATAAATCCTAGCATTCATCAGCAAGGCAGCATTCCAAATTACAATATGCAGTGTTAACTGAAATAAAGTTGTCAGAGTATGTTTGGATGAAAGGTGAATGTGATGAAAATAAATGAATTTAAAATAAACAGAAGAGTCTCAAGTGTAGTTCAAAAGCACATGCAGCTTCAAATGAGGATTTATGAACTAATAAACTATAATTATTCTTTTGTTCTTCAAGGCTACACAGTAAACCTGAGAGACTGAAACTACAGTCTTATAAGTAGATACAGTATTGATAATCTGTTTGCAAGGTATCTTATATTTCAAACAATAGTCAGCATATTTTAATGATTTTCACATTGAAGGCAGTAGCAGTGGCACAAAGAATAGCAGCTGTGTTGAGACAGGTAACTGCTGTCTGAAAAGCAGTGTCTGTCTAGCATTTTTCTTCTGTTAAAGCTTTGGTTTCATGGTTTCTGGTACCTCCTCCAGGCCTCAGACATTCACTATTTGTACAGTAACAGCAATATGAAATTCTGTAGTATTTTCTTCATGCAAAGAGAAGGTGGCTTCTGAAGAAAACTATTGTTAAAGTTAAAAGAAAAACAAAGGCCCCTCTTCTCTTTGATCGAAAGGTGAATGATTTCCCCTGTTTATAAAAAGACCCAAAAGTTTCCAGTGGAGCTAAAGACCTCAGCAGCTACAGTGCTGTCTCTTTGTAATTCAAATCGAAAATGTACACACACACACTTAAACAACACTTAGCATAAAATGTTATTGTTGCTGTGAGTAAATGCCATTATCGGGCAAACCCAGTAAAACCACTGGCCTATTAAGATTTTAATTATTATTCCTTGAGCTAAAATCCACTATCTAAAAACAACTATCAATGTCCATAAATTAGCTTTCAGCTAAGTTTTACGTTATAAGAGCTAGTAATTGACATCAGGTATAATGCCACCCATCTCTTCAGTGGAACCTTGCAACCAGACCTTCTAGGACTTCAGAGGGAGAGAAGACATCATTATGTTTTGGCTTGATCTCCATCTTCCTTGTGATAGAAAACATAAATATCGATGGTAATTAAATGTTTCTAGTTATTATCTCATCCTACAACCTGTTTCAGCTCAATGTGAGCAGAACAAAGTGTTTTAACAAGCAGCATTAAAGCATTGTTTATATTGATGAAAAGATATGACATAATAAAAAGAAGAAAGGGATAAAAAATGATATATAAAAGAATTATGCTGTTTCCAAATACTTCCAAATTTTAAAGTATAGTCTGTCAGTCTAATACTGCTGCAAAAGTGAATAAAAGGAATAATAGGATATAGACAGGGAAGGAGGTTTAAGTTTTAATAATTTACACAGTCACCTGTTCTTAAAAATATATCATCAATTTTAAAAAAATTAGTAAAATTTAAACAAAAGTATTTTAAATAAATCATTAAGCTCAAGGTCTAAGTCCCTGGAATAGCATTTATGCGGTACTTGGATGACAATTCTTCTGCTGGCTCTGCATGTTTCACCCTCACGGTGAAGATGAATCAGTTTGGTCAGTTGGTCTGATGAGGAGGGATCTGTCCTGACCCACACCTCACGGTCACTTCACTGCTGCATGAAAAACTGAATTCTTGCACAAGCAGAATGCAAGCTTTAGCTTGGATTTAGAATGCCTGTTTCCTCCCTTGTCTAAGGGGAGGGGGGCAGAAACTTCAATAATGCCAACATTTTTTGTTTCCCAAAAATAAAAATAAGGAAGAATCCCAAGTCTTAAATTGATCACTGCCACCAGCATATTGTTCTCATCCGTTTTCTGAGACTCACTGTCCAAACAGAGCAAGATAAACGTTCACAGTCTTCCATTAAGAACCACTCTCGATGTGAGCACTCAGTCAAATGGTCTAGGATATAAAAGGCACTATAATAACAACAGCAAAAACCCACAAGCTATGCAGACAAAGCAAAACCACAAGCAGTTCTCAACCATCTCTCACATCCTGGCCTACATGCATCACACAGTTGCTTTTTAGCTTTGCAGAGCCCAATTACCTTTTTTTTACCCCTCCAAGTTTCTACATTCCTTCCATAGATGGAGAAGAAACATTCAGCATCAAAATACCTAGGGGTGGAGTTTAACACGGAAGAAAAACAAAATTCAAAAAAACCCCACACCACACACATTCAAGGCACATTCCCCACATTCCCACTTTCCCCTCTTTCAGACGCTTTAGACCTAAATCAGTACCTAAAATCAGATTTAGTAAAGCATGAAAACAAACCAGGTAACAAAAATAAGCAAGACTGTGTCATACCTCAGATGGCTCTTCCTAGAAGAGGTGGTACTTTTCCTATTTGCCTTTTATTTTTGTTAGAAACATTTATTAAGACCTAGTTCTTTCACAGCCAGGCAGCCAGTAGCTCTGTCAGGGCTTCTGATAGGTAACATTATCAAAGTTTACTATAGGAAAGACAAAGTGCTTGACTAGATGAAATAGCTACAAGCTTAGCTTAATAAACTACTGGAAGACAATGTTTTAAGCCACAGATATCTTTTTAAGGTCTGTCAGGTTTTAAAAGTTTCAAGAAGATCTAAAAAAAAAAAAATAAATATATATATATATATATATATATATAATCACTACAGAAAAACTTCTGTAGTTTTTATTCAGTAATCTGGGAATTTATTTTTTTTTTTAATGTTGTTGAATAGTGAAGCATCTCACTTTAATTTCAGTAGCTGAACACAAGGGAGAAGGCATCTGACAAGTAGGTAAACTTTGGTTTCAGAACAGCAGCTGAAAATGTGAACCCCATCCCCAGTTTTACCAGACAGGAGTTACCCAACTCTGGCTAAGCTGCCTGTGGCACTAGTAAAGAAGAAACAAGCACATTTTCTAAGATTAGCCATCTGTTAAACCAAGGCTAATGTACTTGCTTGCTCTGATACGTATTTGCGAGGTTTATGTCGCTGTATTGGTTAAATGCTTCAGCACAGACATAAGTGGAAAAGTCTTTGAAATTGGACTCAAATGCAGAGTCTGTTCCCAACCTTGCAAGGAAATCAGCAGATGGCCTTCAAAAAGCCAGCTAAACTAGGATTAAATAAGTGGCAATAGATTCCTAGTGCCGCATTTGAGCATGGCACCAGATATACCAGTGGATCTGACTCTTGTATGAGTTGACGTCTCATGACATGGATGGAGCAAAGGGATGACACCTTGAAGTTGCAGCAGTGTTTGTCCAGCTTTCAGATGTAAAATAGCAAGTGCAGAGCATTATTAAGAATTATAAGAATGCACAGTTATTTTGAGATACCTGTGACAAGAGATGTCTAAATTACAATTTTCCCCAAGTGAAGTAACAGCAGGTATGATGATCCAATTCAGTAGTTTCAAAGTAATGACTTTTTAATATCATCACATTAAACTTAAAGAAAATTTCTAGATTCCCCCATCCAAAGAAAAAGCAGTCAGAGTAATTTAGGATTCTTCATTCCCATATAACCCCGCTCAGGTCCACTTTCTGTGCCCTCTGCCTCTCAGCTATCATTCCTCCCATATAATGGCAAGTCCGAGAAAGATGGGGTCATTCATTACGATCATGGGAAACCCAACTTTTCCAACATTCTAAATAACTAAAAAACCAACCAACCAACCAAAACAAAAACAAAAAACCCAAAACACAGAAGTCCAAGTGCAAAGGAAGTCCTGATCATACTGGTAAGGGGTGCAGGCAACACATATGCAATGGCAAGAAAGTGTTAACTGCTAAACTCTAAGACTGATGCAAAAGTCTTAGAAACACAACTCCCATTGATTTTAATCCTGTCCACTAACAATTATTCATGAGCCAGATTTCAAGTCCAACTAAACCACAGACACAATAGAGCTTCTGCTAAGGTCACTAGAAGTTGTTGCTATTCCTACCGGAGTAAACATTTAATATTTGCACAACAAGATAAAATAAAGGGATGCCCCACACACGTTTCTTCTGAGAACAAAGACTGAAAACTGAAACTTTGTTGATAAAAGCCATTTATTTATCCATCCTGTTTCTTCTTGTTGTGCACTGGTCCAAAACCAAGAATCCCAGTTCTCAACTGCTACCTACTGAAGTAAATGAAAGACCAGTGGACAGAAGGGACTTTGGCCATTCATACTGTGTGAGCACACTCATCGTCAGCCACCTTAAATCAGAAATTATATGAAGTGACATTTGACAGTGTACAGACAAGAACTTTGTATTTTCCTCCATCTTTCTGAATATGTATTTGGTTATAAAAGAATCTGTATCGAGGCATAAAATTCAGAGGTCCCTTTGAAATTAGCATTTTGCACCATCAAGTGCTGAGTTGTCTAGTACCCTGCCCTAAACTAATGCCTGAATCAATAACATGGTCAGGGTACATTACAGAAGGGAATACTAGATTCACTTTACTTCTATGCATGAATGTACTTATGTAATAATTTATAAGTTATTATTCTCTTTATGTACTGCACTGGGAAGAAGAACTACTAAAAAAAAAAAAGTCAAGATTCTTCACAGATGCAGTAATGCTGGGGAAGAATATTTGGGAATGCCAAGCTGGGAATGCATGATATCCTAAATGTAATGCAAGGTACTTCCTTCAAGACAAGTGCCAAGTCTACCCTGTTAACAGACACAATTTAGCAATAAGAATCAGCGCACTTTGCTCTATTATAAACAGTTAAATGTAGATTTGCAACAGGGAGAAACAATCACCTTTCTTCCCTCCCCAACCATGTAACAAGGAAAATCAATCCTGCTATGAGCCCCTCAACTCATCTAGAGCATTACTACTTACTGTGCAGCTCCATAGCAGCATCTAAACAAAGGTTTCCAGCCTCCTGCTCTGCCCTTGGCCATGCAGTCATTCCTCTTCCTTTGCACTGGCACTCACGCTCAAATGAGTAGGTTATGAGCAAGTCCAGTGATCTCAGCCAGCCAAAATAATTACTATTTTTCCTCTCCTGGATCCACGTTCTGTTGGCTCAGTTCCTTGAACTGACTTACCATCTGGTCATACAAGACCAAGAAATAGCAGAAGAGGGGACAGGGCCACAAAGTCAGGGGTGAAAGGGACGAGGGGAAAGTTTGACAGCAGTCCGAGCTGAACTACTGTAGGTTGGCACCCTCTCTACTCTGGTGAAGGATGTGTCCTTCTAGATACCATATCACAAGAAAACCAGAGTGTACTGTACAGTTTATTATTACCTATGTGGAGACAAATTCTGCTTCTGGACAAAGGCATACCAATCCTGGTATGACTGGAGGAAGTTGCATATAAAACATGTATGTCATTAATTTGGTGTAATGTCTAATAACAATCAAACCATTTGACCTCTGCCTGCTCTAATTCTTTAGAGTTGACTAAATTAACATCAGAAAAAGACCATTCATTAGTATCTGGATTTCCCATGGATAAGACAATGAGTTCCTATAGATTTGTATCATTTGGTAACGTATTTCCAATAACACCAAGTCAGAACAAAGCTATGAAAGCTTTGAAAGCTATGAAAACAAAGCTATGTTTTAAATGTATGTCTGGTTTCTTAGGTATAGCTAGTTATTCTAAACAGTCATTCATAAAACAATAAAATACATTCTTCTGAATGTTTCAAAATAAACTTGCACTACAGAAAACAGGAATTTACTAGTAAATTTACTATTTAAAAGCGTCCTTACATTAGAAGTCATCATCTACAAAAGCAACCCATGCTGCTCAGCTTTTAGCAGATTGAGAGAATGAATTTCCTTCTTCCTACTGCTGTTCTCTCGTTTTCATCAGTCTTGTTAGCTCTCACCTTTCTTGAGGAAAGGGTTAACCCTGCCTCTAATTGTGAGTCTTCTTTAGCTAAAGTAAGATAAAGCAGGATTTAAAGGCCATTTTCAACTAGCTTCATAATACACTAAAAGGTCACTTGCTCATTCAACTAATTCTGACTTTAAGTTCAATGGCTTCTTTTAAAGACACTGATCTTCAAATTACTTTTATTTATAGAACATAGAAATTAAGCCCAGATTTTAAAACAAATCCCAGCAAATGCCCTATAAATTTCTAATCTTCTATATTCTTCAATTAACTGTAGTAGCTCTGGTTACCTAAAAATATTTAAAGATATTTTAAGATTACAAAAATTAAGACTTTTCTAATCAACATACAGAGATCAGTCATTCACATGGTGTCAAAATAAAGGAACAAAAAAAAAACAGCTATGTGTAATGTGAATATCATTTCTCTTTTTCAGTCCATATTAGATAGTTCCTTTATCATCATTAGAGAAAGCAAGCAGCTGATTGTAATATATCTTAATATTGCCAGGAGAACTGGATAACAACTTAACATTGTAAAATGTGCATGTTGCCTCTTTAAATTAGCAGATTAATTTAACATATCTTCAGTGTAAAAAAATTCACAATACAATTTGAGAGTCAAGAGTTATATTTCACAACTGTATAGGAAGTTATGCCTACCTTTGAGACTGTTATTAATCTAGGAGCACTATTAAAGCTTGTTTCTGGGGAAATTCATTATGGGAAGAATTAATTTTTCTTTCAGTTGCACCCCAGGTCTTTCAAGATCAACAAATTTATTTTCTCAATTTATTTAAATTACCTGCTGAAATTTTGTTATAAGAGTTGTGGAAAAGAAAGAGGAAACAATACAAAGTCTGCATTAATGCAGGAACCTGACAGCCTGGTTTATGTAGTTTCATATTCTAGAAAATAGTCAGACTGCAGTGTCTCGCTTCAATTACATATATTTATGGGAGGTCATTATAGATAAATATACACAGATATCAAAATTTTATATAATACTATTATAGCTACACAGACACTCCACATTCAAAACAGTATGTAAATGCATCCAGTCAAGTATTTCTGACCTATTTTGTTGAGTGCATTTTTACATATATAATTGGGTCATGTTCCACTAATATCATGCTTTCCTTTTCAACTCATAATTATTCATTTATTTTATCACATTTGAACAGCTTCTGCTAATCCTATTCTGTGTCATATTTGGATTAGAGCAGTGTAGAACTTTAACATCATTTTAGCTGACAGACAGAATTTCTGGCAACCCTAAAGACGTGGGCTGAAAAGGCTGCAGAGTGAAATGTTTTCCTTCATGCACACCTATTAGTTACAGTCCCAGGCTGCATTAAGAGACCTGCAAACAAAGCTCCAGATACAAAAAGTGTTCTAAGAAAATGCTTCAATCCTTTTTATGATTAATATCTGCAATCCAACTACTAAATAATTCACAAAGAGCACTCACTTTCAGACTGCTAGGTGGGTCAACACACCTGGAAGCAATAGCTATTTACATAATACAGATTAAACCATTGGAGATGTGCTAGGATTTATAAATCATTTTCATGGTAACTGTAACAGCTATTTTGCAAGTATCTCCCTTCCACAGTTCCCTCTAAGAAACCCCCTTCCTAGATTTCTGCAAGTCTTCTCTTTTTATAGTATTTTGAAAGTAAAAATCATTAAGTAGTAGTCAAATTGTCTCCTCAAATCAATGACACAATGAGGTCAGGAAGAGTTGTACTTCCATGGTAATATAGCAGGTTGAATGCTTCCTGCATACTCTACAGCTGTGCATAAAATTTGTCTATATTTATCACAACCCTCTTCTCCCCCAAACTTAGATTAAAATAATGCTGTTTCCAAGGTAAATATTCTAGAGTTAAGAAAAGCAAAAGTGAGATCGCTAGTGCAAAATTAATTCAGCCCCCTAGTGCACCACTTTTTTTTTTTTTTTTTTTTTTTTTAAGGCTCTACTATTTTTCTCCACCGGATCCTGCTTCATTTAGTGCACAGGATGCTCTGGGGATTAATTTAGGTTATATAGTGAAGGAGACTCTCAGTAGAATTCCAGCTTCATTTGCTGCAGTAATAGGAAACTGTGTAATAAATGCAGCAGACTATTACCTCCAATCCCTTCCTTTCCATCACTTACTCCCAGATCCATTCCCCTTTTCCTTCCTATTTCCCTGACTCACAGTCACTGCCTCCAAGTTGTAACACCATTGACCAGGCATTTCACCTCTTCTCTATAACTTTTCATCTCCAAGAATGGCATCTGCCTCCAGGTTGGTGCCACGACCTGAAGAGGCATAACAGGGACAGGCTCCCTCCACATGCTGTCTGAGCAGCTTCAGGGATAACATTAGCTCAGGAGAAATGGGATATGGAGTTTCCATATCCAGAGCTCACTAGTCAAGATGAACTGTTGTGACAAGTTACCATGAGATCCTGAGATAACCAGTGTATGAACAGTAAGACAGAGCACCTACTACCTATTGTGGTGGGACAGAGCTCCCAGATTACAGGTATGTTCTTGATGCTTTGCCATTAAGTTCATGGAGAGAAATAACCAAATTCAGCCTTGCTAGACACAGAAATACTGCCAAATTATTGCTAACACTACACTAGTCATTTGACCTTATTAATATTACAATAACTATTTCAACTTTTATTCATTGTCAGATCACAGCAAAGACTTCTGAATGGATAAATGCTAAGAAGTAGCTAAAGCCCAATGTCAGTTTTACACGCAATCCTACGAGAACAACTGAATATAGCTTTTACTTAAATAAGTAATTACCACTAGTAATATATTAAGCTTCTAGGAGCTGTTAATTAATTTGAACCTATCACATCAAGATAAAGAAATTGGGTAGCAGCCTTTTTTACGTTGATGCAACACCAAGTTAGCCAGGGTGTAGGTGGCAATGACAGAAGCATGAAGTCATTACTGAGCATTAGAATCACAAACAGATCAATATGCAATTGTGGGAGTGACCAGCATACACAGTGACTGCTATTAATTGAACTCCGGTTTAGCTGAAACTCTCGTGTGACATATTTTGGTCACGTACCTCAGAGTTGTATGTCGCCGGTGTAGTGGGCAGGAATGGCAGCTGGCTAGTCTGGAAAATCAATTCATTTTTATTCATTGCACTCAGATTTCAGATTAACAAAAGTGTAATACTATGGCTCTATTCCTACATTTCTAAATGATCCTATTCTAGTTATGTTTCACATCCAAACTATAGCATGGTAATTGTAATACTTGGCTGGGGTCCTTTTCTCCGACAGACTTAAGCTCCACTAATCATGACTACATGACTTATCACGTAACAGGGTTTCTAGTCCCCAAATCAAAAAGCAGATAAACATTTAAAGTAATTTGTAAAACAAAATCTTCTGCCAGTTTCATATTTTAGTTCTAATTCGTTATTTTTGAATACCTATGATAAACACACTTAAAGGAGATAAGGAACTCACAAAAAAAAAAAATCCACCTCAACTTTCTCCATGATGTTCAACACATGGTCCTACAGACAGCTAACTTCTGGAAAAAATTAAACAAACATCATTAATGATCAAGAATTAAGAAGAAATCAGTGCCATAAACATAGGTATATTTCTATGCTTGTTATAAGAGAATGTTATAGATTTTCTCAAGTTGTTTGAAAAGTTCCAAATGCTACAATACTGTTTGGGTTAGTCAGTTGAGACTGTTTTTCCCAAAGATAAAAAGATAAATTTAAAGTTTCAGATCTCTCTACCACTACTCTCACATCACAAAACTAACCCATAATTTAAGGCTATATCAGGATCTTTCATAATGGAGATAGGTTTTCACACAGGGGAAAACAACTCCAAAAATCAATGAACTGTTTCAGCATTAAATTTATCACTTCACCTACATTTCTGCATAATATGGCTTACAACACCGCAGCTTTTACATCCTCGCTGGTGGGTACCCTTAAGAACACTGTACTCCTGGTTTTTACATCACCTGCCGATTTCCTTACTCATCACATACATAGTACACCTGTTGTATCCCACTCTCAAGGGCCACATGTTCCCACAGTTGTGAGCAGCCTCAGTGCTGCCTCAGATACCAGCCTGGAATACCTATACTATAAACTCGTGTTTGTGGGTGCTTTATTCATCTCTTCACATGTAATACTGGTTTTTATTCAGCCTGAAAAATACAACATCCTTTTAAGCAATGCTATCAACTAATAAGATACTTAGTTTCTTTTACATGTCTTCAATCCTCTCTCTTACAGTGGTTCACGTTTGTCTCCAATCACCATTTGTAGTTTCCCTTTCTACTACAACATTTAGCCAACATTAACTCCCTGAAATACCTGTACTAACTCTACTCCCTGTATTCACCTGATTTTGTGAAATTTTCCTGAAAAGAAACTTCACAGAGCAAATTCATAACAGCAAGAAATTGAGGTAAGAAGTCAAAATCATCTATTTGTTAAATTTAACCTTTTAGAAAGTGAGTCATACACAATAATATATTCTGCTTTTATAAAGTTAAATTTATGGACTTGCATTCTAATCTGACTGATCTAAACAATTTTTCAATTTTCATATTGCATAAGTCTCAGCCACATTAAAAAGGCTTCTTTCTAGTGCATAGTCTAGAGAGATTCATTAAATCTGTAGGGTTTAAGTAGCTCATAAAAACAAGACAGCAAAGCTAGACAGAGCTATTGACATCTCAAATTATGAGCAATACAATGAGAAACAACATATGTCACCAGAACTACTAACTGCTAAATTATGGTATTCCACAGTTTTAACTACTTTTTTTGCACACTATTTGATAGACTTCCATTGGCTAAAGCTTCCAAGCTTTAATAAAATAAATGTAGACCTATAATGTACTTCTTTTTGAAGAGAAGACAGGGAATATATTTAACTCAACCTTTTCTTATACACATTCCGGTTCCAAAAGTTCATCTTAAATTCCAGTTCAATTTACTTCATCCTTCTTCAATGTTTCTGACAACTCTTCTTTGGCCTACATGCTGAAACCAACAAGTCTTAGAGATATTTAACTTCTATTAGTCTTTACAGGATTAAACGTGCACAACAGATCCTTTTTCCTTGCTTGCTCTCCTAGACTAATGTCTTTGGTTTCCTCATTAAAATATCCTTAAGGCCACAGAGAATTTCCAGTGTTGTATATGACCTCTTCAGAAAGTGATGATAGGTCAGGAACACAATTCCCAAAGTGTTTGGCATCCTCATCTTTCAGTTAAGCTCTGTATGTATCAAAATTTCTGATTACATCAGAACTGCTTCTATTTGCCAAGGTTGGTCTTCAGCCATTCACCCTCTTGGAACACCTAAAGTAAGCATTCATTTACCCACCAATCTCCTGAGGGTATGTTAGGTTTTGAGTATTTGCAGCATCAACCTATAGGTAATATTTTTAATCCAAAAACACAGTCAGATAAGGAAGTAAGATGAATCTCTCTTCCATTACAATTAATAACCAAAGAAATAGTGACTACTTACATATTTTATCCAGTATATTGAAAATGTAAAAAATAAAGAACAAATCCTAAGAACAAGACTGGAAAGCCAAGTATCTTCATTCTGAAGTCCTTCAGTGAGAGAACTGATTTGAAGGAACAGATCACTATAAAAGACATATTCACCACTAAGGAAAGGAAGGCAGACAAAGGTGTCTTTATGGAAATGATAAATGCACACTTATTTTCAGAAGAGAACTCAGGGCTGCTGAAACCCAAGTCATTGAGGACACTTGCAGGAAGCACAAAGCTAGGAGCTAGGTGATCTCACCAAGACAGAAATATCTTTACAGCATTTTGCAGTATTGAGAATTACCATTCCAGCATTTGTAAAACCTGTTCTGTGATGCCCAAACCACCATATATGGTGTTAAGGTTCCTGTGCTAAGTTTCTAAATTCCATACTAGGCAACAAGTGCCTAACAGCAAGATATTTATGATTTTTCAGCATCACAGTGTTTAAGATTATTTGCAGACAAAGGACTAAGTAACCTGAGCACAAGGTTAAACAACCAACCACCATCCCAGCCATCAATTGTCCAAATATTTTATGATTTGATTGCTTAAAATCATTGTCCTATGTTGTTAGGGTCCAGGGTCCTGTTATGAGCAAGTCAAAAAAAGACAAAGAAAAAAGCTGGCTGTTTGGGGATTTGGTTTTTTTAAAAATGTTTTCTTCAATTATTATGAGGTATAAATTAAAGTCTTTCACTATTATTGGAAATTATTACTTAAAGCTTTGGAACTATTTTCTGAAGTGTGCTCACTACCACTAGGAATAAAAGCATAAGGACTTAGCTTTGTTTGAGGAACATGTGGGGAATGAAAGTTTGTTGCACAGTTATTCCTTGGAATTTTATAGTATTCTCACATCTGAGCTCTGACCCTCCTCCCCCATTTCTCCCCCAACAGAACAGTCAAAAAAGAGTTTCAGCACTTGTTGATGTGGAAAAAAGCTTACAGAACTTTTAGGGAAAGAAATAGCAAGTGACAGAGGATAACTCTTCACAGGCTTCCTTTTTTTGGTACTTGACACCGGCATTACAATCATCAATTTGTAGGCTTTATAACTTCTTCTTTACATGCAATTTTTCTTTATTAAAAGAAATTCTTGTTTGCATTAAAAATTAATTTAGCAGCTCTAGATCATTGGTTAGTCTAGCCCTTTTGTTCTAACTTAACTGATAGACAACTAATACAGGTAATTTGAACAGAACAATTACACATGTTCACAATGTCCTTAAGAATATAAAATATCCTATTTGCACACATATTTCCATACTTACAATAAAAACTGTATATACATAAAAACTGTATAATGCAAGGCTCAGTTCTGATGAATTGGAGAGACTGTTTTCACACCTAATACTTAAATGCTCAAAGTGTGGCTACCCAAGACAATAGTTCAAGGACATTCTTAAAGTATCCTGGCTAAATGACACCTATTTAGCATCTCTGAGTTCACTCCTGCAAATATAGAATGACAGAGAATAAGGGAAGGCATAAGCTCCTAAGAATAGCAAAGACAGGCTGTCCTGGTTTGAGTGAGTGGCAGGGGTTTTTTGGCAGCAGAAGAGGGAGCTACAGCAGTGGCCCCCTATGAGAAGCTTCTCAAAGCTCCCGCAGCTCCAAGTTGCGCCCATCTTTGCACCAAGGCCAGGTCAATAAGCTATGTCTCCGAGATAACATATTTAAGATGAGAAACCTGGAAGGAGGAGATGGAGTTGTGAGGAGAACATCTGTGCGAACACTAAGGTCAGTGATAGAAAGGAGGAAAAGGGGGGGAGGTGTGCTGGAGCAAAGACTCCCCTGTACCCCATGGTGAGACATCAGGACCACCCCCTGTTGCCACCCATGGAGATCACAGGTGGAGCAGATATGGATTTGCAGCCTGTGGGGGGTCCCAGGACAGGTGACTGTGTCCGAAGAAGGTCCCGCTGTTGTAGTTCAGCACTGGGAGGACTGCAACACATGGGTGACCCACACACCCGTGGTAGTGACTCATGTCAGAGTTGGCTTGTGGAGGGAGGACTGTCTTCTGTGAGAGGGGGATCACACTGGAGCTGAGGAGGAATGCCAGAAGTTCCTCCCTCCCCAAGGCAGAAGAAGCATGGGGACTGACTGTACCCTCCCTTCCCTGGCCCCTGCACCACTGGGGGAGAGGAGGTAGAGGTATTGGGGGCAAAGCTGAGCCCCGGAAAAAGGGAGGGATGGCAGAAGGTGTTTTCAAGATGCAGTAATGCTTCTCGTAGTCCTACTCTGTATGTTGTGTTGTTAGTGTCTGTATTAAATTTGTCTTCTTTTTTCCTTAACAAGCCTGGTTTTTGCCTGTGCCTTAAAGGATAAGATGATCCCTCCTGTGCCTTAAAAGATAAGATGATCCCTCCTTGTCTTTATTTCAAGGGTCTTTTGCCTCCTTCCTTCTGAACTCTGCAGTGGGGCAGGGGGGAAGAAGGAAGTGAGCATCATCTTTGCTTATTTCTCCCTTCTCAATGTTGAGGAGAAAGGGAGGAGTGAGCAGCTGTGTAGTGCTTAAAGCACAACACATGCCCACAGTCACAAAAAACACAACCATGCCAGACTAAAAGTATACAAGTTGTGCAATGGTAAAAAAGTTGTATACCGTACTTAGATCCATATAGTCATGTGTGCACATTTAACTCTGCTAAAGCAGTAACACTATTACTTAGATTCACAGCACCACATATGCAGTCAAAGAAAGAGAAGAAGCATGAGCACAAGGTTTCTGATGAGATTTTGTACCATTTTCAGAAATCTGTTTTGGTGCACCAGTAGATATCCTGCTTCCAGGACCTTAAGAAAAATGCTTAATGGCTGGTTTCTCTGGATCCCATTAAGTGATCATGTAAACAGCAGGACACTGAAAGGTACTCAACAAAAACCTTTTAGTAACATTTTATGTCACCATGCCTTTTATATTTTATTTGTTCCTTAGGAACCTAAAAATTCGTTCAGGTTTGCAGAATCAAAGTATCATATATGAGAATCTGTACCTGAATACTAATTGGAGTACATATCAGCTACAAGTATGAATAAAGACAAAATTACATGGACACAAGACACATACACAATACACAAAGCATCATGGACATTTTTCCAGCTTTATTCAATAGTGTTCTGTGATAGTAAGTAGAAACCTCCTTAGTCCATATATTAGACTCCTGTGCATTCAGAAGTTTCTAAGCAAAGCAAATTAGACAAAGCAAAAACAAGGCACACACTAAAGTCTGGAAGATCGATCAGATTAGAAAAAATATCAGACAGTAGAATGGTCATACTACAACTAGTACTGATTAATTTGACTTTCCTTATTCAGTACTCAAATCCACCTTCAGTATCATGCTTTAAGACACTATACCCAAAGTTCAAAAGGCAATAGAAGAGCAATATTTATATAAAAGCCCAGAATTAAAACATACATGAAAATTAGGAAAAATAAAGTACTTTATTGCTTTCACTTCTCTACCTTTCAGTACAACTCTCCAAAGCCTTTTATCATGGAAATTACCCTGAAGTAACTCTTGTTGAAGAGAAGTCAATACCATCTACTTCTTTTCACATACAGAAGATTAGAAAGATTCTTGAAAAATAGTTACCTAAAATGGAATTTTAGAAGTGTTCATTAACTTTTTCACTCTAAAATGGTGGTAATTAATGAGTCTTTTTGATGCAGACATCACATCCTCCCAGGCCAACAGTAGCTACTTTGGCTCCAACTGTAAACAACAGTGAAAGAGCTCCAGCATTAAAGGATGATTCCTCACCCTAAAACGGCTATCTAAAATGGGGCATTGAAGTATCCCTCCTTCTCTGTCTTTTAATGATAGAAAGTGACCCTTCACAGCTTGTACTAGACAGGTATCTTTAAGATGGTTATGTCAGGTGACAATGAGGACATACCAAAATTTACAGTAATACTTTCATATGCTCACTGGGTACTGAGAAGACAAAGGGCTTGGTGCCAACTTGATAGAACTAAAAGCCACTGTACTGGTCTAGCAAAGTGTTTTTTACCTATTAATCTGTACACCGTACAGCTATGCTCACCTCAAAGACCTTACAAAGGATTCACCTGAGCAGTATCCAGGACATCCTAGACAGGTAAGATATGCCCCACACAGGATCAGGCTTTTCATCAGGAAACAACTTCTATAGCCATATCAGTCATATGCTCCAAGTACCTCTATCTCTCAGTTTCTCTAACATATGAATAAAACTTGCCCTTGGGTCAAGCATGGATAAAGCCCAATTTTAGCAGGATGCATGCCCAGCACATACTGAAAACAAGACACTTCCAAATGTGCTTCAAGCTGGGCACTGCTGATAGAACTGGTCATTTACAAATCCTGATCTGCTTAAACAGTAATGATAATTTAGTTATGCAGTTTTTCCCTTCACCCCCCAAAAAATGGGGAGATCCGTCAAATACTGCCTCCTATATATGCTTAAAATGACAAGATTTTTAAGTATTTATGATCTTGACACTGTTTTTATCATATTAAACTTTTCAGCATCTATTGCAGTGAGTATCAAGCTGTTTGTCACAGTAGCATCTGTCTTAAATAATTCTTTCTCTGGCAAGGAAAAGCTCTTCAACAACAAAATAATCCTAGTAGCACATTGACCACATCTTGAGTTTGGGCATGTGTCCCAAGTAGATCTATTTCAAAAGCAATGAAGCACAACCTAAAATTGAATGGAATAATATGTCACTATCTTCTACCATGGAAGGGAACTCCAGTGCAGGGTTTTTTTCTTATTCTTTGTGGGAAAGTAACCTTTGAAATCCTTACATGTAATGTGATTATTGCTATTGTCAGATTATTCTTTTTGGAAGAAAATCAATTAATCTACTGAAAACAAAAACAGTAGTGAGGAGTTTCCATGTCAAAACTGGAGATGATATTTTGTGTCAGGTTTCTATTTTGCTCGAAGATTCTCTTGCAGTTTGAACCTGCATCCTCAAACCCTACCAATTTTCTATTTCTACGTATGTTACAAGAAAATCAGCTCAGAAAGTCAAAATATGAAAAGAGGCAGGAAAAAAACCTCACCCCTATCTTGACATTCTTAAAGTATTAACTCCTTATACTTTTACTACACCCAGTTTTTCTTCAGTTGACAACAGAAATTATTAAGACATTCTGCTCCACAATAAGGACAGTAATCTTAAGGCCCAATTACTTTCATAATTGAAATTTGGAAGTTTTAATGAACTCTAGTTTATACAATCCTGTTCTCATTGCAAGTATGGACAAGAACAATTTAGAGTGTTATATTCTTTCTTATAGCATGCTGAATTAAAATGGACTTCTCATTTCAGCAAAGAGTGATATGTCTAAAGTGTTCTGTGTCACTAAGGGATTTGAGTAATGACCAGTTCACTGCTGTTGAACAGAAACTAAAGCTACTTAAACAACAGAAATTTAATTTTTAAACATTTTAATAGTATTCAGTATTAAGGGCTCCAGAAAAAAAAAAAAAAAGTTGGCATTCTCTGAAGTGTTAGATTGTGTGACCAATGATGTTTTTCACATGGGATTTCTACATCCTTTTGCTGCTATTTGATGTGATAGCCATCTGAGCTTAAACACTTCATTATTTTTAAACACCACTATAATACAGCAGAGGTAAAACCAACTTTGATTTTCAAGTGAAAGTTTCTAAACAAACTTCAGAAAATTTAAACCCCACAAAAGTCTTGAGACGGAATCTTGCTGCAGTAATAGCCAGGTGACTAAGGTTTCAAAAGACCACACATTTCCCAATAAACCTTAACGAAAAGTGTTAGGGTTCAATAGCACCGCTTAGATTAAAGTAGTGAGTCTCTCTGCAACTGTAACAGGAGTTTAAAAGTTACTGGAAAACAAAACAGAAAGTTATGTCCTTTTCATAGAAGTTATTTCAAATATTTCACAGAATTGTCTTAATCCCTCTGGTATAACTACACAAGCAGAGATATCAATAATGTGTTGTTTGAAGAGATTCTCAGCTCAGATATGCCATGTTTCTCTTAGAAAAATAATCTGGTATTGTGAAAGGTTTCCCAAGATCTCCTCCCAGCAAAAGTAAGTCTACACACAGTAACCCTCCGATAGCAGTATCTCATGCTTTTATTTCAGCAGTTTGATAGTTTGGGGTTTTTTTGGTTGAGTTTGGTTTTGGGGCGTTTTTTGTTTGGGGTTAGTTTTTTTAAGAGTATAATTTCACTTTTACAGACTACTTTAACTTCAAAGGGATTTCCAGATGCTCAGAGACTTCTATATGCACAGAGTACTACACAGAATGAGTGATTTACCACAGGGACTCCAGGACTTAACCATCAAGCACCACAATGCTTTCTGGGAGAAAATAACAGAACTTCAATCACTGAAGAACAGTTGACTGACCCACTGAATCAGTGATAAACATAGAGTCAATAGCATGATACCTAATTGACTCATCTACTGTATTAATGATGGTTATTTTTTCATTACATACATGACACCTCTTTAGCCTTTCCAGTATGTTAAGTGCCCTTTGCCTTCTAGGCAGTTTATTGGAGACACCCGTGTTTGTATGTCCCATCCTTCTCCCCTCACAGCTTTTAAAAAGTATGGGAGAGAAGGGAACACATAAAGGAAGAAGTTTGGGGAAAACGTCTAGTCAATTCAAATCCTAATACAGCTATAGGTAGAACCAATCCAAGAATCATATTTGGGTGTTGCAAAAGAGCAAGTGTTGTCTAAGGTCTCTGCAAGAGTAACATTATACCCTTAAACACATAGTGCCGATTTTGTATTTTCACATACCATCTCTTCTCTGGTGAAGACTTCTTACAAAATTTAAAAAAAGTAATAATTATTTACATATTTCACCTGACATACCTGATGTTACACTAGATCTCTGCTATAGCAGCAAGGAAAAAAAATAATAGTTTACTGAAACCAACACCTGGAACAAAATAAGTTCAGTATGTTTTACTACTGTGGACACATTTAGAAACACTGATAAACTCAGTTTCATTAGAAAGGTGATAGGTGGCTGCAGTTTTGCATTTCAGTTTCTGAACCTTTAAATCTCTTCCTCACACAAAAGGATGCTCCTTCAAAGCCTTCCTTATCTGGAAATGAAAGCGCCAGAATAACTGCTACAGGATGGGCCAGGCCAGCATACCCAGAACCTTGGACTGTGTTTGATGAGAGACCTGCAGCTGAACAGATAGACCATGCATGTCCATGTCCTCAGATACATAGGAGTTATCTGGAAACAAACAACTCAATCATGAAAGAGTAAAGATAACAAGGAAAATTTCAGCTCCCTAATCAAAAAAACACTGGAGATAAGCAAGTATCTCCTTATTACTCCTGTTTAAGCCTCACCAAAGATGCAGGCTTTTCTTTATCTCCTTCTGTAAGTATCCTTTTCGACAACTACATTAAGAGCAGCACCACTGGAAAACAAAGAGTCAATTATGAGAAAGGCAAGTACATCATTCATCTGCTGTTGATGGCCTAGTCAGAGGTATCACAGACCCAGCAGACAAGCAGCCTAGAAAGTTTCACTGAAAACTGCTGTCAGGTCAGCAAGACCCTTCAAGTGGTTGCTCATATACAACTAAACTTAAGGCCACAGAATTCTCTCTCTCTCAGAATAATACTCAAAAGAAACGGCAGTTGGAAGACGAAAATAAGTTAAACAAATTCTGTATATCATCTGGGATCATATTTTCATAACCTCCCAGAAGAGGTGGCCATTGGTAAGCCACACTAACAAGGTGCCATTTAGTCTGGTCAACTTGACAGTAACTCCAAATCAGCCTGTCCCCCAGCAAGTGCCTGGGCCCTGGGTCTACTGACAACAGCTACTGAGAGCCAACTCCAGCTGCTCTGAAGTTCACAAGTCCACCTTTAATGAGCCTAATTAATTTACTTTCAAGGTATCCTGACTCCAGATGGCACTGTATTTTCCAAATGTTTTCCATAAAGCCAGAGGGAAGGGATGCACAATACCTTTGAGCTTTGCTGTGATCCCAGGGCATCCATCCAGCTCAGGCACTGCTCAGCACCTCTCCCAGCCAAGGGGAAAGACCCAGTGCCTGTTCCCAGGAGGCCTGGGGCAAATCCAACAGGAAAATACTGCGGAGCAAAATATTCTGATGAAAGATCAACCTTTATTATCAAAGCTAGCCCTCAGATAAAGAATTATAACACTAAAAGACTTTCCCCCCCCCCCATTTTTCTAACATAAAGCGATATAGAAACAGAGATCCCTACCCTCACTAAAAGGTGCTTTTATTTCCTTATTCGCTCCCTCAGTTTTCCCAACATAAATTTTCCTCTGCCACTGACAACTTCTGCATTATTTATACACTGGCCAAATTATAATCGGCCTCTTTCACATGGGTGCACATCAACATATGGGGGGGAAAAAGTAGGGCAGGGAGAGAATGCAGGTAAGTGTCAATTTCCATATTTGTAGGGAAAACAGTTGTACTCTGACAGTGTGACAGATTTTAGAAGTACTGTTCTGCATTTATATATAGTTGATGTCTGCTTATAAAGGTTCATTTAGCTATAAAAACATGTTTAGCTGCTGTCTCAAAGGAGGATGGAAACGAATGAGAAAATCTCATGACCAAAAGATATCAACAAGACGACCATTTTGCTGACGGAAAATTCTAGCACTCCGAAAAATTATTTCTAGATGATTCTTATTTAACTTTACTTTAGAACCAACATGAAGACACAATTCCTACAATACACAGTACTGTGAAACCAACAGCCATTTCCCAATTTTTAGAGGAAGAAATTGCTTAAGCTTAATATACATCCTATTTCATTCTCCACATTACCAGTTTCTGTTTTATCTTAATACAGCATAATTCTTCCCCTGCTTTTTTTTCCACAGCACTTCATTGAGAGAACATATCTTAGACCCTGAAGCTTTAATGCCACATTGTATTCCCATGTAAAGAGATGAGGTGTCATGAATTTAAGGGGGTCACATATTACCAGGATCATCTGAGTAGATTTCTATGTATAAATTACACAAAACTATTTAAACAGATTCTGCACTGCAGTTCAGAAATCATTATTTCATCTCAGTCACAAACCACACCAGAACTATAGCCTTAAAGCACTTTAAGGTGGAACAGGGTGGGACAGGTGTGTGCAGGGAGGCAAGCAAGGAAGAACCAAGCTAACCCCCCAAAACACTGTGCCCACTGAGGTGCAAAACTTACTGCAGTTCAGAGGAGGAACACACACACTCTAGCAACATCTGAGCTACTGCTTTTCTATTGTCCTCTGAGAGCTTTGCTGACCAGAGGAGAGGCAATTCAACAAGCCTTCCCCTACTTTGCCAAGTGTGATTATTTCCATCACTATCATTTGCACAGACCTGCTTAGTTCCCCGCACACTTCAGGCAAAACCAAAAGCCTGGCAAAGCAGATAGCACCCGGCATATCAGCTGTAGTATTCAAGTTTCAGAAACCATTTTCTCTTAACTGTTGTGATTCACAGTAATGTAAGGTGTCTCCTTTCATGCAACTCCACTTTCATCATCATAGACTGGACAAGACCAACTTCAACAAACTGACCATAGCCATGAATACAATATTGTCACTCCCAAGACAATGGACCTTTATCTACAGTTTTACTGACAAGATATCCATCTATCTGCGGAGCTGATAGTAAAGTTTTCATTACTGTTAAGAACTTTACTTCAAGACATAAAGGTTACTCTTTCCTGACAGCACTGCATAGATCCTGCAGACAAATTTGCTATTCTATAGAGCAAAACATTTATCTCCAAATACTCTTTGTAAACATAGACTCTTGCACAGTTACTGCACTACTGAGGTAGACATTCCTGTGAATCAAATACAGTAATACTCACTGCAGTAAAATAAATCATTTGAGTTGCATACTTCCATATATGCCACCACCTCCCTTTGGACGAATTATTTTTTATTTGCAACTGTTAAAAGCAATTTTAAGCTGACACCACACAGTAGTCAGACATATATCTAACTCTCCACTTCACAGAAAAGATGGTATTGTGATTAGCACTATTAACTTGGATTCAGGAAAACCTGGGTTCAGTTTTCAGCCTGCCACAGGCTCCCCAGTAAGGCCTTAGGCACATCACTTTAATCTTAAGTGTCCCATGTCAAATATAAATATTAGCTTATTAAGTCTCATCTAGTGATCCCAGACTTTTTTTTTTTTCCTCCAGTCACTGGAAAGGAACAGATACCTCCAGACAACAGTCCATCTCACACAAGGACAGATGCCTAAGGTAGGTCAAGTGAATCACCTTCTGATGGTATTTAAAGTTAAATGAGATGAATCCCACACTTAATCTCTCTCTACCATTGATCCCCATCTGTCATATGGGATTTATGTTTCACCACATCGATAGGACACTACTTCGATTGTTACTTTGATTGGCTTCTACATAATATAAATAACCATCTGATATGTACAGACTTGTAGACTTCACAAAAATCTAATCTAAAAATCTTTACCTGAAATCTTCAAGTCTACCTTCAAGACAGACTACCCGGGCAATTATGGTTTTGGCTTTCGATTTGTTTTACCCATTTATACTATCACGTATCAAAGTAGGACTACATGGTTCTCCTGTATCAACTTCTCATTGAAAGGGGGAGCAGAAATACCCAATAAATACATCAACTTCCAGACAGATAAACTGGCTCCTGTACTGGGGAAGCTGATATAGCAGAACTTTGCTATTTCCTCTACCACAGAAACCTTTAGAAATTGCTTTCTGGCATGAAGTAGCTAGTCTCTTCAATATTACTGGAGCTGGAACCAGTTGATCTCCTTTATGTGAGATAAGTTCCCTCCTGACCATATAAGGCCAGCCTCTTTGTACCATCCACCTGCAAATAATTCAAATACCCTTTGTGAGCATGGCATTATGCATAAAATAACTTTCTTCAATAGCAAGCCAGACAGTTTACCCAGTTTTTAACTGGAAAGTGGCAAATCAGATTACTGGGAAACAGGAAACTCTTCTTCTATTTAAAACTGATAATTCATACCAGGCTGAAGGTAAGGAGGTTATAAAAAGTAACTCAGCATAGCTTCTAATTAGGGCTCTAAACTGAGCATCCAAGTTCCCTAGTATTAACAGTGGAGTCTTAATGACAAGCAAAATATACTTACATCCAGCAGAGTAAGAGAGAAGCATTCCCATTCTCAAGAATGAAGTTTCCATGATACAATTCAAAAACCCTTTGAAGGAGAAGGTTGATATGGTTACAGCAATGAATTGTTTATTGATCTCTGGGGGCCTTAAATAATGACACTTTTTCAACATTTGGGCTAATTATTATTTGTTTTGCACAACACTCCGCATCCCCAGTCAAAGATCTGGATCCTATTGTTAGGCAGAGTATAAACTCATTACAAGATATGTCAGGCCCTGTTTTAGAGAGACTGCAGAGCACTGTTTATCACAAACATGAAGCAGCTCTTGATGAAACAGCTGTCACCAGCTACAAGCCACATTTGGAATTCACCATGTTAACGGAGGATGGAGAGGTAAGCCATCTTTTTTCCTTTATTTCACATCAAAAAAAAAAAAAAAAAAGAGGAGAAATTTGTCCACCATACATTAGGATATTTACTAAAAAAAAAATAAAAATATCTTGTTATTGGTTTTTCCCATGTGTCCAGGTAAGTAGCCTACAAAATCAAAATAGGTTTAAGAGGCTAACTAGCTATTTTAAGTGATAGTGACAATAAATTACTTTTTTGTGCAGCCTTTCAACTCACCTATAAGCGCTTTGAAGGAAAAAAAAGAAGTCTAAATTGCTGGCATCTAATCCAGCTTATGTAATAGAAGGAAATATGATTCACTGAGAAATACCTTAACAAGAATTCTGGCCTGAGTGAGAAGTGGATGTACAATATTAGGTCAAGTCCAGTGGAAAAAAGCAATGTGACCTGAAGCAGTCTGTTTCAGGCTTGCTCTGTACACCTTATTTAGGAAAGAAAGCATGTATTTACTACTCTTAAAACTGATACTGTACATGCTGTGACAGTATCCACATTTGCAACGATACTGGTCCATAAGGTGAATACACTTATGGCATGTTGGTCTTAGAGGCTACCTAACTCACTGCAACTAACCAGCTAACATTGGTTCCATTTCTGCTATGCAGTCTTTATGTACATCATCATCTTTATCTCTGCACCAACATCTACAGAATTTTTGACCGTCACTGAGTCCCTCTACTAGCACACTTCATTGCTAAGCCCATTACCTTTAGTCCCTCCCAGTCGTACTACAATTTCACATACATACAGAAAAATCATTCACCTCGTAATAGTGGGGCAATAGCTTTAAACTACAACAAACTTGACTAATCATATTCAATACATTTGCTGATGGTGTTTAATAGTAGCAAATTTTGAGTACATTCCGCAGCTCTTTTTTCTAAGTACTACAGCATGAGAGAAACACTAAACAGTTCTACATTATTTACAACACACCTCTTCAACTTTGTACTTAGAATATATTCAATACTATTATCTCTAAGCATGATAGAAACAACTACATTTAAGTATCTTACCAGCACTATGGCTGTAAGTAGGGCAGGCTGAACTAGTACTTTTCACAGTTTAAGGATAAATTCTTATATTACCTCATCAACGTAACTCCTAAGCTATTCAAAATCAATACGTTTATCCCCAAAGACCCATGAAATAGCCAATATTTGGCCTAATGGAAGATAAAGCCTTTGATAACTATAACAACCTGAATACATCTTCAAGCAGGCTCAGTATTCACTACCATCCACCTATGGTCTTCTGTCCATGCTTCCAAATTCACACATTCACCTACTTAAAACATCTAAAGACAACCCTGCACACACTATGCTAGGTTGGGTTTTTATTTCCCCAGAAGCAATTACTTCAGCCCAAAAATGTCACAGAACTGAGTAGGAGAAGGCAGTAATGCCGCGTACTAAGGGATGCCAGGTGATAATCCCTTCCAGCAAATAATTCAGCTTTATTCTGTGAAATCAGTTAATCATTTAATTCATAAGATGTTTTAGAAGTAGTTGAAGAGCAGAGCCATTCCAAGAGCCAAATTTCAACCCAAATTAAATGGTCCCAGTTTCAAGTTAATACTAAAAGGAGATTCAAAAAAGCTACAACTAGAGTAATATTGACAAGTTCCATTAAAATTGTGCCAATTATTTTTCTTTTCACCTTTATGCAATATATTTTGGAATTTTATTAATGGATACAGACATTCATGAGCCATCTGGAAAGACAGAAAAAGGTTTTGGCTTTAGGGATACATCTGAATCCTTCAGTAACAGTGCAGACAGTCTCTACCATGCCTGCACAACTCTGCATCAGTATCTTTAATGGACATTTGGATGACTGTTGTTCTAGAAGCCAGTTGACACAGTATGGATCGACTTTTGAACTGAGCACTGTTTGAGTTCTGGCTGCTTGATATTCAGTTAAATATTTCTTACTATTTTTCTTTAAAAATGCTGATTTCCATAGCAAGTTTTATGCCTTGATCACCTATAACACAGAGCTTCCATAAATATTTATAAAGAATAATTTATTCTAGAGTAAACAGCCCATAATTATTAGCCAGTGTATGATCTGTAAAGCCAGTATTTGCCTATCAAATATTAAAGTAGGCCCAAGTCATTATTAAAAGTAGACATATATTTTTGAAAATTACAAATGCAAGAAAGAGGTACAACATGTGTGTCTTCAGGTGGTTTTGTCCCAGATGATTTTACTTGAAGATATCACTTTTATCATTTTCTCAGCAAGCTGAAAGAGCACTAAATGAACATTAACACAGAAAACAAATCTTTCACTCCTATTAGGATTTAACAAAATAAAACAGATACGCAAGATAGGAGCAGTGAAGGCCTTACACAGTCACAGAGTATCATGAAGAAGTAACTGACCTCTGTCAAGGTCACATGGATGTTTCCTGCTGTTTCTCTGCTCTAACAAGAAGCTGAGTAAGCTAACAAAGCTTCAAGTAAGAAACCTGAGTCTGAAGAGCAAGTGCAAGATAACTCCTTGTTATTAGTATATGAAAACCAACTATGATGAAATGAACACTATGGAAAAGATAAAAAGGCATCTACTGCCAAGACTGTTCCTGAGGAAATATTAATGTCCCAGATATAGTCTCAAATGCAAAAATTTAACAAATACATCTTTAATTAAACACTTGGGCTGTTAGAAAAGTGGTAAAGTTTAATTTCAGAATTCAGAAATCCTACAATTCAACCATCATTCCACTCAGTCAAAAATGCATTTTGTCTTTCGCCCTCGGCTGGACTACTCAAGGATGTATCTTTAGCAATTCAGTGGGAACACACTCAAATATAACTCTTACTTGCCACTTCAGTAGATCTGTATCCCTCTCATAAGAGACACCTGTTATGTTACCAATGCCACCAATTAACCATCCATGGCTTGACACATGGAAAGAGGACATGGAAGATTCTCACCAAGACAAGTTTATCCTGGTGCAAAGCAGATTCATGACAGGGTTCCCTGGCTCAGGTGCCAGGCACAAGGACTGCCACCTGCAAGGCCAGCTCCAGAATGGGCTTGGCAGCACAGAGTCCTTCAGGTAGCACCTGACCAATGGGTATCTGCTATCTAAAGCCTATTTACACAAGTCCAGCACAGACTGATGGGACACATGACATTGCTCCTCCCACATTTGACAGAGTAACAGCCATTCTCTTTTTAAATGGAATTCCTATTAGTAAGAACAATTTATAGTTTTAGGACACAGAGGAAAAAAATTAAGTGGAAGGAACAGTTATCAGTGTGAATAGGCTTTAAATCAAGCCTCAAAGATTAACATCAGATAAATAAGCAGAAATTTGTCAGTAAGGTGGGACAAAATGGGATTATAACATACAAGGGCATCTTAAGAGACATTCACAGAACCTCTTCACTCCACATACACATGTCACAACACGCTTTAACAAAAAGTATGATTTAATCCAAAAGATGCAATAGGAGTTAATAGCAAATTCAATGGGTTGGTGATTTTAAGGCCAGAAGGACAGCTGATTACCTATTCTGTTTTCATGGATTAACACAAAGCAGAAATCCAGAAATTCTACATGAAATTGAGAACTTGTACTTGGTCTAGTTAAAAGGAAAGTAAATACTGAGCTAGAGTCTTGACATAGAAAGGCGTCATCTCCTCAGTAAGCTCTTGTGGCTTGCATGCCTGACCAGGCGCGCACGCGCGCGCGCGTGTGTGTGTGTGACCTTTTACACACTTGAGCACAATTTAGTACCAGTTTTTCCACTGCATAGTAATCAAGGAATCTCTCTCAGCATATACAGCTTTCCAAAGAGAATGGCAAGAGCTTAGGAGTCTCATTAAGATGCAAATTTGTCATATCTCAAATCATGCAACTCCTGGGTCCCTTCTAAGGTAACTGTTGTCATCCAGCATCCTATTTTGAAGTTGGGCACCTCTCCCACTCTCACCGCTTCTGTGTTTACAACTGCATAGGTTTTCTCTGCTCCGTAAAACTATGACAGAAGATGTTCCCTGGATGTAATCCCCATCTCTCTCCTCAGATTCACTCTTCTGGGGGAAATTGCTAATTTTTTACTGGAAGTAGACAGAAGCGTTACAGTTCACTTTTTTAAAGCACCTATTTAGATGCAATAGGATGAGAAACCAAATTAAATCAGTCTGAAATACACTTTCTTCAACTTCAGTTGTGACTGTCAATTTTAATAAATACTCATGAATATAGATTTCGCATTTTATTCCAAATCATCATTAAAGGTAATGAATAGAGTTGGAATAATGGAAATAGCAATTCCCCATACACTGTCTCATCTGCAATATATTAAGTAAAAAAAAAAAATTAATCTGTTCAGACAATGGTGCCCTTCTGCAGTACTAATTCTTACAATCAGAACATCACTCTAAGCTAAATCAAATGCCTTACTGAAGTCAAAACACAAAGCTTACAATTTCAACAAGAAACAGAAGCAGTCCTTTAATTAAAAACACTTTCAAAACTACTTTGATTGGGATGTACTACACTATCAACCTTTAACCCCCACTTATTTTCTAATAGATCATGTCTTCTAGCAAAACACCACGCCACTAAGTTTTCCTTAAGTTACCACATTTAGCCTTTAAAAATAAAAAAACACCACACTCTAACTGTAATTGTCACACATTCTTCTAAGAATCCCTCCCAACTCTAAGATTTGATGAAATCAAATAGAAATAGATGATTATAAAGAAATACTCTCCACAGCTTTGGAAAGAAGTAAAAATACTATAATTAATTAAAACTACGTTACATGTTCCAAGGAAGAGTTAGGTATTATGTCCACCTGTCAATGATGTACAGAAAAAGTATGAGAGACAGTCCTGACCAAGATAAACTATTTGTCAAGGAATCTTTATTTCTACAGCACCTCCCACAAAAGCACTCCAATTATTTTCAACTGCCAGATGTACATGGTTATTCAAACACATGGAGATGAGTGGGTTTGAAGGCAATCTTATGTCTCTGAGCTAAGCTGGGTAAGAGCTGCCAGCTTTCCCATATTATAACTGGCACACTGATTTTTTTCAGCCACACGTAGGAAAACAATACCCTTAAGAAAAAGGTACAAAACAGAAATTGTATATGGAATTTTTAACCAACTTCATTAAAACATCACTGAGCAGTTTTGAGGCATGTATCCTAATATATTTGAGGCACTGTACTACCTAGTCACTACAACTATGGCTACATTATGAAAACTACTACAGTACATTGTATTACTACCATAAATCCTGAATAATGTCCAGGAAACTTACAGACAGCATCATTAAACTAATAACCAAATTGGTTTTAACTACTTCTAAATAAGATTTTATTTTCCTGAAATGTTATATATTAATATAACTATTCAAAGATGATGAATACCTAAATGTTAGTTCACATAATTTCTGGTGACACTTTTTAAAATTTGTATGGGTTTGCATTTAGAAGAACCATATAAATATTAGTAGTTTATCAGATAACTATGCTGGACAGGAGAAATTCTAGATTTACTTTTCATTTCTACACATTTCTCCCAGCATCTTTAGGGATAGCTAGAAAAGAGAAGTGGTATTTGGAGTTGGCAAACCTCTGAGCATTTAAAAGATGGCAACATCACTCCCTCTAGGATGAAAAAGGAGAAGTGTTCAGCGCCTGCTGTTCTGAGGAAATACCTCCAGACTAGTAGTAATCAGAAAACAGGTTAAGAAAAATAATCAACTCTCTCATAAGCATTTATAGTAAACAGAAGACCTGTGAAGTGCTCTTCATTAAAACAATAGACAAAAACAATAGAAAAGCCAGCCTCCAAAGCATTCTGAATTAGACATTTATCAAACATAATACTTCAAAAGATGTTTTTATTACAGCTTCTATCTAGCTTTTGGTCATTACAAGCCTCAGGAAAAAAAAAATAAAATTATTTTTATTTAAACCAGGCAACTACTTCCACGTGCTGCTTGTACAAATCCCTCTGCTAGTCCGCATAGTCCCTGAAGGAGATTGCCTATAGCCTGCTCGTATCCTCTCACCAGAAGAAATCATGAAGAGCCCTTGTCAGTTGTCCTCCTAATGCATTTTGCTTTGGTATCTGGTATTTCCATAAAAGGTATAACAGTATAACCAGCATTTCCTAATCCCCCCTCTTACTGGGGTGTATTAGGAAGGTGTAAAACCTACTTTAGCAAAGACAACATTTGTACATAATCCTGAAAATATCTGTTATCATAATGCTTTGTTTATTCAGTCTGGCAAATTATTTTATTTTAACCTCAAGTATCCTTCATAAATGTCAGCAGTAAACTCAAATTCATAGTTGGCTAACAAGTCTCCCTTATGTGTATTTCTAATTAAGCTTCTTCCTAGATACCCAGCAATGTCTAAAACAAACATTCTACAGAGAATCAAAGTAAATCAAACAATGAAGTATGTCTCTTTATGAAACTGCACATTTATATGGGCTTCACCAGCAGAGGGAAGGAGATCATGGTATCCATGCATAATAATTCCTTCATGCTTTTCTTCTGGATATGCAGAAAAATCTCCTTGTCCTTTTCAATTCTACTTCAAACTTTGATGTCTTTCCCACAGCAGGTAATATGAGGTAGCATGCACTCTTTATTCAGAATGCAGTCCCCAGTAAGAATTTCTGTGTGTTTAAATGCATATATAAATATAAAACCACACACAATCGTATGTATCTTTAAAAGTGTAATCAGTCTGCTGAATGGACAAGACTGTGATATACTAAGTAAGAGCTTCATTTTCATGTCAGGAAACATCAATTAACTGAGTTCTGTACAGCTGAGTGGCTTGAAAACTTCTGCCAAGAGACTAAACTGCTCCTTTTTACTTACTACAGCCAATCCTGCCAAAAGACCATAAAAATGGATTTTATGTTTCCAGTCTCTCTATGCTAGATGGAAAAGTATAAGGCTTTTTTTCCTAGGTTTCTGACAAACAGAACCTTCCCTTACTTCACACCTTCTCAACTACCACACTAACCAACACTGAACATTTTCTGAGCTCTAATTATAACTTAAATCAGATACAAGAGAACATTTCAGATTGTTAAATCAAACACTCTTTTGTATCTATGGTTTTAAAGGGCTTCTCGCCCATTAGTGTTACAGAGAAGGCTATATCCCACTTGCGCTGCTATGGCATATGTGTTAAATTATTATTTTTCACATTTCTTCCGGGGAAGTGTTAGAACTGCACTGTTAGGCTGTGTGCTACCTCTTTAAATTCCAGTACCAATCCTTAAAATGGATTTAGCATCTTTTGCATCAAACATTAATAAGGCTCACTTAGGCACTCTTAATGTGAACGAAAATTGGGCTTGGTATGAAATGGCTACACTGGAACATTTCATGCTTTTGCAAGTGCAGGAGTATGATTATTTCCTACAGCATGTCATTATCTTCTGCCCTGTGGTTCTTTTTTAAATTATCTTTTCTCACTTAAACTGCCTACACTATGTTTTTAAGCTATATAGTTTCAATTTATGAATTGCATGCATGCAAATTTTGAGCAACTATACCACAAGCCAAGTAATAAACCACATTAAAGCATATTCCCTTCAGACACTACTAATAGAACTACAATTCTAAAAAGCTTCTAAGAAAAAAAAAGGAAAAAAAAACATATTTGACACTTAAGACACAAAATCAGGTCATTTGTTTCTAAGAGAGACAAGAAAATACTATTCTAGACACACGTGGAATCTCCTTACACTTTCCCTGAGCAGGTTTATTTCAGCATGGCAGGAGATGTCATTTCATAACCTCACAAAGCAAATTAGTTTTCTGCTTAGCTGTCCTTGTACCCAAAAGCTCCCCCCTTCCCTTTTCAGGGTAATTCCTAAAACATTTGCTCATCTATAACTCTAGATGCCAACCCACAAGGGAAGAGAGTCTCCCCTTGGGTCCACAACTATCATCTTCTGTTTCTTAGGATGAAGTAACTCTCTCGGACAACAAAGCAGTTTAAACAGTGCGTAATAGATTAGCACACAACACGGATGGCACGCTGCATAGCCGCTCAAGAGGATCAATATCGCTGTTGCTGATTAGTAGTCTAGTTGTGGTCTACAACATGTATGTTTATCTAAAATTACTCTACTGACCTTTGTACAGAAAATATTATTTCAGAGACAGTGAAATATTATTGCACTATAGCAATCGGCGTTGAGTTCACAATAATAAACACAGAGCTCCTTCACCTGCAAATGGCTATTAAATACAGAAAATAAAACTTGACATTCCCCAGACAATCAAAAGAAATTATTTATTTGGATGCTAACATCTGTCTCGAGATTGTAGCCAAGTGCTTTTCTGTGCTCATTTAGGACTCCACTTGGAAAGCTGTTCAGTTACATTTACCTAGAGATTTTTCTCTACCACTTCCCATCTGACAGAAATCACTCAGCTGGGTCTGATGAATAATAGCAAAAGGCAGCTTGTATCAGAGATGATTGAATTACATATTGTTGAAAGTGCCATAAAGGCTCATTCCAATGACTACATTTAATTTACTTAGTATACTGATGACCAGAAGCTGGTAGTCGTTTGATATCTTTATTTCAGACGACTGGAAACAAAAGAAATATTAACATTCTTTGCCACTTTCTCACTACTCTACCTGGTAGAGTTTGATAGGCAAAATTAACTTTTAAACAGAGGACTGATCCCCTACCCAAACCGTGTGCGCATACGAACCACGCACCGTAACACACCCGAAATCAAAGCAAGACAAGCGGTATTAAGTAAGATGAAGGAAATAATGTCCGAGGACACAAAATGAAATTGCATGGAAAGAAAATACATTAGCTTAATAGCCTTCTGAAGTCACGGAGGAAAGGCTCTTCACAAACTGATACACAAATGATGAGATGCTGGCGGCGGGCGGGTCAGCGCCGGGGGGCCCGGGCAGCACACCGCCGTGCCCCACCGCCGGGACATGCCTCCCCGCGGCGGGCGGGGCACCGTGGCGGCGGCGACCCCCGCCAGGCGCTGCTGCTGCCCCTGCCCCCCGGTACGCGGTACTTTTAGCGAGCCGGCGGGGGCGGCCCCTCCTCCGCGGCGGG
>NW_020799092.1:40007236-40081178 GCF_003259725.1 Athene cunicularia
GGGCCCGTGGGCAGCCTGCCCCGGGCTGTCGCGACTGAGCGGTGAGTCGTAACGGGCGTCCGTGGCTTAGGCGAGAGCAGACCGTATCGCGTGTTGAGGTAAGGACATGCAAGGGTTAACTTAATTGCCTCGGTCCATCCACTGTGAACTGGAGCTTTGATTAACATTGGTCTGCAAAATGTAACTGTAACAAATTCAATTAAGAGAAGCACATTTCTTCAACTTTTAATTAGATCTACCCTATTTGTCTAATGTTTAATATAACATAAATAGCTGCTCGAGTTCCAGAGGGAAATGGAAATAGATTTAGATGTAAGCTCAGCTTTTAAAAACACAACAGACTAAAGTTCTTTGTTCCTCAGCATATATTATCGTTGTATCTATACCCTCAAAGGCACGGGAGGAAAACGTTTTTAGCTTCGAAACTGTAAAAATAATAGTGTGGTGTTTATGTAAGAGCCTCCCATAACCTTTAATTGGTCACAGGGTACCAAATGTACAGGTTCTAGCCCATGCTTGATGCACAGTAGTAAAGGATCGTACTGAATTACAGTTATTGTAAGGAAAAGTAATGTATTCCACAACCATTTAGTTGGTTTCACACAGTATACGAGACTGAGTTACCTAAATTACACCTTAATATGATAAATAACAAATGTTGACTGAGAGAGGAGTCCATCCCTATGTCATTGTTAGCAGGTAACTGAGCAAGTCAAGAAGCTCCCAGGCATCTTTCAGAAGTGACTTGCTATGTCTTCAACAGAAAATCATCCCGCCAACCCATACTTCTGTGCTGGTATTTGCCTTTCAAATCACGGCCCTTTCCCAGTTCAGTTCAAATAACATTTTCTTATTGCATTCTTGCTAGACATGTGTTCTTATGACTGTTAGTCACAATATAAATTTTTCATATACGGGCACATTAGGTCGTGTGAGGGAAAAGGAAAGCAAATATCAGCTCTTACTGGAAAGGAGGAGCCACCATAATTTAAACTGAATATGCAGAAGTGATCACTGTGCCAAGATTACCCTGTATGATTTAAAAAACATGTCTGTTTTCTCTCCCAATACAATAGATAACAAGGACTATTTTCTCTAGGATCATTTATCTGGTCAGTTAAAAAACCCACACATTTCAGTGCTAATAATTATGAGGACTTGATGCTGTGTTCCCAACAGCCACACAGCCAGTAGTCTGTGGGAGTCTGGCATTCACAAGGCATAACACATCAAACCCTGTCTTAGTATTTGAGCAAAGACAAGAATCATCATTTAAGCCCAATTGCCCTCTCTTAGTGTATAGATAGTAAGGAACAGAAATGCTGTCTAGCAGAGCCCTGAAGAGTATACCATCACTTTCTCACTCCCTGACTGTGGTAGTCCATACATAGCTACTCTGCTAGACTAAAAAAATTTAAGGACAGGGCTGGTAGGGGCTGGGAGTGTGGTGGAAGAGATTTTACCTAATTTTTTCTAAACTTAGTAGTTTGCAATGGAAAAATTTCTGCAAAAACTTCATTCCTTATAGCACACATGATTGCTTCAGTTCCTTTTCAGTTCCTTTCAGGCCCAAAAGCTTATTCCTCCAGAAGGATGTTTCCTGTCCTATGAGAAAATTTTATTTCACTACTGCATCCACAAGGAGATGGGTAATTACTGGCCAGTCATGGTGGTTAATTAAACCAAAGGAAGGTGTTAAATGTGAGGGATGACATACATGTCCTGAATGGACAGGGATGTTCTAGAAGAGCTCAGGAGCCATTTGATGAATGCTTGGGGTGCTAGCCAAATGCTAGTCACTAAACTCACAATTTTGATCTGAAATAGATCATTGCATTTATTATTATTATTACTGTTATGTCTTCCACAGTTGTGTTCAGGGAAGAAGAAGGTGCACTATCATGAGAAATAAAGAAGAAATGTGCAAAGCCAGAAGAAATTACGTTCTAAACCTGAGAACTATTTTGGTTTGTTTTTTAATGTGCATTAGTGCGTCAAAAGGGAATTTTAAACTGTCTACCATTCAGAAGTTCCATCAGGTATCCTGCTAAGTACAAGTGAAGAACTAGACTCTGTTATATCCTTCATATCCTTTGCTTTTAATTTAGACTTTGACTGAGCCAGAGGTACAGGAGCATCTGGGAAGAATCTGAATAAAAAAGCAAGACCAGAAATGGTACAATGTTTGTCTTTGCCATTTTTGGTTTTTACTCTCTGTATACTATAGCTTCAAGATAAAACCTCAAGATTAGAAGGCAATATGAGCCATAAAAACTAGATTTTGAAAGTAAAAGACTCCTGCTTGCTCCATAAAGAAGGGGAAAGCCTGGGCCAAAGCCAATGAAACCAAAATATTCTCAGGGCTGTACTTGAAAGTTTTATGGCATATAAAGACTGGATACTAGAATGATAGTCACTGAACTGAGACAAATTCAGGAGCAACAGAAGTTGTAGCACATAAAAAACAGCAGTCAGGGCTCTGGCTTTGGGCTGGAGCTGCCATTGGTTTTCTTTTGTACACCAACCTTTTTGTGACCAAGTATCACAACTGCCGCCACTACATGTACAAGATGGGAAGTTAGGTAAATCATGAGGGCAAATCAGTGAGGGAGTAAATGATAATGGTGGCATGTCATTTTACTTACCAGGCAGAGTATAGAATGCCAAACTAACAGGGATTGAACTGTGACTGTCATGCTGAAATTATTCACTACCCTTGTGTTGCACAAGATCACAGGTACCCATTTTTAACAGAAAGTTGCTTTTACTTTATTCTTCATTGTCATGTTATATTTTTCCTTCATTTTGGTCTTTTCTATCCTCAGGTTACTCAATTTGAGAGTAGTTTATATGCCTGAAGATAAAGGAATTGGCTTTTGATTAGGGAAAAGGGACAGCTTTTCAAATGAAGTTCCGATTGCATGAGTTCAAGCACACATTTTGGAAACTTCTTCAAACAACTGAAATTCCTGCTCTCAGCTGCTTTTTTCCCAGTTGACTGGGAATCCAAGGGCTGGTGTGCACAGCTGAAAATTAAAATCTTAGAATCCCATTTTAGTGCCCTATTATCCCACTCTTGGTTTCAGTGAAGTTTCCATAGTATATCCCAGGTGATGATGATGTATTTAGAAGGCACATTCTTAGCCAGGAAGCCCATTCTGCATCAGAACATGAAAGATATGTAAGCAAAGTGAGAAACCTAAGTCCCAAAAGTGAGAATTAACCTTCAGTAAAATTAATAAATACTGGAGTAACTATTCAGCTGTACACAGTTAACATCACATGAAGTCTTTGAAGATGATTTTTGGAGCAATGTGTGAGATTGTGAGTTGGATAGAGGGAGTGGAGAACAAGTGTTTGGATTTTGTTTTGGTTTTAATTCTAGCTAAAAATCAAAGGGTAAAATCAAAGAACGTGTTAGTCCACTGACTGATGTTTGTGTGTCATTTGATTTCATTGTTTTCTTCTGTTTGATCTGTATACATCTGCCGCTGATTCTAAGTTTAGGCAGAGGTGGTCTCTTTTAATCTGCATTTGTGTAGCAGCTAACACAGAGAGCCCCTGCTCTGTGCACGGAGCTCCTGGACACTGTTGCAGTGTAAATGAAAATGAAAAGGGAAATACTCTTTCACGAGGGAGTGTTCAAGCGTAGGCAAACCAACCTGCATATACTTTGCACAGATGGCAGCTGTGTAAAGCAAGGACATATCTGAGTCAGTGTCAGTCTGTTCCCCTGTAGATGGTGCCCCTAGTTCAGGGATTCTCTCTTGGGTTGAAAAATCTGCATCCCTAATCTTCCTCCCCACTTTGAACATCAGTTTTCACTAAAGTGGTGCTCAGGGTAGACTCCAGAAAAAAATGTGTTTTCAGTGTGGGTAGGACAAACTGGACTGAAGTACCGGCTTTCTTTTCAGGATGAATCTACTATATAAAATGACAAGCTACTGAACCGTCAGCTTCCAGACTGCCCAGATATTATCAGTCTCCAATCTTACCTTCTGGTGTTAGACATTATGGCTTCCCCATGTAAAATTTCTAATCACTGGTGAGCATATGCATCATATGGATGACTGTGTAATAAAAAGGAATGGGAAGTGGGATTTCTAATTTAATTTTGTGGAGCTGACCTTCACAAAGTGCAAGGAAGACCTGTGTAATGGCAGTCAGTGTTACCTCTGAGAACAGGGATGAGACTTAAACAAGGACTTTTCAAATGGATATGCATGATTGCCACAATTGCGTAAGAGAGGACATTCCATTGTCTCCAATATAAAATAGGGGTAACTTTGGATGAACACGAATGAATTGCTTGTTAAGTGCAAAATATGCTTATATTTACACTAACTTGAGAGTGGAATGAGGGCGAATAACATATGTATTAGAATATAGCACTGAAGTGTTGAGTAAAACCTTATGGCTTCAGGCTACCTGAATTTCATGTCTCTAATTTGAGATCTCCACAAAGCCTTCATGGTGAAGCAGACATATAACAAAGATCCCTCAGAAAGCCAGCCCAGCCATGAAGCTTGGCAAGTTCTACCATCTAACTATGCAGAGCAGGCCAAGAACATCCCTGTGAAGAAAAAAATGGGATGGTGTTACTCAGGTAAAAAAGTAGTTAATGTATTTTAAATTTCAGAAATTACTTCTGAATATCAGTAGCCTGATAAATAATTCTAAAGGAACTTTATTTTTATTTAGCTCACATGATCATTGCATTCAAATGGCACAGTGAAATTACCCTAGTATTTATATTTAAAATGCCAAACCATAGGAGTGTCAGGATTTTTTTTACAGTAGTCACCATTTCATAATATTTTCTGTCCTTTTTTTAAAATGTATTTACTTTCTTACAGAAATGTAGTCACTGTACAATTCTGATGTTTAGAATACTGTTGGGCTTAAAAGCTTGCAAAACACGTGGCTAAATGAACTGGAAATTACATATCATTAATATAATTAGGAGAAAAGATTTTTTAATTTTGATTTCTTCACAGCTGTGTTTTAGCCAGTATGCAATATGATGCTACCTCTGGCAGTTCTGTCAGCAGCACCGTTTTGTTTGCAAACTAAAAGGTGTGTTTTGTTTCCTGCTTTGCTTTTTCTAGATCATATGCCATAGCCTTCAGATTACATGACTGTAAGAAGGGAATAGAGCTCTCTGACTGTAACAGTGTTAAGGTGATAAGGTCAATGGGAATGTCTGTTCTGCAAACCTTGATAGATATTTATCCAAGTCAAAGCTGAATTTTTAATCATTAAAATATGTTAATGTAAAAAAAAGACCTTTCTTGTTTTTTAAAAACTTAAGCAAAGAAAAAAATAAGTCCTACCCAGTGAACCTAATTCTCCTCATAGTTCACAGATACAAGTCTGTAGTAAGACCTGCTGTCTTAAAAGCCCAGTTCCTATGACTGGTATCTTCTATAAATCAAGCTATCTGAGAGACCTAAAGAAGTTAATGTAGCAATGCATGATTTTAATTCAAGCCCTGTGTTTAAATATGAAGTTTTAAGGGAACAGAGACTCCAGCTGCACACTGGGGACATAATTTCTTCCTTACTCAGTAGATCTTAGTCTGGGGCAAGATCATCTTCCCTAGCTGCTCATAAATCTGTGAATGAGAATCCCCTGTCACCTTCCTAGATTTTTGCTTTTGACTCCTTTAGTTGCCAATCCTCTTACCTTCTTTATTCTCTTTCCTTCCTGTTCATCTAGGAATATATTTTGTGATAACATTGCCAATCCTAAGTGAGAAATTATGTGGACATTCACAATCATCCTCTTCAGCCTTGACATTAGACCTGATTCTGCAAGCATCAGGATTGGTCCTTTTCTCTTAGGGATGGAGGTAAAGTCTGTAATCAAAGTTATGACTGATGATGAAGTACAGTAATAGATTGTTCCCTGCTGAGAATGGAAAACTCACTAAGTCATTGGTTTGTTGTTAATTCTTGTTTGTATGTGAACAAAAGTAGCTAGTCAGGAACATTATTTAATGGCTAGAAGAAAAAAAAAAAAAATAAAAGAATAAAACCAGACTAAAAAGCAATTTATTATGGAGATAATAAAGTATAAAGATTCTCATCACTTGAAGCTCATCCTTGCCCACACTGAAATCCGACTATGAGTTTGCTAATTTAAGCTCAGTAATTTGATCCTAGGGAAAAGTTCAGCCCAGAGGAGTGTTCAGTACTAATTAGTTTAAGGATTTTGGCCAATATCTTCTTGTCCTTAAGTGTGGATTTTCAAAGAAGTGGTGATTTCATATGGTCTTTGATGTTGGAACTCTAAATTAAAATGTTCTTTCTAAAGATGAGAGCCTAGATTAAGTTACTCTGAGATTTACAGTGGACTGGTTCATGCCTTAACTTTCTTCTTTCTGCTGGAATCTATGACCCACACTTTCCCCCACCCCCATAATCACAGAAAGGCATTATCATCATTATTCCTTCATAAATACTAAAGTATCTGCAGAATAACCTCAGGGATCTATTAGAACAACAGTCATTCCTCCTAAGTTTAAAAAGGCCCGTTCAATAGTAAGGTTTTTTTATTAACTTCAAATTGGCTTTCTCTCTGAAAGTTATTAAGCTTTTTTATCTCTGACCAAATAGATTTTTTTTTTAAGGAAGCTGGTCATGCCATTTTTGTTTTACAGGGGTTCATAAAAATGTCTATGTTTGACTTCTTCCAAAAGATTTATATTAGTTTGCCTTCCCTTGTACTCTAATTTGAGTAGAACTTGTTTGATCTTTCCTGCAGTCACTTCTCCTAAAGAAACCTTGACAGTTTTCTTTGAGGAAAAAAAGGTTATTTGCTGAAGTTATTTACAGTTTAATTGCCAGTTTAATTACAATCTAATGTCTCATTTACTGTGACACATTCTAGTGTGCAGGCTGCACTGCAGTAGATTGCAGGAGTCACAATGGCAGTAGATTCACCTGTGTCTGGAGTTGGGCAACCTTGTGCTGTTGTCAGCAGACCTGCCCTGAAAAACACACTGACCCTCTAGTGACAATCGGAACATGAAAAATGTTCTGTCCAAACATACTGTGGGTATTTCAATACTGTTGTGGTTTTGCACTCGCAGTTTTTGCCACTGACTAATAGTCCACTGACTTTCTGTACTGCCTATATGCTGGTGAACATATGCAGGGACTATCCTAGAAAAGGCATCTCGTAGCATGAGTACAGAGACTAGCTGATGCTTTTGGCATGTTTTGGCTATCTTCACTATGGATGCTATCATACCACATCTGACCAGCTTATAGTCCTCCAAAAGATCCCAGCAATCTATGTACCCTTATGGAAGGACCTCTAACCCTCACTGACATACTACAAAGAGCTGTATTTGTAGTATACAGAGAATCCATTTGAGCTTCTGTTCCTATTTCTGGTGCTGGTTAGAGAGCTATGTGAGAAAAAAGATTTGATACATTCAGGTGCTAAACTCCATAGTCATGAAGGTTTGATGCTAATAACGTGTAGTCATGGATTTATAAAATAACTTCAGTTGGAAGAGACATTTAGGGGTCATCTGCTCCAACCACAAGCTCAAAGCAGATTCAGAGAAAACAGGTTCCTCAGGGCTTTGTTCAGTCAAGTTCCGACTGTTGTGAAGGTTCTGTAGCCATCTAGGTGGCCCTCCACTGGCCACACTCTAGGGTGTCAGTCTCTTCCTTATACTGCAGTGCCCAAAACTGACATAATACTCTGGATATGGTCTTACAAGTGCTGAACAGAAAGGAAAGATTTCTTCCCTTGACCTCCTGGCTTTTTTTTTTTTTTTTTCTGATACAGCCAAGGATGTAGTTGGTCTTTGCTGCAACAACTCACAGCTGATTCATGTTCATGGTTCAGTCACAGCTATATATTGAAGAACTGGAAAGCTGTGCATGTGTATGCCCATCCTTGATGAGGACCAACCAAAACTGGGAAGCTTCCCACACCTGCTTCACAAAACTGGTGTCAGGCCATGAGCCAACTTCTGAGGGGCCACAGCCATCCCTCCTGTTATAGAGCTGTTTCTCCTAGGGTGGTGATCAGCTGGTTATATGAACACCATTTATGACTCTGAAAAGTCGGGAAAACTGTGTAGTGCCTGGCACTGGAGGAGTATAGGGATTCCTCTGAAACCATTCAGTTACAGACTACATACCAGAGGTCTGTGTGCATCTCTATGATCTTAACAAAAGATTCTCCTAGCTCACAAGAATGACTAAGGTGGAATAGGTAATGACTTCCTTAAATCAGGAGCTTCAGAGAAGTATGCCAAACACTGGGAAAATGTGGTTATTCTTGTCCTGAAATTCACTGTCATCCTGAAAACTTGCTTTCAGCTGTTCCAGGCTTGGAGAGGGATGTTGTTCCCCTAGCTGGAATTAATTTAATTTGTTCAAAGTTTCCAGACAGCAAAGGCCAGGTTGCACTCAGATGTAGCTAAGGCCCTGTCTACCCTGACGGGAGGTTAGGACTTGCTTAACAGATTCTGGCCTGGTTCTCTTGGTGGAGAGAATGGCCACTCAGAGGCGGGATGTATGCACAGGAGATTCAGATTGCCTGTGATGCACTGTGGGCTTTGGGAAGCAGAAAGCACCCCTGTATTTGGGACAATTACAGCATGTGTTTGAAACATCTATTGAGTGTCAATAAATGCAGAATAATGGATCTACAATGATCTGTAACTACTAAGATTTTGTAATGAGGGAAAACCAATGTGGGATACAATGTACCTTGATTGCAGCAATGTGGATGAAACTGGTGAACACACCTCGGATAGGAACTTCAGTGTGCATTAAGGTGCTGCTTCCAAAGACAGTACAGACTTAGTACCTTTGCAAAGAATAGGTAGTATATATCTGCAACTCCCGATGTACATCTAGATTTATACTTAGGCTTTTCATGTTCATTCATATAATCCAACCTTGGAGTAGATATCTTAGCACCTTTTCCTTGCTTACTCTTTCTACCTTCTCATCATACATTGGAAACATCCTTTCCAAGCTGTCATGTACAGTTTCATACTGAGATGGCAGGATGGCACCTATATTTTCTACAGTGAAGTGTTATCATCTCTATGCTGTCTGGTATGTCTTACTACAGCAGTAGAAAAGCTAGTACAGTAGTAGTAAAGCTAGTATAGCAGTAGTAAAAATAAAGTAGCAAGTTAATATAAAAGTGAAATAAAAGTATATTTTGTAAAAGAAAACAAAAAATAGTGTATAAAGCAAAATAAAATAAAGTAGCAAAGCTAGATAACAATAATAGTATAGTATAAATTATATATACTATAGAAATATAATACAAAGTAAATTAAATGGTAAGGCTAGTATAGCAGTAGTAAAGCTAGTAGTAAAGTAGTATAGCAATTGAGAGACTGTTCTCTTGGCATGGAGAACATACTGTGGGTTTAAAGTTTGTTTTGGAATTGGGGTTGATGAAAAAGGCTCTTTCCAATATTGTTCTTTTTAACTTCAAGGGGTTGCTGGAATACCCTGTAGCATCCTTAAAAATGCAAATCTTTCACTTTCTAGAACTGCATTTTTAATACAATTTCAGTAACAGTTCCTTCTATAGTACTTTTCTTCTACAAAATTGTGTATATTATTCTAATTAAAAATATATATCAGATGCATTCTTCCATGATAGAAAGTACAGCAAATCTTGGCCTTCAGATCATACCACTTGAGCCAGAGTTGGATAGTCGCCTGGATTAGAATTCTCCTAATAAACTCCAGAGAAGTGAGTAATACCATGATGAACATAATCTCTGCAACTCTTGCTGGAACTATCTGAGATCAAATATTATTGCTATTCATCATCAATACCTTCTGCCTCAGGATATTGTTTCTAAGGTGATTTTCTCATCAGTATTTTTTTTCATTTCAAGTCTTATCTTGACTTCTTTATCCATGCCATAATATTTATAATGTTATACACAGGAACTGTAATTAAACCTTTTCTTTGCTCTGTTCCTTCAACCTCTAATGCATTGTATAATGTTATAATCTTAAAGTAGAAGAGTGAGAGACTTCTGGGAAGGTTTCCATGATTTGAATCATTTAATCAATTGCACTGACACACAACTATGCTGATAATGGCGTACCAAGATCTCTCTGCAGATACTGTGGGAATCTGGGACTTCTGTGACTTAGAATTTGTGAAATGGAGCTCTTGGTGAAAGAAACCAGGTAATCTGAATTCTGAGGATGCTTATGACCAGTTCTCTTTCCACTTCGTCATAACTGAACCCATAATTAATATGTAGATGTGGGTATTATCATTTAAATGAAAGTAATTCAGATATTTTCTGGCTTTTGTTCTTCATAATATAAGAGATATGTTTGGCTGTGGAAGTACAGAGGGCTTTTTGTTGTGTTTTGGAGTTTTTTTAAATTTCATTTTTATGTCTTTTTTGTATTTAACTTTATTATTTTGCTCCTAGTTCTCTAAAGTTCTTCCTCCATCTTTCCTTCCCTAACACCATGTGTAGTATTTAAATTACATTTGAATTAGGCTTCCTGTATGTGATTCACTCTATACAGATTGCATTATTTAGCCTAAATTTTCCATTACTAAACTTCTCAAAAACCCATTGCTTACAAGATGACTGACAGTTTTGGGACATGTTCTTATTGTTTACCATTTGGAAATTTTAATGGTCTCAATGAGAGTTTAATAGACCCTGCACTTCTCCAATTAGAACTGATTTAAGAGTGTGAAGCTAGTTTGATCTTTGACTATCCTAACTTCTCAAATTCAAACCTTTTAGTTAAATGCCTTAATTGGCTTTTGGTTCTATATATATTCACTTGATGGCATTGACCCCAAGAATGTTGGCCCTTCACTTGAACATCTTATACTAGCAGCCTAATTTAATGTCAGCCTATATGGCTACGCAGAAACTGCTGAATCTCAGGCTCCTTTTTAGAAATTACCTTTATATTTTTTGGTATCCCCTTGACAGATACCTGTTAACACATCAGTCATCTTTGACCAATGCTTATATTAAAAATAGAATAAAATTTGCTTTAAAGCAAATTTACTGCTTTTTCTTAAAATCCAAAGAAGCTCAGATGTAGATGGGCACAAAACCACTGCTTGTAGCAGCAAAAAGCTCTATGTTTCTAAAAATGGTTTCACTTGCTTTCACATTTTAAGGATTCAGGTTGTCTGTTACCTTGGCAGAATCAGTTTGCTGTTAAAACTAAGAGTTGAAACCTGTGTTCTAAACACAGAGGAGATGTATGCTTAGAGAAAGATCATCATGCAACGAGAAACAGAGCCACAGTTTTACACAGGATCAAATTTACCTAAGAATAGAGATCCATAGTGTTCTCACTGATGCTTAATCTCTAGTTAATTGAAGAAAGATAGTTGATCAGAAAATGGCAGATTCCCAGAGAAACTGTACTGGAAATAAAAGATGGCAGGGAAGTGGAGGAAGGCACTGAAGATGCTGCAGATTCACATTTCCATACTATACCTATGTCTGTGCCAGGGTGCTCTGACTAGCACAGTTTGGTCAAGGTTGGGTTCGTAGGGTATAGGCAGAGCTTCAGGTGATACACCATCCTGCTGCTTCTGGGCTTGGGAGAATAAACCTAACCCCACTCCATCACCTAGTGTCTTGGGTAAGAGGCATAGAGATCACATTCACATCAGGGCTATGCCCTCCTCAGTCAGTATCTGCTGTAATAGAAAACATGAATATCAATCAGAAAAGCTTCAGTTTTAAAAACCAATTTGCAGCTGTCAGTAGCTTCTAGGTTGGGCTAGAACCACATAAAATCCTGCTCATATACCCTCAGATGTTTTCTGTTATTAAAATGCCAGTCATATCACTAGAACATGTTTAGCATAACTGTTTTGCATTGGCATCCATATATTTCTGCTATTTGTTCTGCATATCCCCCTCTCTCTGATTCCACCATGATTTCAGTCTTCTTTTCTACCATTTTTGTTTTTCAATAATTCATACCTTGTAGTTTAAAAGTCAGTCTGCTTATCTTTTAAAACATATCTTTCTCTTTCAAATCAGAAGAAGAAATGGCAGAATGAATGTAATGTAGCTGGGGTTTAGGTAATTTGATATATATTTACAGAATTCTGATGCTCTCTTTTACACAGTCAAAATTTTAAGCCAGTTTAATAATGACTGTCCCCCAAAACATGCATACTGTCACTGCAGAAAATAAGTTGTTTGTAAACAAGCTATGTGGAATTATGCAATATGACATGAGTCATGCAGTTTAAACTACATTCCAAATTAAAATTAACATACCACATTTCATTTACTTGTTATATTTCAAATACACAGTTTTAAAAAATGGTATGCATTGGTACTGTCATTTTCCCATAGTAAAAAACCAAATGGAAATAAAAATTATTCTTCAGTCAACTCAGTTTCTCTTGACATTGAGCATTCTTCACAGTTCTACTCTGAGGCTCAGGATTTCATGAACATTTCAGATTTATTTTTTACTTGCTTTACATTTGTGACTAGCTTAAAAACATTATGCAGTATAGCTTGAAAAAAAAACAGCACCCAAGTGTCAAATAACACAAGAGCAATATGATCCACAAATTCATGTGGTTTTTTTAAATTCCATTTTCAGGACAGTCTTTTGGGATTTAGGGTTCGATATCTTTTGTTTGAATAGTTGCAGTTGGCAATACTAAAGATCATCAAATCCCTTGCAATCCAGTCACAATGCCAGTATGCAGGAATTTACATTTACTGAACTATTAATGTAATTATTAAAAAGGAAAGATGAACAAAAAGTCATTTGACCTTATATGATCACTCCGAAGACACAGACTACCTTTTTCCTGCTCTCATACTCATTCTTTTAAGGTAAACACTGAACAGCCAGTATTCTTAGATCCTTGGTAAAAGCTACAACAGCTTCTAAAGAAAAAAGAGGACCAGTTGTAAATAGTAGCAGTACTATTATCTTCCTTGAACAGTCAGTAAACTTTCTCTCTTCCCAAAATACGTTGCTGTACAGGTAAAACTAGTAGTACAGAACAGGTACCTCGGATTGAATCACTGTCTAAAACCAAATAAGAGAATTTCATATAATAATCATCAGGATGGCTACGTATATTCTGGAAATTTCCTAGGAAACCTTGTCAGGTGACATCCTCTATGGTAGCATCATCTCACTAATGTGCACTAAATTTGCTTAGGTGCAACAGCTTCTTTGTGTACTTTAATAGTTTGGCATGAACATGCAACACATTCTGACATATGCTGAACTGATGGGATTGCTTTATATGAAGAGATAAATTTTCCAACTCAACTGCACAACGGAAGGCCCAGTTTTATGTTTCTGTCAACTGCTTTAACATAAGATTTTCTTCTATACCTTTTCTGTTCCATCTCAGTAAATGTGTCTGCTTTCTGGGGGTTTAGAACTGCAGAGCTTTGCCTGGTTTAAGATTTTCTTTATTGGTTCAATGACCTGCTCCTATGCCTCTAACTGGGTTATCATCATATTAGTTTGGGCTAGAATTCATACACTTCTAAGGAGTCTGCACAGGATCTGGAAAAAAACGGTTGACATGACCATAGGTGTTTTCATATCCTTGGGCTTGCATATAACGGTTCTTGGCCTCTTGGCCTTTGTGATTCCTGTGCAATCATTTCACTTTGCCACAACTTTTCTGGGAGTTGAACTGGACTCTACTCATCTCCTAGTAATACAAGAATCTTTCACACTTGTTCTGCAGTGGTCATTTAGATCACATCACTATGTGCACTTGAAGCGGGATGTGGCTCCAGTCCTGCAGACTTTACAAGAAGCCAGTTTGACACCAAAGTCATAAGATCTCAGAGCTGGAAGACAGGCAAGTTTAGACATTTAGACTATTTTGTATCTGAATAAAGTGGGAGAGATGAAGAAAACTGTAATATTTTTCACTATTGGCCTCCTTCGCTCTAACTGAATTGTATTTCCTCATGGTTAACAAATTTAACCTCTTTAGCTTGGAGACTACTGGAATGCTGATTTCTCCTCTCAAATCAGGTGATTTGCTCAAAAGATTAACTGCTTTACTCCTAGGAAAACAAATGCATCAGCACATATGCTCAAAGCAACAAAGCAAGAGGTTTGTATCCTTGGTGGATGATTTTGAAACTTCTGGACAAAACAATGACAGTGCAATATAAAAGAATCCTGCTCTACCTGAAGGCAGTATAGAAAGCAAAAGGGTGCTTATATAAATAAACTGTACTTCAGAAAGTGTAAAAAGGAAAAGGTGAGGAAAAAGGCAGAAGAGAAATCTTTGCTGGCTAAAATAAGCATCAAGCGTCTTGATCCTAAACTGGGCTCTGACAGTTTTCTGCCTATAAATGCAGCTTTCTGGATTCAAACCTGACTTTGATAACTCAGTGAATTAATAAATAGCTCATTCTCTTATCTGGTGGTCCCTGGTGAGCAGTATGGCCTTGTAACTGTAAGCAGGACAGACATCCAACCAGGACTGCTTTGGAGATATTTTTAAAAGAGAAGACAAGTTTTTGTTTTCCTTCCAAATAGTACTTTGTTTTGGCTTATCTACCTTTTTCTCTGATCCCCCGCCATTCTCTTCTTTTACCCTTCCCATTTGTCTTCCTTTACCCTTCCCATTTGTCAGCTTTTAAATAATCTTTCTCTCGTGTAGCTCCCCAAAATATTCTTGATTCATTGATGTTGGCAGAAAATGCCGATCTGTTTTAAATCAAATTCTATAGGAATATATTTGTTTCAATGAAACTACAGCTGAAAGCAATTATGGGCTCCAATTTGGAATCCTTGTAACAAAACTAAAATTAAAAAAAAAAAAACAGGAGCTCTTCTAGCTTCTAGGTTTTAAGTTGGTCGCGCTTGCTTGGGGATTGAGGGCTTCAAGTTCAAGTCCCTGTTCCATCCAATTTGGAACTGGAATTGGAACTGAAAATTGGATCTGGGTCATCTGCATTTCAGGCAAGTGTCCTGCTCAGCAAGCCAAAAAGTCAGCATCTCTTACGCAACAAACATTTTTCAGTTAAACAAATCTTGAATGGGAGGGATTCAGCTTCTTCCCACTATGCAGAGGAGGCACTCGTACCTGGCCCCCCTTGTTCCTCTGCCTGTCCTAAGCCATGTGGCAGTTCCAGGAGCAGACTTTCAGTTTCAATAAACCCATTCCTTTCTAGTAAGTGAATAACATCAAAAGCCTTGCTAAACAGGATTTTTATACTCCAGCTGGCACTTCTATGAAGCTCTGAGCTGTCACTCACCCTGGCACTGCAGAGATGTTCTGTCTGGTCCCAGAGATGGAGCCAAAAAACATGGAGAGGGAACTGGGGAGATGCAGGCTCCCCACTCCCCCTTGACACCTACCCTAATCATAGCCCCACCCTCCATTCCCAGGTTCAAGCCTGGAAAATAGAGGGGGGACTTGTCCCCAGGTAACAGGGACAGCAGAATTTACCTTAAGCAGTTTTTATTTTCTGAAGGAGAAAGGCTGGCAAATGGAAATTTAGAACTTTGTCATCTATTTGAAATATTGAACTCGTGTTTACTTCATTCTCTCCCTGGATTTACAAGTGTGATCTATTTTAATCCAAACTAAAATTAAAAGCACAGGCAAACTGGCACATGTGGTAACCAGCTTCTTCCTATGGCATATAGGGCTATTATGAAGGCCTATTTTAACTTTCCATTTTCTCCCAAAAGACATGTTAAACTCAGTTTTTAAGAGCTTTACAGTATAATCAAACCAGCTCAGCACAGCAGGCATTCGCATCTTTTTCTCATATTATTATAAAGTCTGCTTTCAAGTGTGTTTGTACCCCATTGCATTTTGGGAATTCTGGAGATTATAAATAAAAGCATCTTCTTTGCTTGAAAGAACCTCCTGGCAGGTTCTTTCAACAAAAGCTTCTCTGCACAACATTAGAGAATGCGGTGTAAAGTTCACTGTTATAGGAAAAATGTTCCTCCCACTTATCAAAGAATTATTTTTGGCACATTAGTGTAAGACATACCTTTAAAAGGTTGACTGTTTAAAAACCACTACAAAATCCTTTGTCTTCTTGATGTATATGTTTGCTTTGCCACTTCCAGGCTATAACTTCATTGCTTTGTTGCTTGTTTGCTTATTGCATGTATTTTCTAAAAGCACACAGATCAGCCTGCAAACACCATTTATTCACATATGGGCATGACCTTATCACGACGTGCCAGATGGATATAGACAGGTAGCAAGAGAGCTATGTGAAAAATAGAGATTTTCATTTGCACTTTCTGACAAATCTTTCTGAGAGATGGGAAGGGATTTGCTTAGTCCTTCTTCAGTGAAGGCTGGATTCATACTCTCAAGCAAGTCCAATGGGAAATTCATATTAGGTCTGCCAGATTTGTCTGTTGTGTTAAATGACAGATTTGTATGCAAATAAAACCATTAGGATTTCTGAGAAAATACTGGTGATTCAAGTCATTTAGTTAAAAGAAAAGTTTTCATCTAACCTTGAGATGTTATACAATGCTTTGTGGAGCGTTGGTTATATAGCACTCAGAGAGTTCCAGAAAAAGGTCCTCCCAAATGTAAGAGATAATGACATATTCAAAATGTCAGCTAACTGGTTATACAAGCCACTTTTATCTGAGGTTTTTAAATGTATGACAGGTGTCTTCTCTCCCACATTTCCACATCAGAATGAAGAAGATCAGAAGAGAAAATGGGAATTAATCATAATTGCTGCTGAAATGAGAAGATGATGACCAACACCTTCTTCACTGATGTGAACAATAATGTTTTCCATGGATAAAATATGGACTTTCAGGAATATGGCTCACAAATAGAAAATCAATAAGGAGAAAGTTCAACTTCTGTTGCCTGTGTACTGAATGTTTGCTGACCAAAATAAGAGCTTAATAGGCAGATCTGTGATCTATTGAGTTTTGCAATACTTTGCAGTTTGAATCTGGTGTAGAAGTAGCCCAGCTGGAATTGAGACTTACTATACACACCCACTGTGTAGTTTCACAAACTCACAAGAGAAAATGAGGGTTTTTTTAAAAAATATAGGGAATGCTAGTTTATGAAAAGAATTTTCTTCCTCTGAAGAAACGGGCTCCCAGTTATTTTAAGAGCTGGTTTCAGCAGGAAATTCAACACATCACATGCATCAGCAGGGAAGAAAAAACATGACCATGGCTGGTTTTGTACACAGATATTTATAAAGAACCTCTTCTTAAAGAGTTTGACCCACAGGATCAAAATGTAAGATTTTAGGTTAGCCACATCTTAAGTCATTAAATATTTGTCTTTACTCCTGCTGTAGAAATGCATGTTCTTGTTTTAGCTCTCACCAAATGCCACTGAATTAAATTAAAAATATATAGGCTGTTATTTTTCAGAATCAGTGACTTCATAGAACATTACAACAGGAACTCAAAGAACCCATTGAGTTCAGTTTTAATTTTATAATATTCTGGTTAATAATGTCTATTAAAACATCCATTAAAAGACCATCATGCTAATTTAACTGGGAACATATAATAGATGCCATTGGAATGCTTCCATTAAATTAATGCTAGATACTTAATGTATTAAATAGATATTATTAACAATATCTTAAATGGATGCTGTTATTAAAAAGAGCAATGCAGCATTAATTAAAAACAAGCTAGGACTTCACTGACAAAAGAAAAACTTACCTAACAGACACCAAAATGTTAGCAGTAACAAAATATTTTCTTCTTTGGTTCACTGTCTTCTACATTCCACCATTATTTCCCCTTTAGTATAATGACCTCAGCTGTGCTATGTAATCACATGAAATGCGAAATGGATATAAAATATATGCTACCACAGTGATAGAATGCTTCTTAGTTTATTTCTCTTTCTTATTTTTAGTTTTAAATGAGTAAATGCAAATGTTAAAAGAATGAAAAAAGTATATATATCCCAAGTTTTATTTGATGCTAATTTCTGTGTATTTGTTGACATAAATATAATTATCAAGACTTTTTCTCATTCTATCTAATTGATATATCCTATAAGGTTATAAAGCTAATGAAAAGCAAGGACTGGTCATATTTGAATGATGATGTTTGACTGCTATGAGACAGACACATACAACTAAGTCTCATCACACATGCCGATGATGGAGTCAAAGCAAGTGCAAAATAATACGAAAGCCAAAAGCCACAGCTTATTACAAATACCACACTATAAAATATCTTACAGATTATCCAGGTTAATATGACTTTTCCTCACCTTGAAATGCAAACTAAATTGCTCTCTTAACTGAGATTAGAATCCTAGATAACTTTGTTTTCTAGCTTAAAAGCCATTGCTTTTCTCTATCATCACAGACTGAAAAAAAAAAAAAAAAAAAAAACAAAAAAAAAAAAAACAGAAACAAAAACCACACACACACACACACACACAAAAAAAAAAACCAGAACAGAAATAAATAGAAAGAAAATATCATGAAGATAATGCTCATAGTCACATGTCCAATAGGGAACAAGATTTACATCACTTTGTAGACTCATATTTCCTGACATTTGTCCTAGCTTATTATGATCAAAGAACTAAAGCAGTGGCTGGGAAACACCACAGGAAGGATTATATTAAATGATTATGTAAACTTCCAAAGGAAGACAGCTTCCACTTGTATCCTGGCTGCTAGAAACCTCTTGGAGTTTATTTAGAGACTGCCTCTATTTCAACATAGTAGGCTCTTGTTTAGGGATCCCCTGTTGATTTTAGCTTGGTTTATTGGGCATTCATTGCCCTACAGTTACCATCTCCTTAAACAGAACTGGTTGTCAAACCAGCAGCTTCTGCCTGTAACCCATTCACCAGTGCCAGCCAACAGGAGACCAGAACCAAACTGTAAAGGATAGTGTCATACACAATCCACTCAAGTAATATTAGGTTGGTACGTGATTAAAAATCTCAGGGGCAATGCTGAGGGGAAACTCTGTACCAAATCCTCATATTTCTAATGAGGAATTATTCCAAGAAAGAAAGAGAGCTTTGCAGTTAGATGTGAAAAAATAAAAATGACACCCCTGTTCTAACGCCAGTTGCTTAATATATTTCAGTCAGAGAATTCAATTCAGTGAAAGCTAAGTGAATTGAACACTGAAAGGATTTTTAAAACAGATTGGACAGGTTTATAGCCTATGTAAAACAAAAATAATCAAATCTTATTCATGTGCTAAACTGATTACCTTCAGCTCCGGTACTGCACAACAGACATGGTCATAAGGGAATAGGAGGAGGACTGCAAAGGTAGATGGATCACAGTTAGCCTGACATTGGCTGGGTTTTTTTCCTGATGCAAAGAACGGGGAGAAAGCAGGGTTGATGCTCACAGTAATAGACCTTTCCTTCAAGCAGCAGATTATCTGATGTTTGATAAAGATTTTTTTAACCTTCCATTTTTATTATCATTTTGCTTTATAGAATTAGTTAGAACCCAGTTGCCAGAAATGAGTGTGGAATATATATGATACTATTTGGCTGCTATCAACCACAAATCTCTCTAAAGAACTCTTTGGTTTTTAACTTACAGGCTCTCCCTTATGTTCACTCTCCTCAGAGAAAAAGATACCTTTTTAACTCATCCCTATCTCCTACAACCCAAATTATCCAAATCCTTGCATCTTTAGGGATCAACTGTGCAGAGAGCGCAAAGGAAATACTGAATGTTATCATGCTCGTTTCATATTTTACATCTGTTTTGAAGAGCTACACCAAAGAAAGCAGTGAAGAATCAGACTTCCATAGCCTTTTACATGCAGTTTATAGAGGCCTTTTTTCAGTAGGGAAAAAATTATTTTTGTTTTAATTTCTGTAGAATTAACTCATATTATTAACAACTAATTCATAACTAACCTATGCATCCTGGGTTATAGAGTGAAGAGTAGGTTTTAATGAGTATCAGCTAGTGAAGTTAAACATCATTGAAGAGTTAAAAGCTATTTTAAATTTTTCTCACATATTCTCTGAATGGCTGGCTGAGGAGCTCATTTTATTTTTAATTTAAAGTGACCTCTGAGGAAATACTTGGTGTTTCCTTACCCCTTGTTTATCACATGTATTTATGGCTTTAGAAATGAACTTTTTAAAGGAAAACTTTACATTAAAACACATTTTTTAGATGAAAAAATGCCTGGAAAGATTAAAAAAAATTAAAAGTATTCATTTTCAAAAGGACAAACTTGGATAAACTTGATAAAGCGAAGAAATCATTCAATATTAACAATGAGGCTGAGGACACCAGGACTCACATGTGAAGGAAGATTTAAATTCCTTCCAGTTGATGGATGTAAAACTGTCTAGAATTTATATTCCAAACAACACGGGGTTAAAAAACCTGCAGGCTACAGATCTGCTGTCTGGATGATTACTTCACAAAGGGCACTTTAGAACAAGCAGAAAGCATATTCAGCAAGGAAGAGGAACTGATTAGCAAAGAAATACTTGTATAAGAGGTCAAAAAGTGCAGGGACAAGAAAGGATTTGAGAAATATGAAAATAATAAAAGATTCTTCAGCAATACAAGTAAAAAGAGAACAGAAATACCTGGGGTTCCACGCAGCAGGAAGAAAATAAGATCTTTAGCATGATGCCTTTGGTAGCACAAATAATTTTTTTACTTTTCTGAACAGGACTGTGATATAAACTAGTAGGGCAAAGGTAGAGAGGGTAATGCAAAGAAAATGGGTATAGATACTTTCCACCAATTTTGATAGAAATGCCATATGAGTTTACAAATTTGATAGTGTGTATTTTTAACAAATCTTCTCAGTAAGAAGTGTTACTATATGCTTGGAGAACAGAAAAATAGTAGTGATATATTCAGTAAAGAATAAATGTAATTCAGGCAAGTGCAAACTTGCTATTTTATCTTCGTGTATGATATTAGAACAAATAGTAAAAGAAAGCTCATTAAGACATTAGGGGTACAAGAAAGTTGATGACGAAAAATGACCAAAAGCAGTATTCTGATAATGCATTTTCTAGACTAATTCATTATTCTATTATGCATTAATACGTGAACCACTGGATAACTGAATCAAATGTAAAATTATCAGTGAAGTTAGAGAGGCCAGCTATTGAAAGGTAAACTAAAAGCAAATAAAAAGACCTATCCAAGACAGATGGACATGAGTAGTGATGAAGAACAGAAGTAGGCTGGAGGAAGTTTATTAGCAGTATTTCCAAGGGTCTGATTTTCTGTGATAACTTCATTAATGTGTGGCACCAGTAATAGGCTAAAGTTTTCTGTTCATAAAATTAGTAGGCAAACAGACAAGGAATAGACTGGCAAGGATCTAGAACAGCCTTCCCAGAAAGATGGAGCTCTATGCACCTTTTAGGACTAGATAAAATGATTGCTATAATGGCAGTGTTTGGATCTAATGGCAAAGAGGTATCTTTCAGATATCTTTGCATTCACCAGGATACTTCAGAATGAGAAGCCCATGTTCAACCTTTTATTTTAATTTGCATTTCACAAACCACATGCTAAAACTGGCATGGATCTTACTTCCCGTTTGGATGCAAAAGTAGTTTACATGTTCTTTGAAGAGTCTGCCCACAGTATACAGATGCTCTGGAGTCAGAAGGATAGTGCTTATGAATCTGACTGGATCCTCTTGCCAGCTTTACAGCGCCAATAAAGCCTGTAACATATGCACTGAGACCTAACACTCATACCAGATCAAACTGAACAAGAAAAAGATTGGTTAGCTATTTTGGCAAGGCAATAAGGGCATTGATGGAGCATATGCCAACAGTACTTAATTTTTAACATTTACTATGGAATTCTTAGGCTAGATATAAATGTACTCCCTGTTTTTAATTTCACATTAACAAACTTTACATGTTATAACTATTTTACTAACAGAACCCTCCTCTTTAGGTCTCCTAGATGCTAAACTGTTCATCTGGAAAAGGACACTTTACATAGCACACCTATGAGATCTTTTTTTAATGGCTTCAGACTATCTGCACAGAGAGTTTCAACTGACTGTTTCAGGTGAGATACAAGCTCAGCTTCCCATCAAGAAAGTAAGAAAGGATCTTGCATATGTCATCAGGATCTTCTAGCTGGTGCCTCCTGTCTTGGGAGCAGCACAAACAGTTGGAGTTCATATTCAGTTCACAGTATACCAGCTGGCACAAATGAGTGAAATCTGATGTTCTGCAAACAAAAAGGTTAGTGTAGGCTGGTCCTTGCTTCTTTTTTACTGCAGGTTGAAAGTTAGGTTATAAATGAACTCAGGTCTGAGTATAATTACATGTAAAAAAGATTTTCTTGAAGCATGATGGTGTTTTTAACTTGAGCTGGTTGCTCTTCAGGAATTCATTGTACAATTGCTTTGTTCTGCTGGAGGTGTAGTTAGTGGAATGACCACTCACTTTCTTGTGTCAGCTCTTCAGTGAAAACACAGCCTAAAAGTCCATCTTGGCTGCAGAGTTAATTTCACTTGTTAAGAACTAAGTGAATTCTGCTCTATTTCTATTTCTGCAGTGCATTTAGCAGGCATGCTCCGTCCTTCTCCTAAGGTTTTAAGTTTACAATGAAGCCTTCAGAAACCTAGATGAAAAGGCTGCCTTTCTGCTGTCTGTAGCACAAATTCTCTTACTGTAGCTTTTAAACTGCATCACTGTTCTTCTTTCTCTCCTTGATTATATATTCATACATAAAAGTAAGCATAGAATAAGCAACTGCTTTATAAACGTGGTGTCCTAGAATGTACAGCTGCTATCCACAGAGAACATTTATTCACTGAGGGCCTGAAGGGCCACTGTGTGAGCAGTAATATACTCTGACTACAACTGCATGTAACTGAGGGCAGCCATGCCACCAAGTCTTACAGCTGCTGACCTTGGGAATGCTGTGTTTACAGCACGTTGCAGAAAGGCACCAGAACCAAGAACAGGTGGCCTTGAGTTGTGCGAACAGCCTACAGAGTTTTAAACAGTTCTGATTTATTCAGTGTGACAGTCCCTGTATAATAAGGTTGGACTTGGAGATTGCAAAATATGAAGTTTCCACATTTTTTTGTGAATATGATAAGGAAATTGGGTTATAGCTTTTCATGTAAGTGATTGACATTCATTCCATCATCACTTCTAAGGTTCTGAACAGCACTGCTTGTGCACACATCTTATTTCCCCTGCTATTTCATGATCTCTCAGCCAACAGTGCTCAGGCAGACCTTCCCTTCTCTTGAACCCCAGTCAGTCCTTTACAGTTTGCTACCTTCTGCAATGGTAGTCATGTTCTTAATAATCTCAGACCAATAAGAGAAGTACTGCTGAAATGATTTATTGAATTTTCTAGTTTTCCTGTTATACATATTTTCTTTTCCTTTTTTTTTCTGGATTCTGTCAAATTTAGATCCTGATCCTTCAGTCAGACCAATTAATTCAGTGGAACTGTAAAACAAGCACACAGGTACACCCACAAAAATCAAAATCTTTACCTGATTAGCGATCTTGAGCAAGAATCTTTCAAGCTTATGTTTGTCACACTACCACAGAAGTGAATCACACATCTCACTATAATATACTTTTCTCTGGTCTTAAACAAGTTTGTTCTTGTCTCAACAAAGCTGCCTGGTTTTGTAGTCAGATATTTAGCAACTACAGCTTTCACTTTGGGTTAGTTAATATCTTTACACACTCAGTATAATGTAATAAAAGACCTGGCTGAATATAAATAACAGTCTAAGTCATTCCATTTATTATAACTAAATATGACAAGTTGGGAGACAAAAATACAGAATGTGTATATACGAAACTTTGCCTGAAAGACACAGAAGACAGTTTCCTAGAGAAATGCTTTTCCAGAACTGTCAAAGTCACCTGCACTGACTTGTTGATGAGGATGTGACACAATCGTACTGGCTCAAGCACTTTCATCTTCTGCTCTAAAAGGGTTCTATCAGAGCCTCTAAGTGCAGTTCTCAGTCCAGTCATGAAGATGTCTGGCCTTTGCTTTCAGCGGTAAAGAAATTCTTGGTACGACAAAAATTCTTTCCAGTTCTGCACATTTTGTTTTACATTAACTCCCATTTGCTCATACCTTCATACTAAAGGTTTGAGTCAGAACTTCCTTTGAGGAGATCCTTCACATTTCTAGTCCTGGGTCTTTCTGGATGAACCATTTTCATGGCCTCCCTGAATTATTCTCTCTCAATTTCTCAGCTGGTTTGTGCGTCTCCCTGACCCACAGCAGAAGATACGTATAATACCCACTTCCACTTAGAATAATGCTGCTGTTCCCCACAGTTATGGCTGCAGGCTGTATTCTATACTGGTCTTTTATCAGTCTCCCGGTCAATGACCAGCTACAGGGCCTCAGAGACATAAGAAAGAGCCCTTCTTACTTGATGAGTATCTGAGTTTATAACTCACCTGAAACAGCTGAAACTTTCTCACTGTGCAGATAGCCTGAAACCATCAAAAAGAAGTCTCACTCGTACATAAAGTGGACCCTTTCCAGACAAATTATCAGGTACTCTTAGGAGTACTTGTAATTATTGCTAGCTATTGCACTATTACATGTACAGACGATCGGTAAGGCAACCCAGTGATTTTACAAAGTGGGGAAAGATCGCGTTGGATCATCTCTAGCTTCTCTTAAACCACAAGTATACAGTGAGCATTTGTTGTCATTTGTCAACATGACTTTATCTTAAAGAAGGCAGAAACTGAAGGAAACCCAACGATTTTCCACATAATAATTTTCATTTTATACAAAGTCCCTGTTACATGGCCTCTTTCATCCTCTCTATTTTTTGTTCACTACCAACACTGTCACTACCTTTTAGAGTCACATCAGTACTAGCAGCACCATTCGCATTCTTATTCAGCAAAATATGTATGTTCTAAAGCTTCACATGCCCCTGCAGCAAGCAGTTATAGAATGATCTGGAAAAAAATCTCATAATTTCTTAAAATTCTGTCTAACAGTATTGTATTTTGCTGTTATTGAGGTTACAATAATAATAGAGAAAATGTGCTTTGGCTTTTATAGGTTTTTGTGTCTTGAAGTATCACTAAGAGCTCTCTGTGCCTTATAAAGTAATGTAGTCACATTTATGTTTGATATAGAAAGGTAGATGAAAGCAGGCAGAAAAAAAATAAGCAACTTAAGAGCAAAGTAATCAGGTGCTCTAAAGAGTTTACTTTTTTTTTTCATTTAAAAAAGCCATGTACATCTCCATTCAGAAGTTAGGGATAGAAAATGAGGAGAATTTGAGCTGCACCATTTCCTCCAGCAGTATTCTCTCCACCTACCTTCTTCATCCATCTTCCTTTGCCATTTAACTGGATGGGAGAATAGGCAATAAAAGGCAGTGAAGAAAGGTGGGCGCAGCATTTTTGTTCCCTGGGAAATTGGTATCACTCTTCTACAGATCATGATGCTGTAGCTGTCTGGGCTCATTCTGCACTAAAATGCAGTGCAAATTTTCTTCCTCCATTTGCTTATTTTAAGTTCCAACTAATTGTAACTGTTTAATGGTCTTACTAAGATCACCCTGCTGAAACATTAGAGAAATAGTCTTTTTTTTTAGAATTGTGACTAACAAGGCATTTTTAAGGTGAATGTGGAATCTTGAATGCTATAAAAGTGCCCATAATGCACACATGAGCATAGGTTTGTGTGTGCGTGTGCATATGTATGAATGCATACCCAACTACACAAGCTGATGGACATCTCACAAGGAAAACAATAACAGGCAGTTTTCCTGGCCTTGGGGTCGGGAACTTAAGGATGACAAAAATAAACATCTTTGGCATGAATATAAAGGCTCCTGGAGCATGCGGCAGCTTTATTCCAGTGCCTTAATCCCTATCCCTTCATGGAAAAAAAATTCTGGCTTGTTTACAATACTCCCAAATTTCAATTAGCTCCCTTCACAACTGCTTTGTGCAGTTAATTTCTCTAAGTTACTGGTTATCTCTCTTTTTGCTATGGATTTATACAGTGCTTCGCATAATACATCACTGGTGCCCAACTATTTCTACAAGTGAACACTGAATGAGCTAAGGAACTGAGTAGTTTTTAACTGCTTTAAAGTAAATTATGTAGCATTTGTCATTGACGGTGTTCACTAAGTCATTGGGGGAAGGGGTTTCTTTTTTCTTTCCTTCAAATTTTCTCAACTCGGAGATTCATGACTGCAAGATGAAATTAAATAAGCAGTGCATGAATCACTTAGATGCTGGCCTTATTAAATAATAACAAGACCAATTCCATAGAAATGTAGTCATTATTATGTTACTTTCAATTTTTGTTAGATGGCAGTTACAGAAAAAAAACCCTCAAAAATATAATTATTTTGGGATAGAGATTTGGGGTTTGGAGGAGAGCAGTCATCTTGCACTGTACTTATATTATTTCAGTATAGGAGATCCCTTGTTCTGAACTGGGATGCTAAGCTTTAATTTTTCTTGTCCAGGATAAATGTTGGGTTTTTGTCTGCGTTCTGATAATCAAGAGTGAACCACTTCTGTTACTCACAAACTAAAATCCTAGATTTTACTTTCTATAATTTTTGGATGTATCTTAGACCAAGAATGAATGCCCAGTAACTGAAAAAGACGAAAAAATATTTACAATTGATATAAAATATTTAGGTATTCCTGAATTTAAATGGTTAATTTTCAGTCCTTGTGCTGACCCAAGGAATTCGTTTTGAACTACTACAGCTCTGAACTGCATTACCCAGGAGAGCACACTACCACTGTTCGTTGGCATTTGGTGATCCTATTTTACTTTTAGACTAGATATCCTGGCAAGTATGTATACTGGTCATCTACTCAGAGCTAAGAGGTACTGTAATGTATTAAAGAGCTTTGGTGAAAGAGTGACTGCAGTCACTTCTGGACAAAACAGTGTATATGCAATAAAAAGGAATCCTGCTCTACCTGCAGGCAGTATAGAAAACAAAAGGGTACTTATATAAATAAACCGTACTTCAGAAAGTGTAAAATGACTGGGTTTTAGTAGTCACAGATAAACTGCATGAGAATACTGAAGTATTTAAGAGAAATTTTAGGAAAAATAGCATTTCAATTAGCATATTATGCAGTTTTCTCTCAGCTGTGTATTTCTACTGTAATTTGAGTGTCAAAAGCTTCAGGTTTTGGGGTTATTTTGTTGGAAACTGTAATTATTTCAATGCAATTTAATACATCTTTGTTTTTCTACCTCGGTTCATAAAATTCTTGTACATGTACAACTGAAATTAATTGCTGTTTGTTACTTGGCTATAAATGATTCAATATTTAACAGCTTTTACTGTATGTTCAAGTCTGTTTTCACAAGGAAAGTGTTTTTTTCCAGCACATTTGAAATAGAAAAAAATACCACAAAGTCAACAAGCTTTAGAATTTGAAGATACAGTTTGAAAATTGAACATTATACAGTTATGAACAATATATACCTATACTGCTGAATCTCCTAGGATGTGATATTATTCAGACAAAAATATTTGCATCTCATATCTTCTCAGACTTCAACCCTTGGGTAATTTGTGGAGTCATACAACTATAAAATAGTTTAGCGTGGAAAAGACTTCTGGAGGCTGTCTTGTCCAATGTCCCACTCAGAGAAGGCCAACTTTAAAATTAGACTAAGTTAGTCTGGCCCTTTTCCCAGCTGAGTTTGAACATCTCCAAGCATGCAGATTCTATAGTCTCTCCAGGCAGTATCTCTCAGTGTTTGACTGCTCTTACTGTGAAAAGTTTTTCCTTATATCTAATCACAATTTCACTTGCTGCAATTTGTATCCATTTCTTCTCTCCCTTTCATCATGTAGCTGCCCCAAAAATCTGCCTCAGTCTTATCTATACCCTCCCATTAGGTAGTTGTATGCAGTCATAATGTTCTTAGCCTTCTCCAGGTTGAACAGACACAGCTCTCTCAGCTGCTCTTTGTACATCATGTGCTCCAGCCCTCTGACCATCTTGGTGGTCTTCCACTGACTGGACTGCTTTATCCTAGTTCTTCTTTACCCAGAAGTTCTCATTAGCTCATTATTTTGCCATTAATTTGTTATTTCACTGATTGCATGAAGTCATAAATATCAATGACTGTAGAAGACCATGTCATAAGCAGCAGATAGCAAAAACGTAGAATTAACATCAGTTCACTGAAAATGGTCATCTCTTTTTCTGGCTTATGTCACTCTTGGAGAACATATAGCTACACATGGACACACACATACTAGTTCTAAAATTCTAACAGCAGAAAGACCTTTCCAGGTGCCAGGAGGAGAAAGAGCTCTATTTTGGGGACTCACCTCAAGATTTCCATGTATTCAGGGAGGTATCTGCCTACAGAGATCCATCAACTTATAAAGAAAAATTACTGAGAAGCTTTATAATTTTGATTATCATGTAACAAAGATATTCTATAACATGTTATCTAATGCATATTTTGCTGTATATTCAGTATATGAGCTGGGCATCAGCTCTAAGTATTTACTTTTCGTTAATTTGTAAACATATATTCCTTTAATGTTAATCACCATCAGGAGCTGTGCTGTCTCACATTTTTAGTATGTGTTATACAATGTTCTCCTGTCTTAAAAATTATCAAGTAGACAATGCTTTTAACTGATTATGTATTTTCAGTAGCAAAGTATTTCTGTTCACAGTTTATAAGAGAAAGTAGCTCCTTGAATAGTAAATACCACAATAATGTAAATAATGATTTGTAAAGATACTGCTGTTTTTTTCAGTCCCTTTGGGGAGTGAATGTTCATAATTGTCTTGGTCACTCTCAGTTGTTTGATTTTTCTGTCAATATTCTTCTGTCTTCAAGTTATTCATGTTCTCAATTCAGAGAAAACACATTTCTCTCTCCAGCTGCACTAAATGGTTCTCCTTAAACACTGTCATCAACAGCTCAGTCTATACCAGTAGTATAATACAGCAAAGCCTCATAAGGGATGAAGTACTGCTATTTTTATAGGATGCAAACTGGATTAAAATTCACAGAGTCCTGGTATGATCCCTACTTATAAATTTCCAGGGTCTTCCAGAAGAAAAGGCTTATTACTGGTTTTTGAAGTCTCACTTGCACATAGTACACAGCCAGTAAGAAATACTAATTCCCCTGTGAATCATGAACAAGAAGCAAACTCTTCCAAATGAAACTACAGGGATGCTTTGTGTTTTAAATTTAGTTCAGCTTTAGGACAACACAAAAGTATAATAACTTTTAAGCTTTTGTGGTTAGCTTTTGCAAAATGCATAGGTTTCCTCAGGATGAATTTTATACCGGGAAGAAAGTTTAATCCACAATTACATTCCTTCATGTTGCTTTGCAAAGATTTGTTTGATTGACGACTTTCAGCTTGCTTTTACTCCAGTGACAAACCAAAACAAGAAGTGGTCATCTCCACACTGACATTGCATCCAGTCCCTGCCTACCAGCTGGAGCTTGCTGTTATAATGGATTTTGCCTCTTGTGAATGTGGTCAGTTTGAGAGAAGTGGAGTATTTGGGGGGACCGGTGGGGCTGTCTCTTGGTTGATATAGAAGAGACAGGCACAGCTATAGTTTCATCTCATTTATAATCTGTCTAGCAAATGCAACCTCATTTATTTATAGCCTCTAATGCAATAAAGTAAGTAATTTGAAAACAACAAATTATTGGACTCAAAATTTCTGGCTGCTGATTATAAACTTATCTCTTGGTGCTTTCTAACCAGAGCTCTCACATATTGTTCAGTGAGAGAACTATTAGCAATCAAAGATATCTTGGAATGTGAGGCAAGCTTGACTTAAACGAAGAAGCTTGCATTCAAACTACTTTATTGTTCCAGCAAGACTACTGAAGTGGGAACTCCGTAATTGAACCTTGAGGATTACCACCTCTGTTCTCAATTTGCTATAGTTCGTAGCATTTTCAAATTGGGATATGAGAAGGGAGGGAATTTGTGTGTTTTCTGAGGGACTGATTATGACTGGGACAGAGGAGTTCTTTATTTGCTGTCATAATTTCTGTTGTGGCTGAATCCATGGGTGGATTCATGCAGAAAGACTGAATGTTTACACCATAATCTAAATTATATAGTGTTCTTCTATCAAAACACTGTTTTACTGTGAATCATGCTTGTTGGATTCCACCTGTTGTCTAATCACTGTTAGCAAATTGTAAATTTGTCTCAGCATGAGGGGGACAAAAATCAATCTTTCTTCACCGACTTGTGTCATTATCTTGCTGTTGACCAGTTTTGCATTTAACAATTTCCAGTTTCATTTCTGTTTCTTTTCAGAGTTCATGTAAGTGAACACTGTGTAGAACAATCTTTTTTCCTTTGAAGGCTATAGGTGTCTCCCCCTCCCTGTCCCCAAATGTGACCTGGTTTGCTTTACTGTTAAAAGCACCAGTGACTGCATGTATTTCTCTGACTACCAATACTCTTTAATTAGATGTGGACTTTTAAGATTACTACTTTTGTGGTATGCAGTCTTGAAGACATGCTCTCAACACACCGAGGTCCCAGCCATATTTTGAGAAGAACCTTCATGCTTTGGGAGATGCCTGTAGGGCCCTAAATTAGCATCTTCCACTGATAATTATGGAGTTGCCAAAGTTAGCTAATGTTCATGTAGCAGCAGCATGAAATTAAACATTTTTGTACCCTTCCACACCAGAGCTAGAATAAAAATCCATGGAGAAAATGTATCTGCAGTGCACTTGAATCACATAGGTTCCAGTAAACAAAGAAAGAAAAAAAATTTTCAGGTACTATTGGAATTTCAAGAAGAAAAATATAAAAGGCTCTCATTCTTCAAAGCACATAATTAGTAAGTATCTCTAGAATTATTTTTAAAATCAGTAAACAACTTAGGGAAATTACCTGCCATTTTTCTTGAGTATTTAAAGTATTGTTTTATGTTTTTAAACCAAATGTGTTGCTTTTCTGATTAGAAAAATTTATTGTGCACCCTTCCAAATTGTAAGGCTGTTTTGTTATTGCAGGTGTACTGAAAGCAAGACAATCTATGACTAAGCAAGAATAAATCAGCCCGATTTCATCCTATCAATCCATTTTTTTTAGGCTAAAGACTCCTCTCCCTTCGCTTGAAGGAAGCAGTAGTGCTTGCCTGCTTCTCTTGACAACAAAGGAATATTATATCAACAAGGGTCATTTACTCCAGGATATTTTTATTGGCCACTGCAGTGTCCCACTTTTACATCATGAAGATATGATGCTGTATAGCAGCCTATTAGGAATGACAAGTGTGGTTAAATGATATCAAGTGGTTTGAGAAAAATAAGGAAAATGAAGATGCTAAGAAAAAGGAAGACAAGAAGAGAGGGAGGCACCAGAGAGAAGATAAGAGAGAATTATAAAAAAATACCATAGCAACAAAATCCCCCTGCTTAATTCAACTTAGTGTGAAAAAGAACAGTGTTCTCATCTGTGCAACCTGCTAAAATTTGAATGTGGTGACTCCTGATTTGGCTGCTGGGACCAGGAAGGGCAATACCATTAGGACACTTCTGTAAACCAGCAGTAATTGTAGTTTGCTGGCCAGAAGCATCACAGACAGCACAGAGCTAAAGCAGGGGGTGGGGAGGGGTACAAACAAACATGGTGAGGGGGTCAAAACATCTGAATGCTTGAAGGGAGCAGAAAACTTGAGTTTATTTTTAAAGGTAAAATGACGTTCCATGAAGTAGGGAAAAAAGTACTAAGGTTCCAGGTAGGAAATCCTTTCCTGACATCACTTGGTCTCCTGGAAATCTCCCATGGTTAGCCAGAATATCTTCTCCCAGCTCCTTGTCTCCACATCTTGTTCCTCTGCTCTTATTTCTATGGCTGGTCATCCTTGGCCAGTGCTAATGATAATGCAGCTGCCTGACTGAAGATGTTAATTCTTAACTTCTTCCAGTCTTGTAACTGAAATGGCTTGTCCTGAAGCCATAGTTATCCCTGAAAAGTGGGTCATATTTTACCAGTATAACAGAAACAATAATATGTAAAACAAAACTATATTGTTATTAGCACTGTTAATTAGAAAATACGACTTCATTTGCAAAAAAAGGAATCCAGGCATGTAGTAATGTTTGAATTAAATGCCGTGTACATTGTCAGCAGGTATATTATTTCTGATCACTGAAACTGAAGTGCTTCAGTGAATTATTTCCGTAGCATGTTCTTGGGAAATATTTATGTACAAAACACCTGTGAACTGTACCACTCCAAACAATTAGGATGTTTAGCCATACAACAGTTACATGCAAGTAGCAGGATAGTGACAAGCCTAATGGAGAAGGTTTTATCAAAGTGACTATTGCTTGAAAGGAAGGAAATTATAGCAAGTGCTGTAAAAAAAAGAAAATTACATGTTGTCACCATTTATTTTACACAGGAGGAAACTTGTGTTTTTCTGTGCTCAGTGTAGCAGCAAATTCAAAGAAAAGAGCCACATATAAACACTGTCTAATTCCAAATAAAATAAATCTACATTCTAAGCTTCAAGGAAAGTTACAAAATGCTGAACCGCCATGATGATCTTTTATTTCCTTGTGACCATCCAAGTCATCCTGCTGAGATCAGATTCCTGGTCTAATACAGTACCTGGGATACAGAATCTCAGTTCTCTATAGCATGAGGAAAGAGTCCATTCAAGCACCACAGACTTTCCCAAAAGCCACCATGAAGGGTGAAGTGAACATCAAGAATTGTACAGGATCAAATGGTGTTACCGCAGCTGAGTGTCAATGCACTTACTGTGCCAGCCTTTACATGTACAGCCAAGTAGGCCTTTTCTAAAGTAATAAATTACATGGTTTAATTGAAATCTGTTTTAAAATAATTTCTGCTAACTCAGTGCCTCTGAATTCACTGACGCAAATCTAATAGGAAAAAAACAGGTTTAAGCTGATTAAAGAGACTGAACATAAAGACTGAATATACCCCCTTTTTATGTACCCTGGGCAAATGTAGATAGTCTGGATTTATTAAAGAGAAACCTCAGGCTAACTCTATAGAAGTTTATTTTTCAAGAAGAGGGAGGATAACCAGAACTTAGTGGGACAGTTTGGTCAGTCTTGCTCTTGTTCGCATCATGCCTTGAATAAGGTCATTTGCTCTCATGAGCATTAAATTCGGAAAAAAAATCTTTTAAATTTCTGTTTCAATTCATCATGAATCATTTTCACTTAACAAGTAACACAGCTTAGGATCACATGAAATTGCTTCCAAAAAGGAGCGAGACACCTTGGCAGGTATTAACTCATTTAGAATCACTTAAATCATTCAGAACCACGGAAATATCAGATGCTCTGCCCAGCATCATGTCCAGAGATTGGTACGAATATGAGAAGACCAAAGAGGGTTCTTGGCAGTTCTCATGCAGCATGAAGGGAAAACTTCTCGCTTCCTTTGCTTCAGGTGTACTGCCTCCAGCATTCACTGTGTATCAAAACCACCTACAGACTCCTAAAAGTAAGACTTTTTATACATATTCTTATAATCCGCAATATGCAGCCACAGCCTTAGGGAATTTTTGTAGAGGTTTCTGATGCAGTCAGCAGGTTCATATCATGATCATATAGTTAGTTTTTTTAAAAATTTCTTTTCACATTATCCTTCTATAAGTGACCCTAGTGCTTACAACCTTATCTCATTTATCATCAGCAGAATCCTGTATGGCATTAATTTATGGCTGCGACTGTTCTGTGAGTGTGGTCTATAGGTCATCAGTATAGCTGATGATGCTTGTAGGACATTTCAGTACTAAAGGTGCCAGGTACTTACAGTCCTTTAAAGACCCTAACTTTTCTCCTCACATCCTCTATTTCTTCTAAGAAAAAAGAATGTAGAAATAAGAAAATTGTCTCCCTCTATAATATTTTGTTCTGTTAATGCATATAGAAAATGAATCGAAATGATTGAGTACATATTTGACCTTGCCTGTTGTCATTCAAGTCCAATTGGTATAAAAATTTTACTGTTACCTTACTTTTACTGATAATAGCAATTTGATTGAGTGCACCCTCAGTCAGTTTGCAGATGACCCCAAGTTGGGTGGGAGTGTTGATCTGCTCGAGGGTAGGGAGGCTCTGCAGAGAGACCTGGACAGGCTGGAGCCATGGGCTGAGCCCAACTGGAGGAGTTTCCATAAGGCCAAATGCCGGGGGCTGCCCTTGGGCCACAACAACCCCCAGCAGCGCTACAGGCTTGGGGAGGAGTGGCTGGAGAGCTGCCAGTCAGAGAGGGACCTGGGGGGGTTGATTGACAGCCGGCTGAACAGGAGCCAGCAGTGTGCCCAGGTGGCCAAGGTGGCCAATGGCATCCTGGCTTGTGTCAGCAATAGCGTGACCAGCAGGGACAGGGAAGGGATCTGACCCCTGTACTCGGCACTGGTGAGGCCGCCCCTCGATTCCTGTGTTCAGTTTTGGGCCCCTCACTACAAAAAGGACATTGAATGACTCGAGCGTGTCCACAGAAGGGCAACGAAGCTGGTGCGGCTGAAGGGAAGTGGTGGTGTTTAGTCTGGAGAAGAGGAGGCTGAGGGGAGACATTATCACCCTCTACAACTACCTGAAAGGAAGCTGCAGAGAGCTGGGTTTGAGCCTCTTTAGCCTAGTAGAAAGCGACGGGACAAGAGTTAATGGCCTCAAGTTGCACCAGGGAAGGTTTAGACTGGATATTAGGAAGCATTTCTTTACAGAAGGGGTTGTTAGGCGTTGGAATGGGCTGCCCAGGGAGGTGGTGGAGTCCCCATCCCTGGAGGTGTTCAAGAGTAGGGTCGATTTAGAGCTTAAGGATATGGTGTAGGTGGGAACTGTGCTAGGCAGTTGGACTAGAAGATCTCAAAGCAGGACTTCGATGTAGTAACTCATCTAAGTACACACTGCATTTTTAAAGTTTGAGATCAACGAGGTAAAAAAACATACTGCCCTTCACTGTTACCAAGTCAATACACTGGGTTTTTTTAAGACCAGCCTCAGCAACGACAATCTAATTGGTAACAAATTACTAGTGACATACATTTCTTCTGGTTCCTCTTTTCATACTTAACAGTGTTTCATTACAGATCTTAGAGCTTCATTAACATACAGGACAAAAGTTGTTGTCACACTCTGTTTTGCTTTTAATTATTAAAATAAATTAATGATGGTTCTTGAAATTTGTAAAGGATTGTCACTTCCAGTGGTCTAAACATATTAAGCTATCTTCTTGGGAGAAAACAATCAGGCCACATCAGCAAGACTGACATATAAATTCAAATACTTACTCCAAAATCTGCAGTTAACAAGGTCAAAAAGCTTTGGGTGAATTATGGGACAAGAATTTTTAAGATGATTTGCAGCAGGGATTTATTATGAAACCAAAATTGTATTGTCAGGAGGAAGCAGATATGTAGCGAATATGAGCAAAAAAACAGTCCATCTACTCTACATGCTGTCAAGTGTTAAAGGCAGGAATGATTCACAGCTGTACAAATGTGCAATTCTGAAACTGTAGGAATTATTTCCTCTTGTGTCAACCTTTGAGAAGAAAGAGCTTTGCATATAGCTAAAGTGTGGAAATAACTATTTTTTTCCCCTCTGTTCAATTAAACTTAGTTTACAATGAATAACTGGGATACATAAGAACAGATTTGCTGGAAAGGGATCAGACCATGCATTTTAAACTTGCCCACAAAGGGTTCTGTTGCTGAGATTTCCTTTGCTGTCTTCCAAGCTGTGGAGGTTCCACAGGCCTTTTTTTTCTTCTTACACTCTACAGGTGTAGGGGGTCTTCTGGTCTTTGAAAAGATGTTGTAATATGCATCAGGAGTCAAGAGAATTCTCCAAGAGCCTAGAGGACAGCATGGAACTGCAGGGTTGGATGAAAAGCACATCCTGAACTCCCAAAAAAGAAACACTGAGAAAGCTACAAAGAGGCTCCTCTTATTTGTAGATCTCTTCAGACCTTTGGCCTCATTCAGTGTGTGTTGTACAGACAACTATGATGCCAGCTCAAAGCATGTTCCTGGCTGTATTGTTATACTATTGCTAAATAATCTAGTAATTCACCTGAAATACTTCACAGCATACAGCAAAGCAAATTGTCTGAAAGTCTTGCTTAACCATTTTACCAGAATCCTGAAGAGAGAATCTGGGGAAGGAGGATCCCAGGGTCCTTACCCTGCCAGGACAGTCATGGAGAGACTAAGAAGTGGTTGAGTTACCCCCATATGAGGAACAATCTATATCTAATTAGTGAATCCTTGCCACAGCACTGGAAGGTATATAAATATTGCTGCTCTGTTTTACATGAATATGGGATGGAAGTGGACAAATTCTGCTGTGCTATAAAAAATGTCTTTAACCACTTGAGTGAAAGCAAATTAGGCAGTAATATGCTGAGATTGTGCCTTATAAAGTACACCTTGCTGATTATAGATCCAGGTTACCTGCTACAGAACTTTTATATTTACTCTTTTAGTCAATGCTTCACAATTTTGTTAAATTTCACATCCAGAAATTGTGTTTTCTCAGAATGTATGATGAGATATACTCTGGAAAACTACTAACAGTTGGGTTGTTATCAATTCTCATACCAAAGGGAGGAGATTTATCCTCTTATAAGAAAGTCTCTGACTTGCTGATAAACAAGTATCTAGTCTTTCCTAACTCCTGAGAAGTCTATAATGCAAGATGAAAGAAAACACAGCATCTGAACACAGCACAACAGAGCAAGTGAGGTACAAATATAGGTGTATCAAAACACTGAATTTTTTCCTCCCAGAGATCCATTATTTTACAGTGGTCATGTTTACTGGGAGAGCAGGGGAAGGAAGGGGCTTTTTACAGCTCCTGGTGGAACAGAAAATAAACCCAAAATCAATAAAATGAGTAACATGGAGGAAAATTTTTGTTCTCTGAATAAAACTGGACTCATCAGTCTCTAGACTGGTTGCATGTTTAACTGATAAGCTCACTGAGCACTTAAAAATATATTCTTAGCAAGACAAATAAGGTTATATACAGGCGTGCTTCTCTTTGGAAAATCTGGTGAATCTGGGAATCAGATTCAATAAGAACAAGGATGTTGTGCTCTTAAGATGACAACACTGCTCTGTATATCATCTGAGAATACCATGTGTTTCTTGTCACTGCTTAAAGCAATCAGTCCAGAACACATTATTTCTTTGCACTCTCTGCTCTTATTATTTAACAAAAAGAAACTTTTTTTTTTCCCTCTGAATTGATGTCACTGAATATAACCAGAAGAGCCACAACTGATTTTGAACATCTTGAAGGAGCCTATTACACAAATAAAGAGCACTTTGGGGCTTCCATATTGACGAGTAAAAAGAAAGACATTTTCAAAGTGATGCATGCTCAGGAATGCTAATGAGTAGTCTTGGACATATGACTAAACAGCAATGTTAGAATGCTAGTGAGTCGTCAACTTCTCCAGGCTGTGTCTGCCAAACAATAGCTAGTAATTTAATTTTTATAACAAAAGCTTCTTCCTCTGTATGTGGCTTCTTTTTCTCTTTTTCTTTTTCTTTTTCTTTTTCTTTTTCTTTTTCTTTTTCTTTTTCTTTTTCTTTTTCTTTTTCTTTTTCTTTTTTTCTTTTTCTTTTTCTTTTTCTTTTTTTATTTTTATTTTTTCTTACTTTTTCTTTTTTCATTTCTGCTAGCTGAATATCAAAACCAACATTAACACAAAAAAATCCTGTTTGTAGTCAGACCTGTCATTAAAATATCTCTTAATTGTTAATTTTTTTAAAAGAAGAAACAGAAAAGTTCAGAACCATTCTATAGCTTATTTTGTATGGAATTGGAGTAAGGAATGAGGAAATAGCTACACTTTGATAGGAAATACTTTCTCCCTGGACAACTGATTTCTTCGTTTTTTCTTCCAAACTGTACATAATATAAGTCAAGGTTGTTTACAGATATAAGTATTAGAACTGTATTACAGATAATCCTCAAAATTTCAGTAAGTCAGGCTGGAAGAGTGCATAATATTCTGAATATTTATACACATACACATATTTCCAAAACCACTGAATTTTCCTCCCTTCTGTAAGATCCAGTCTGATTTATTACTGTTTTTTTTTATTTCACCACCTTTAAGACCTGGTGAGAGCTCAGCACTGTTAGTTACTCTCTGAGCCTTACTAGGGTGATGCCTGATGTTGTCATTCCAGGACTGTGTTCCTCATATGTGTTTGCCCCCATCAAAAAGATGTTACAAGTCTGTAGGAACAAGAATACCCTAAGATGACAACAACTGGAAAAGTCTAAAAGCTTACCTATAAAAGAGATGATATGCTATAACAGATAGAAGCTTTAAGATGTATTTATATTCTCAATGGATATGGAAATATAGGGCCAAATATGAGACTATAGAACCAAATGTGATGTGCTAGTTAATACTGACAAATTAAGGTGTCACCATGGAAAAAATTACAGGGAAATTTAAAGATATTTTAAAAATTAAAGAGAGAATTAATTACAAGCATGGAGATTTTCCATTTCTTTATTAAAGGAGCTTATATTGAGCAAACACTGGGGAATATATAAATGAACCAAGAAGACAGTCACTAAAGACAAAACTGCTGAGAGCACAACCAAGTTATATTTCTTGGTCCAGGGACCATCAAAAGGGAAAAATTATATAATCTAAGGTTAAAAGTGATATAAAACTCCTAAGTGGCCATAACTGTCCAAATAGGAAGAAATGACAGAGTAGTTTGATTACACTGAATAGAAATTAAACACGTTTGTCAATGAGTTCTGATAGCAAGATACAGTGACTTATATGCTGGTGAAGTCTCCTGAAGAAGCAACTTTCGCATATATTGACTATAAATTTGAATATTATCCCTTATTTTAAAGATTTGTTTAAAAGACTGTGTCACCTTTCATTTTTTCTACAATGGGCAACATAACAAGACCCAACAGTTCTTCTAAAAATTATATTCATACTTTGGTATCAAAAAATGCTATCAACAAAGTGGTCCTTTAAAGATATTACGTAAATGTTTTCCAAATTTATTTATTTTAAACAAATATATACATAATTTATGTGGCTGAATATGTTTTACAGACCATTAAATATTTGCACAGCCAGCATCGCACTCCTGAAATCCACATTTTACTCATATTAAAAATGGTCATGTTAAACAGTCTGTTAAAAATGGTGATGCTGATGTATCTAACTTTATTGATATTGTCTTATGATTTCTTTTTATAGCCCAGAAGACAAATTCCTTCTGTCATCATTCCATTACTTTTAAAAAGAGATCTGACAGGCTTAAACATTCTGGCTATCTAACTCCTGATTGAGAACCAAACTTCTTCACTACCAGATAACCACTTATCTTCAAGCAGCATAGTATAAAAAAAATTTAGCAGGTTGTGGTTATTAATAATGGCATCTGCTGAAGCTGCAGCTCGTAGAACACCATATTTTATTAGAAGACTGTATGTTCTAGAAAGTTACTTTTTCATTTGGGAACTACTGTGTCGTTGTTGAGCCATTGAAATGTACAGGTACTGCATACACCTACATCTATATCCAAGGCTTCCTACCTAACTTCATTGCTTTTGTATCATGATTCTCCTGGTTACTCAAGAAAAGAGAGGGTAAGGACAAGAAGTGTCAAGGTAGGAAAGTGTTGCTCTTGAATTGCTAATTACCATAGGAGTTCACTGGAATTAATATTTTAAAATCCAGTTAACATAAGCTGTGTGGTCCAATGATGGTAATGCTAAAGTATGGCTATTTCCTAGCCATTACTATTTTTAAAATGTCTAATTCTCAATTTCAAAACATCAGATGGGATATATTTGCTTTGCCCATTAATGATGACTAATGCTAAAACAAAGAGACTAAAGGTTTTAAATTGTAAGACCTGAAATGATATTTAGGAACAGTAGAAAGTTCAGATTTCACCTCTTTCAAAGGTCAAATGAAATAAATAAATAATAAAAAAAAAAAAGACAAGGCCCTGAACTTTTATTAAAGCAATAAGATCTTGCCTTTGTGTAGTGTCTTCTGTCTGAGCTTGAACAAACATCATTAAAAGTTCTGCAAGCCTAGGAGTCTCCGTTTTACAGATAGGAGAAAGTGAGGAATAGAAGTTATGGTCTAAACTCTCAGTGCTGCCACTTAGATTAATCTTAGAGAGCGTTGTTTAATTATGGTATTACAGAGCAGCCAAAATTCCCAATAAATTTACAGAAGAGACAAATAATCCAGTAGTAAGGGAGTCAGGTCTGGAACTCCTGAAGGCGCATCCTTAAAAATTAACTGTCCTGCTCACAGTCAAATATAGGCAGCAGGAGTGGCACTAGAAAGCTCTATTTGAATTTTTACCTCATGATTTACGCATAGCAATGATTCAGCAGATAGCAACCGGTGGAATTGGTAATGTGCCCTTTGTATATAGAGAGACAGGATCAATTTACAGTTTGGGTTTAGTTTCTTTAGGGCAAAATCAATCTTACAGTGACTTATTACGAATGGACAGTCTCTTTGAAGCTAGGTCAATTGAAACTTATCTACACAGTGGGGAAGCCCACCAAGCATATTTTGGCTTGCACTCTGTAAAATGTCAGTGCTTTAATTCTGCTCTTTAACTGGTACACAGAACTCCCTTACAAACATCTTTTAGATCTAGTTCACAGTTGTATTTTCTGTTGCTAGAAAAAACCCCATATGTCTGTACCATGTGACAGAATATTGTGCAGGTATACTTCAACCACACCAGAGCATGTATGTCCATCAGTATGGATTCTGTCTGGCACTGGGAAAAGTTATTTCTGAAGAGCATACGGCCCTGGCCATTTCTCTTGGTTGTCTCCCAGCATCCACAATCAGTGGATGGGTGTTGCTAGAGAATAGATCCACGACTATCCCCTTTTAGTATCTGCTTATGGATTTTTGTCTGTGAATTTATCAAATCCCTTTACAAACCTGATAATGCTATATGCTCCTAATGATTTTCTACTAGTTGCATTGAATACCTTCCAGTTCTTGTACTGCAACATTCGCTGAATGATAGTCTGCATTCATCTTACTCAGCAGCACCCTTGTGTTTTCATCATAAACCCTTCAGTTTTTTCCTCTCCAACTGAGAAGTTATAGCAGTTTTGTCTCTTTATGTAGGCACCTGCTTCATCTCTTTAATTATTTTAGTTGTCCTTCTCTAGAACTTCTGTAGCTTCTTATCAGCTCAATAAACATGCATTGCTAGGCTAAACTGATCAGCTCAGCCTGGGTGGGGCTGGGCATCCCTACCCCTTTTTTTGTGCAGTGTGGTCCTTTTGCAGAAGCGTGATTTTACATCCACTGACTGCAACAGTAAGACTGTCCTACATTCCTATCCATTGTGATCAAAATAGATACAGTAGCTCCCATTGTATGCAAAAAAGTTTTTTTCCTTTTAACTCAAAGAATAAGAATAGAACAGGAAGACATTTCATTATGCTTTTAAAATGGATTTGGAGATTCTGGCAATGTCCAGAAAAGCTTCTTTTTACTTCCTTTTGTGCCAAACGTCACAAAATTACTGTTTGGCGATGAATTGACTCCACACAAAGCAGATTTTACATTGTGATTGCCTGGATTGAATCAAGTTTTAAACTATAACTTCCAAATAAAATTCAAATTCCCAAGCTGTCTTTCATATATAAAAGTAACAAGTTCCTTTTAATGTTTCAGTGTTCTTTAAAAACTGATGTCTCTAAAAATGTAAACAATTTTCATGTCTTACAAGTAGGAAGAGATACAGCAGTTTTATTAAACAAAATTATTAACCTAAAGGTTTCAGAAGAAGGAGAGAAATGACCTGGTTATTGACTCATTTGACTAAACAGGTGCTACAACTCCATTCTGGGGCAACTGTATTAGTGACTTGATTTTGTTACAGCTTTTACAGCTGTGCTAACCAAATGGTAGGGATATTATAACAGCATTCAAAAGTCACAAATTCTTCCTGTCCTCTGCCACGGACTCCTGTGTGACTATGAGCATGCTACTTAGGTCACAGATTTTTCTACCATAATTCCACAGGAATAAAGCCCTTAAATAATTTTTTTTTAAAACTTATCCTTATTTTCCCTAAATCTACAATCTGTGCCTATAATGGAAGAATAGTATTCTTATGTGTATCACCTCAAAACATGGAAGATCCAGGGTAGCTTCATGTCACTCCGTTTCAAAGGTAAAAAATTAGACATCTGAGTGATCCAAACATCTTTCTGACAACAAGAATGGAAGGGTGCCTTCAGCAAGTGAACTATTGGAATATATTTGTGCTGTCATGTAACCTACGTTCCTGGTTTGTTGCTGGGTCTTGATCATCCAAATTGCTAAAGAAGGGGTCGTCTGGCCTCCTGGGGTCCCCCTGGAGTGAATCCAAGAGACAAAACCTCAGTGTGGCTCAGACAGCTTGTTACTGGCCTTATTCCTCAAAGGCAATGGGGGCGACATTCTGCCACATGTGGCAAGTTCACTCTCCAGAGATCTGCAAACCAGTCCAAACCTTGCCCTGTACTTGTCATGTACTGTCCTTCTCTTAATCTTATGGCAGGCCTCAGAACATGCAACATACACTCCCACCACCAGTCTATAAATACACTGCTCTGTGGGCCACTTCTTTTCAGACACTTTGGAGAGAAAGACACAAATGCATATTGCTACAGACATATTCCTTGGGATTGCAATCAGGGTACCGAAGAGGTCAGGGCCAAGTTGTCTGCAGTGTGGGAGCAACCAGGTGATTCTAGAGGAGGTTACTCGGAGGCACAGGGACACAAATCACTCCTCACTTTTGCCAGTTTACGCAGATCATTCCTTCAGTACCTCCATACTTTCCTTGGGCATACTTAGGTGCTTTACATAGGAGATTTAGGAGCACTCCAACATGACAGGTAGGCCAAAGTGCCAGCAGTATGTGCATTACTAAACCACTAGCTTTAATGTCATGCATCTGTTTACCTAAGTCCTTTTCCCCAATGCTGCTGTTCACTAGAGTGTAATAATTTTGATGTCTTTATACTGTCATTGCTTCATGGTGAAGCTGGAAAATATCACAAGGCTAAATGAGATCTTAGTTTACCTTAAAATAGACTCAAGCAGTTCTAAGACAAATGTAGTTTAAATATGAAGCGGAAAAAGGTCTCTGGAAAAAAATATTTGCATCTCTGCCAAAGCCACTGCAAAGTTTGCCATTTCTATATTAGTTCAATATTCAAGTGCTAGACTGAAAATGACTCTTGCTCTTCCTCACAAGGGCTACTTAAAAATGGAAATTACTCTGAACTCTCAAGCAATAATTTCTCTCAGGGGGATTGCTACTTTTTAATCCTACTGACTTCGCTTTTCTATTTACACCATCCTTCAAATGTTGTATTGGCTTACAGCTGTTTATCCTCCATCATGAAATTTTTTGCTCTGTCTGCCAGACAACAATATTCAAAAGCGGATGAATTCAGAAACTAGAAGGAATGCCTGTCTTAGCTAGCACACCTGGTGGCTGCACCATTTATACTAGGTCAGGTGAATTGACCGTATGTGGGACTCCTACTGATTTTTCATAATCAGGATAAATTGTTGAATATTCCTCAGCTCACAGGCAATATTTTATCCTTAACACCTGTTCTGAATGAAATAGGGTCCTGAAGTAGTAAACTTTTAACAGCCACTTAAGCCATGGAGAAAAATGCCTCCCTGTCCAGCACTGAAAGAGGCTGGAGACCCAAATGCAGGTGGGGAGAACCTGTGGAGCATGACACATTGAGAACTTTCCTCTTGAAACCCTCAAGTGCTGTCCTCCATACAGGTAAGCAGATAAAACCCTTCATCTATGTAATTTCAATAGTCTTGCTTCAATTTTGCTGTGCTAATGAATGACCTATCTATACACATATGCACAGCAAAGTGAGCCAAATCCTGTTGAAATTTGTATGTCTTCCGGAATTGATACAACCGTGCAAAACTTCAGTAGTTCCTTAAATCTTATGACTGACATGAAAATATCTCTAACAGCTTTATACTGGAGTACTAAAACTGTTGAGCTGAGAAAGGGCAAATTCTTAGTTTTCTGGTTAATAGAAAACTTCAAGAGGGATGATGACATTTTCTGTGAGGGAAGAAGGATCAGATCATCCTTTCCACCATCTGACAGAGAAAATAGAAAAGTACCACATTGGTGAGCCATTCATTGTGTACTGAACCACCACATATTTTGTCTTGCATTCCTCAACACTTGAAGCCCCTAACTTAAGAAGAGTGGAGCCCAGCAGAGTCATGTTCTTCATAGTACTGCATCTCTCTGCATCCTTTAAGGATTTTGTGTTTCACCTTGACCCACTGAAGTCCAGAGAGTTTCTATGAGATGATTCTGAGGGGGATAAACCAAGAAGAGACAAAGAGCACCAAATTTATGTTGAGCATAAGACATAAATCAATGAATACTTTGATGCTTTTTGGAGGCGTTAATCTATAAGTGCAATATAGCAAATATAGCCAAGAATTCTTTAGTTTTAGTAACCTATGACAGAAGAGTAGGGGGAGAGGGGTTTTTATTTGTGTTTTTTGTTTGCTTTGGGTCAGTGTGACGCATTGTTTCTCAGTGAGAAAAAAAAAATATTGTAAATTCATATGTAGAGCCAGGATGGAGTGGTCTGTTGTGCATGCTTTGCAGGGACAGCACTATAAATATTTCCTTTCCTTTCTGTTTCATAAATATATAATGATTTAAAAACTGTAACATGAAAACTTTAATAAGGATTATATGTAGGATAAAAAGGAGTGACAAGAAGTAAAGGTCACTGTATAGAAAGTGCTGAGTTTTAGGAATACCTAGGTCTATATTTTCTGCTGTTACAGGTAATTACTTGGCACTGATCTCCCCTAAGGGTTTATTTAGTAGGACTGGCCTCATTCTTTGCTTAGAAAATATGGATAGGTAAAGAGAAAGTAGAGACAGTGTGTCAATTTGCAATTAATGACATTAAAACAAGGCTGAGCCAGACATAAAAGTTGCGTTTAGCCCTGAATTTTTATAAAATCGGTTCAGGTAGTCTGACGTAAACCTTGCTATTAGCACAGCTGAATTCATGGATCATGTATGCAAAGCAGGCTTTGATATTGTAACTAAATTAAAATTGATTATGTAATGGGAATGTCTTATATCTCACTTTAAGCTAAATGACTTGGGTTTGACAAGTCAAGGAAATCAAATTATATGTGATGGTAGGCAAGACCATATTAAAGAACTATATGGACACAAGAGTATCGATAACAATAAAAAAAAATATTACACACCACATACTGTTCTGTCCTTTGCAGTTGTGCCATTGCTAGGCAACTGAAAATGGATGAATAATAGATTTCAGATGTATATCTATACACTTACATTAGGCTTCATTTGGAGCATCATGAAAGGGATTTGTGAAAAACGATCATTGTTTCTGATCAGGGTACAGTATGTCTTTACTGCCAATAAGGACAAGAAAATAGATTATTTCCAACATGAACAACTTTTGTTGATAAACACCAGTACCTGAACTTTTTAAAAAATGCAGCCTTCTGTTTAGTAACAGAGCATTTTCTCAAATTTTCATGCTGTAATTTTTCCGTCGCCATATCATGGCATTGTGCAAGCTATGCATACCATAGTCAATGGAATCATCACTGGTGAGTAATCAGCATTTACATTTAAAAATATTAATAAAATTTCCTTCAATAGGGATTGTATATAGCTCTGACAGGTGGTAACTTTTTTTACTTGAGTAAGTAACCTAACGACTTCTCTGTCATTTAAAATCCAATTATTCAACTTCTACTACATTTTGTACAAGCTCCATGAAACCTTTAAATTCTTATTTCTAGCTATGTTATAACAGTAAGGGAAAAGAGACTGCTACAGGATCATTAGAAGCAGCTAATAATTCACACTTCTCTATAGCCTGCTGCTCCTTAAAAAAAGAGGAAAAAAGGAAAAAAAAATCCCATCCCTTGATAATTAGTACCCTTTGTCAAAGCTTCAGTTACAGTTTGATGAAAAATATTCCTAAATGTCAAGAACCATGCAGTCTGATAAATATGGATGACATTTAAAAAGCAGGGGAGGCAGTTTCTACAAAAGCAGAAGAGGCAAAAAGATATGTAATATGTATTTATGGAGTGAAATATTTTTTCTACCTTGTACTCTCCTCATATATTGACTATTTTGTACTTCTGCTTCTGTTTTTCATGATGACTGTGACCCTTTTGTCTTATATCAAATGCCTCATATGCATTTTGTAGCGTTTCTTTAGTGGAAAACAGTACATTTGAATGGCACAGGCCTTTCCACTTGTAATCACTCAGTATAACTGATTGAGAAGACAGAGTCAGAGAACCCTCTAAATATTTTAATTCTTCAGAGTTACTTAAATTTAGCAAAAAATGACACCCTGAGAAAATGAAATGGCACATACTCATAAATTGCTGTGTGATACAAATCAATCACAGCCCTTGGTGATTACTCATTAAACAAGTCTGTCTCACAGGCAGATTCAAAGGAATTGAATGGCTGAATGTTAACAAACAGAAGGGGAAGATCTTTTGCTTCTAACAACTTTGAAAACGCTCTTGTTGGAAATATTGAAAGACAAATCTTTTTCAGCAGGTTGACACAGAAAGCTAGGTTCACCAACTTGTCCATGCTGGGTGCAACAGTACCTCCTATTACAGTCTTTGTCAGAACAACACTCATTGAGAAATCTATACCAGAATGGAAGATTATCATGTAATAAACAGCTAATTGAAAAGTAATGTGCAATTAGAAAGAAATAAGTGAATGAGCTTTTCAGTGATAGGGTTAGAAATGTGTGTCAGTGTGACTGCAATGACAGTACAAGAGACAGGGAATGTAATGAATTCACAATCTTCGTTGCATGATTTAGCATTCTGCCAAAGGTGACAGCATCAAGAATGTAAATGCAGTTGAACAACACGTCTCCACCTTACACAACCAGCACTGACAAGGTCCAGGTACCACCACTGAGTTACAGTACCTGCTCTGACTTATTTTTCAAGAGATGGTAATAGAAACAACCAGGTCCCAACCATACTGTTAACAGTAGTGTAACTGGACTACACAGCTTAGTGAGTGCCTGTCATAGTAGCTCTTACTCCCTTGAGGTACCCCACTTTCTGTTTGCTGCTCAGCCAAGGCTACCTTTATCAAAATTCAGTAGCTATGAATAAAAACTAGACTACTGTATTACAAAAATATAATGGGTAATTTTGTTTCTGAACCAATTTTGTAATATCCAAAACTGTGTTTGACTTATTTCTGAGTGTAAAATATGTGACTTTCCTATTTAATTTGGAATGTAAAATAAATACATCCCAAATTATTGTGTTAACAGATCTTGATCCTATTATAAAGACATGCTGAGATATCTTTCAGATGAAAGCTGTAATATATGGCAACTTTATCTCAGATATCAAAACACACTTCTGTTTTCATATATGATGCAGCTGCCATGAGTTTGCTTCTAATCTGAAAGCTGCTGGACAGCTCATTAAAATTGCTGTCCTTTAACCATCCCTAAGGCCTCCATCAGTTTGATGCATTATCTCAGGTATCTCCCACCATTGACTACTTGGACTCCACAGTACTTTGCACTGCTGAATTACTATGGTATCATTTCTACAGTAACAAGGACTGAGAGACCTGCACAAAAATTATGATGGAGATCTGTTAAGTGAACCCCTGTATCCCATCCCTAAACCTATGAACATCTCAATCCATTTGGTAGATTCCCTGTTCTGGAGCTTTCTGAGGCAAACAGCTGCTTTTCAGATTATTGTAAGACTGTATTTGTCCCCAGACTTCCCTACTGATGCATGCTGAAGGAAGGAAGAGCTTCTGTCATAGCCCTGTAGTACTTCTCTGTGGACCAAGAGGAATACTGTCTGGCCTCAGGTAGAAAGATGATGTCCTATTGGCAAGTATCTTTTAAAAGAAGGATTAACATATCATCACTGAAAAAGTGCACAAACTGCTGTGAAATACAGTATATGCATATGTATGCATATTTCTCTAACTGATAAATGAGAAAGATGCAGGAAGAGAAAAAAAACATTGGCAGTATTGAGTTTGTGGAAAGACACAAATCTCCAAGCCCTCTCACAAGGCATATATCCATTCTTGGCCCTGTGTTTCTGAGAAAACACAGCTGTTCCCCCAGTGATCAGTTAGTGTGCAGAGGTGTGACATTTTGTTACAGTATATGCAGTTTCATCGACGGCACTATGAGAAGGACCTGAAATAAGGACACAAGTCACCAGTTTCAGCTGTGTCCCTAACTACTGTTCCATCCTCTTTCTGGTGAGGTCAGGGAGATCTTTGCCACTGTTTTGGGGTGCACCAGAATTAGACCTTTTGTGACCAAGAGTCCTGCAGTTAAATAATACATCCATATATTCAGGTCATTTTGTTTTCAGGCTCATTCACAGTATGGTTAGGTTAAATGTCCTGCAGCACAGACAGAATACTTTCAGGTTATCTATTAAAAGAATCAGTGATATATCTGCAGTCATACACAGTTGCAGCAACTGTCCAGAAGCCATGTGATTTGCTATATATTTTATTTTAAGTCATAACCTTGCTTATAAAAATTTGCTCTGCCCTTGTGTAGTCTGTTGCATTGGTTGTGGGCTTTTGTTTTTTGTTGTTGATTTCTCAAGTGAGCTTTCCTTCTTACACTGAGCTGTTTGATATGCACAGCACAGCAGTACCTTTAACTGGAATAGTAGTTATACAGAGGGAAATGTGGTGTTGTCATCTCCCCTCCTTCTGGGAGTGCTTTGCAAAAATTGCTTTTCATGAAATAAAATCATTGTATCTTCTTAAGGATGTTAGAATTCAAGTAGCAAAAGACTAGACAGAAGGTTATTTAAAATGTAATCTTTTTGTTTAAATATTCACATCCTTTAGAAAGAAAAATTTATAAAAGTAATGCATGTTTAAAAATTAATAAAAGATAACTTTTTCAGATGCAGTAGGTACTTTTTCATAAAACTGTGTATTGGAGAATGAAAGCCATCTGATATTTTTTTTGTAGCATTGTCATCTTTTTCTAAGGCAAATGTAAGAATATCTTTGTCTTCGGGAACAGCACTTCAGTATGAACTTTGAATCCCAACCCCCAGCCATCAGCTTCTTCTTAGATTAGCTGAGTGCATTGGGTCTATTTAACCATTAGCTTTTATTGAAGGATAGATGAATATCAGTCCCTGAAGAATAGTGAATTAGCTACTGCCTTGTAGCAAAGCATTTTCTCTTTTCACTCTACAATAGGTCTGCTATAAGCACAGCTTTTCATAATACAACTAGCAAGTAAAGTGGCAGGTCTGGAGAAGAAAATGGAAATCTTTTGGAAAAAAAAAAAAAGAATCTAATGTGCAAGGGTTCTTCCTTTCATTTTAGTAACTTTACAATAAAGTGATCTTTCCAGAATAGACTTTTATGATAAAAGGATTTGACTGATGCATAACTGGTCCAAAAATATTCTAGTGAGTATTGAACAACGTATGTTTAATAGCCTATAGAATATCGATAGCATCTCTTACAAAAAAAAACAAACAAAAAAAAAAAAACCACAAAAAAAAACCAACTCTAAAATCATTGATATGAGGGATGTGAAATATGAAATACCTGAAACCTGAAACAAAGAGCATGAAAAACTTGATAAGGAATATTTATGGTAAATCAAATTATGAATTTCTGCTGCTGCATCTATATTTATCCCACTTATTTTTGCTCAGTATTTCCCTCCGTATGAGGCCAACTGAAATTACGTCAGTTAAGGAAAAAGATTAGTCAGAATTACTGGCTTTTATCCTTTATTTGAAAATATCTATGTTTACTTTGAAAGAAAAATATTAAGGCCATATTCTATTCTTTGTTAACTCTCAGCTAAAGCTCATGCAGATCTTGAATTTCTTTCTTTTAAATTTGAAAGAATTTTCTTGCTAAACTAGCATAAATAAATCTCTGTTTTCTTCAACAGAGAACTGACAGAAAGAGGCAGGAAAAGGGCTACAGATGCTGATGCGTCAGTCCCTGATAACCACAGTACTAAAAACCTTAAAGGCAGACAACAGATGCTATGGAAGTAGGTAAAAAAGCTCTCTAGGCACTACAAATCCTTTCCCCACCTTTTAAGTATCACTTCCCTTCAAATTTAGTCACTTTGTATTTTAGTGGCAGTGGGCAGCAGAAAAAGGAAAAAACCACAGGATTGGCAGCTTGCATTTGAAGTAGAAAAACATGAAACAGCTGCAGGAATATAGTGGAGTGAATTTGCTCTAACTCCAGCAATGATCAAGACAAGTGACCACATCCCAGTGGTGGAAAAAAAGGATTTAGAGGAAAGGTGCAGGAAGGGAAAAAGGCTGATGTCCTGGATTTGATGTCCTCCAGCAATTTGACTTCACAAGTGACAAACTATAAATTTTCACAACAAAAGTTACCAGTGTACCAACCTTTTAAAAATCACCGTGCAGATCTGAAAGATGCAGGAGAACAATGGATGGGCTTTCATATGAGAACCCTTTGTGTTCCTATATGAAATGCCAATTTCTATCTTATTTTCTTTGTACATTCACACCACTGGCCAGCACCTTTGCTGGTCGCTCCATCCTTTCCTTCTTGATAAAAATACTGGAAGTAGAAATCCCTCAAAGAAACAAAGAAGACAAACTTACAGATCCATGCTGGGAAGGATATATTCTTTCTCTGGAAGTGAAGGAAGAGCTCCTGTGGCATCCTAAGGGCTTGATCATTTTCTGTAATCAATCTAAGCTCAAAGGCCTAGGTTTAAGGCCCAGTTGCCATTTGGAAGTATCTCACTTTGTTTTTCTAGATAGAGACTTGGGAAACCAGAGGCTGATGATCTGGTATCATAGGTCATTTCCTGATAACAGTCCATCTTCCACTGGGTCCTAAGACACTGAGTTCAAATGGGCAGGATCTGTCAATAGATTAGAAATAAAAACTCAGACTGACAAATATTCTATTTGCCCCAATTTCTCTGTACTCTTATTCTTTTGTGCTATAGATATAAAAACACATGTTTACTGCACAAAAGTAAAAGTAACAATAATGAAAGTGTTGCTTCTGTTCAGTTTTGCAGTTTAGGGGAATACATCTAACAGTGTTTGCAGTTTCTCTAGCTAAATCCATAGTTGAGGAAGTACAAAGTACATCTTGTGAGGTAAATATTAGACTATGATTAGGCAAAGCCTGCATGTGGCAGAGGAGGAAAAACACGACATCATAATATTTGAAGTGGCAGAACTGAGAAATTTGAGCATCCACTTTTGAAAACATTTATTTACATATGTCACATAGTGTTAAACTACATATGGAGCAACAGAACATCATGTTAGTGAGAGAGATGGAGACAAAAAGGAGTAGTTATGTCCTGTGATGTTGTTTTCATCTAGCAAGAGGTCAAATTCTGCTCAAAAGCTGTGCTAGCTCACCCAGCACACCTGGTTTCTCACCTTACAGAGAGTGGCAGCCCTCAGCATGATCCTGAGCAGAATCTCTGAAGGAAAATGTGTGGGGAGATAGAAAAATATCTTGTATTCAGAATGGGCTTCGACCTGTGTTTAATTGGTTGTATAGAAATCTCTGTTGCATCATCCACTGAGTCTAACCCATGTGCTAATTAGAAGCTTTCTAAGGTCTGAAGGCAAGCTTGAGCTATTAAGCAGTATATTGATATATCAGCCTAGGCATTTCTCTGAACCAATGTTTAGGACTGGCCTGCTTTCCGGGTGAATGAAGCTCAAGTTACACTTATCTACAATACCAGAGTGAAGTGTAACCATTAAAAATATAAGGATAAACAGAATATTACTGCCCAAGGAATGAATATTACTACACGGGAATGAGGCATCATTGATCAAAAAGAGTTCAATGCCTTCCAAAATTTACTCATGTTGCCTTGTGACTGATTAAAACCCAGACAGTGAATGAAACAGACATTCTTTGGAGACAAAGACTCTGATTTTGGACATTTCTGAATGTCAACAAGTTGTAGTAGAGCTTTCTATATAAAGGCTCCAAGGTCTTCTTATGTCATCCTCACAGACAGCCAGAGTGACTAAGCCTGAAAGCCTGAATATATGCAGAATAGAAAGTTTTATTTCATAGAATCATTCATAGGATGGTTTGGGTGGAAGACACCTTAAAGATCATCTAGTTTCAACCCCGCTATGAGGATACGTTCCACTAGACCAGGTTGCTCAAAGCCCAATCCAACCTGGCCTGAAAGCTAAGAATATACTGCAGTAGTGGTCAATAATAAACCACATTTTTAAGCTTCACTCGCTTACACACATGCACATGTTTTTACTTGGAAAAAAAATGCAGAGACATAGAAATAATTATTTCAAACGGCAATAGAATTGCAGTGGATTGATGTAGAGACTGCTAGCCACAGAAGAGTAAGAATGATACATTATCCCGTTCCTTCCCTTGTTTGGTGGGAGCCACAGGACCCAGCAGCTTTGTAGTGACAGAAACATTCCTAGTGACATCTGGCTCCTTAGCAGATTCCTCTGGCAACTCTGGAGTCATCTCTAGGCTTGTCACATGGTTAATTTGTTGATGGGTTGCCTACAGCTCTGGATTACTTGATAAAAATCATTATAAAACATGAGAGGCATGTGAAGGGTTTCTTTGAGTTTTATCATAATCCCTTTGTCCAATACAGGTAACATTTTTAAGATTGACTACATGTTGGAAAACTGCTTTGGTACAGTATGTCCCAGAATTGTGGTGAAACATGGGCAGATTTTTATAAGTACATATTGACTGTGTGTACCACTTTCCTCATCCATGAATTGCTCTTGAAGCCAATATTTTAGTCTGAGAGCTCTGCACACAGAGCATAATGGAAAAGCTTAAAGGGACTAGATTGCAGAGCAGCTAGAACAATCAAGGGGCTGTGAAAGAACTAGCTACTATATTCATCTTCAAACTTCAAAAGGCACTGGATTAATCAAAAAGGTAGGCACTATGGTTACTACCATAAATGACATTTCCTGTTATCTCTGTTGTGTTCTTTGGTGGACACAATTTGTGACTTTCTCATCTATTTAGATAAAAACAAATAATATTTACTCATGAGGGAGCCACAAGCCAGTTTTATCATCTTTTGCCTGAATTTTCATCCTTCTTTGCAAGTTTTGATGAGTTTCAGTCCTCCCAGGGACTCAGGGGATAAGAGAGTGGTCTTCTTGCAGCACTTGCTGGATGTTTGTATGTCTGAGATTCCCTTCAAGCAATTGCGAACAACCACTTCAGCTTCCTTGGTGTTTTCTAGGTCAGTTGTTCAGAATCCTTGATCCTAGCCTTAGGATTGAAAAGATTAAACCTCTCTACCTTAGAAGGAGCCAGGTAGGGATATTAGCCAGTTAATAGTGCCTCTCTTGCTAAGGAGCTTAATGGTTTAGGGTTTTTTGTTGGTTTTTTGTTTGGTTTTTTTTTTTGTTCCTTTTTTATTTTCTCCTGACTGTTCTCCCTAAAAATTTACATTCAATTATCTCTATGCCATCAGGCAAGATACCATCACACTGATAAACTTAGTGTTTGTCATAATATAATGAAGCCCCTGAAGACTGATTTGGGTCAGGAACACCAACACAGTCTGTGCTGTACTCCTTGCTGCACCTTGGGCAGGTGTTGTTTATATATATATATATATATATATATATATATATATATATATATATATGTATTTGGAGATAGTATTTCTTTTGGAGATAGTATTTCTTTTAAATGCACGTTATTTTTCCTAAAAACTGATATGGCTTCCATTTTGTGGATGTGCAAACTGCAAAACCTATATACTTTTGAAATATGCAAGTAATTTTGTAAACTTATACTCAATATAACTAATTTAATCCCACAGCCCAACACACAACATGTGAAAACTTGAAAACAGACAGAGCTAAATGTAACATAGTGTATGCTAAGTTAAGAATATTGACCTGCTGTCAAATTCTAAGCAGCAACATCCTGAGTCATTATGATACTACTCACATCAGTAATTATGTATCCCTAACCCCTGTCAAGGGAATGGCCTCCAGCATTGTACTTCACACTTGCCTGGATGCTGAGGTGGCACACAGTGAAGTACGGGCTGGGAAAGCCCAGCTAGGCAAGTTTGTTCCCATTCTGGCCTGTAAGATAAAGGCTGTAGGAAATCCTGCTCACCACTTAATTCACAGCACATAGATCCAAAAGCAGCATCTAACAGAGATGTATTTGGAATTGTGCTCCAAAAATTAAGTGATGCAAAGTAAATCCATACATATCTATTAGCTTTGATTAAACATGCATATCCACCAACTATTTTAGAATAGTGGTTCAAAACTAAGACTTTACAATAGTTTAATTACGTTATATCTGTTTTCTACTTATCCCTCAAATCTATGCAAAGCAGCATCATTAATTAGTCTGCCTACTGAGATTGCTAACAAGGTCACTGATTGATAACAAAGCCGTCTCAGTGTCTGAAACATCATTTCAAATAAGATCAGACAGACTTTGTCCCTCACCACTTTCAGGTCACTGTCAGTCACTGTTCTTTGCTGCTGTGTTTATTCTTCCCACCACAGAAATTTCAGTAATCTAAGAGATTCAGAATTGTTTCAGTAATGTATGAGACCCAAATTACCTGGAACTGGACAACAGTTTCATGAGCTCTCCTTCTAAAATGTAGATACTTTTTCACTTTAAATAGTTCAGACTGATATGTTCTGGTCTTAAGAATTTATTTTATTTTTTGAAAACATACATTAAATTTTCATTCAATAAAATACTTATTAGACACTAAAAAGTAGTACAAATTTAAATTTTTAATTCTAGCATATGAGAATATAATTTACACATAGAAAACACTGCAGTCACTTTGTGCAAATTTACAATGTGCTCAAAATAGGGACTTCATCAGAATAAAAGAATAGAAGAAAGAAAATACCACCCATGGAACAAATGTCACTCTATCTCTTTATAAGGAAATGGGAGATGAGGATTAAGATTAAGATTAAGACTAACCTTAAAATCATAGCTTGATTTGTACCCCCTATTTCCATGATCCAAGGAAAATGCCCCTATTGAACTGGCAGTAACCCTGGAGATTTCCTCTCTTTCCAGCCCCGTACTCCCTGTGTTTCTGGCTTTGCAATGGCCAGAAGTAACAGCATGAAGGCTACCCTAATTTATGTTAAACTAGTAATATGTAGTAAGAAAAGCTGTAATTTTAATTAAAATGTAACTCTCATCAACAATCAGTATCAGGTACACATAGGCAATATCAGTCAATCACTTGTAATAGGTCTTATTCTCAGCTAATTGCCCAGCAATTAATCTAAAAAAATAAGTAGTTTCACAAGATCATGCATGTTGCAGGACGCCAACTAATAACCATCCAGGGAAATGGTGAAAAGATTCAGTGGAGCAGTTCTGCAAATGGTCATGGACACAATAATTTGTGGGAACAATTCCATTAAAGTCAGTGGGACAAGACTTGAGCATTATCTGCATAGAAACCTAGGTGGGTATTCCGTATCCCACTTGTTGAGGCTCAACAGTGATATCTGACAGCAAAGCGGCTCAGTGTTATGTTTCTGGTAGTCCTTTTGACAATTTTTGAAGGTATCTTTCTACCTATCCTTCCAAAAGATATCCATTTTACATTAGTTCTGTTTATTTCTTTTCTCCATTGATTTGATTGCAGTCTCACTGACTCAGGCTAAAGAAGTAGAGTGCTGTGTAATCAAAATATAAAACCTTGAAAAGGTCAAAATTAGTTTAGCACATTACAATAATTTCCAAGATTACATTAAAACTCCAAATCCTGATGCCCTATTCAGTTAAAAAAAATTATAATACTAAAGGTAAAATGCACAACAGGATCCACTCTCTTGATAAGAGGCCACAGAAGACTGGCAAATGATCCCCTAATTACAGATTAAAATGTAATACAGAGTTTTATGTAAGAGAACATTAAATTGGGAAAGTCGGTCATTTAAAACAAAAGAAATAGAGTTATGCTCCAACATGGCCCTGGGGAAACATGCTCTAATTGACCCTTCTCTGACAAGAGGGGTTGATCTCCAGGGGTCTCTTCCACCTTCAGCCATTCTGACATTTTGTGATTCCTTCAAATATGCCCCTATGCACAGGCATTATATATTCAGACATACTGACAAGGTCACATGCCATTATTTTCCACAAGAACCCAGTTCTGTTCAGAGACGGATCTAAAAGTTCACTGAAGGCCACAGGAGTTTTTCCAATGGACTTCAGTATGCTTCAGATAAAATCCACAACTCATATGGTGGATGGTATCTCTTCAATGAAGGGAAAAAGACTGACTCTTGCTTTGAAATAATAATCATCACAGCAACACAGAGCAAGACAGCAAGGAGTACAGTTGCTGCCAACGCAAATGTTATTTATCAATGGACAGAATATTAAACAAATCTAAGTAGTTGTTAGTTAACCAATATATTAAATACATATTTTTATTCACTGCTCAGTGAGTGAAGCCCTGCATTTATGTCTGTATTCAGTACATGGCATTATGTATGCCCTATTTGAATAAGGGCTTGCTCTGAATGACTTCAGTATCAATTTAAAGTAACTTCTTTACCTCAACTGAACAATTCTAAATTTATGCTGATCTGAATGTAACAGAACTGGACCCATCATCGGGGGGTAATCAGTCAAGTTCTTATCTCTGTCATGATGGTTCAGTGCATAGTGAGCATGGAAGTTAGTCCTGCATAGGGATTTTTTCAAGGTTTGCAATGCTTTAAGTTGCCAACATAAAATTCAATACTGAAAAAGCTTTATGACAATTGACTGAAGCAGCCTTTGTGAAAATAATGAACAATAAAGTATTTCTTCTTTGATAACTACTTACTTTTACTTTACCTTTTAATTACTTTGCTTAGATGACTGTTCTCTCCCTTCTCATCTAATACAACATCTATTAAGTCTTTTGAGATCCAGGTCTCTGTTCAGTGAGTGGTGTTTCATGAAATTATGTTTTCCTCATTAGTTTGTGTTTCTATAAGATACCTAGTTTAAAAAATAAACAGGAAAAAAAAAAAAAAAGTGAGGGATCATTTCTGCTTGACTCCAGAATACTGAGGAGCCAATACTGAGTCTTGAAAAACATTCCTCATTGCAGAAATCAAAGTACACTTTCTGGATTCGAGTCCAATTAATTTGCTTTTTGTCTTTTGACTTTGTAGACATTTTATGGAAAGTCTGAGAGAAGTTGTCAAAAGATTGGTAAAAGAAAGCACTTTACCTCACACTTGTCTCCTGTTTCCTGTGATTACTTACACTTACTAATTCAGTTTATCTCAGCTCAGGTATTGAGTTTGTGGCAGAAAGATTGCTAATCTTCCCTTGTAACTTTACAGTCAAAAGCAACAGACCCTCAAACCCTAATTGTGGTCTCTGGCAGCTACACAGAATAGACCTGTAGTAACAGGAGTAACTACTGAGTACTACTTCCACAAAGAGATGTTTTTTTCTGTTTATCACCCAAGTTAATTGACCATTACAAAGCTTCAAGAAATATACTTAATTCCACATAGCAGCAACAAAAGCATATTAAAGCTTCAACAGAGGCAAATTTTAAAATTTCTATACTGTGCATCTTTTGCTAGAGACTCAAGGCTTTTTTTCTTGGAAAAGAATATAAGTTTTTATCTTCAGGATATCATGAATCTAGAAGTAATGAAAGTTTAAAGGCTAATGGTCTTTCGTCTACAGGGAGTAAATTTTGGGTTTCTCTTGTATAAACAACAGATATATGCCAGTATGTTATATAACTGAACATTTCTGAGCAGAAGTATCAATGCTCACTAGTTTATCTTACTTTTGGGCACAGAGGGAAAGATACTGAAATAGAATTCCCTCAGTAACAATAAACTAAAATTGTACCACATTTTATTTTGATGACACATTGTATTATTTCAGTTGCCTTTTCACCTTATCTTCCTAGTGGAACAATTGCCTTTGTAAGACTGACTCATATAATGAAAAGCAAGAAACACAGGAACTCAGCCAGGAGATAATTGAGTCAGAAAAAATAAACAAGGAATTGTATTTTTTTATCAATTACTATTGCTAGTATTAAACAGTGTAAAGTAAACTCAGTACAAAAATTTAAAAAACTAAGAGGTAACCAAACTGGAAAATGTATTCAGATTAACTTTTGAGCAGCAAGGTTCACAGATCCACTGCTGTATTTTAGCCTGCTATCAAAACTGCAAACAGAACCAGAGCTGTTAGCCCAGGAGCTGCAGGAGCCTGCTAGCTCATCCCTTGATTTTGTTCCTCAGTGAAATAACTCCTATTACCATGATAGTTTAAGTCAAATTTCTTAAATTAGGAACTGTGTTAAGTCTACAATATGAAAAAAACATGAGTTGTTTTCAAAGTAAACTAGTAATGGCTTATATACTGTCACTATTTTGATATGTGGGATACTTGCTCTGCGCCTCGTTTTGCATAATCATGTCACAGTGATAATTTTGCTTAGTCTTTCCATTGCTAAGAAGAAACATGAATGGAAATGGCTAGGTACTGATCTTCAGCATCTTCCAACCTTTCCAGCATCTTCCAGATAACAAGATGACCAGGGAAGACTTGGAAGTTCTCGGATATATAGGAGCAAATCATCTTTGTGCTGCATCATCTTTATATGCTTTCAATGGGCCTACAGAACACTCATCTGGTGGAAGATCTTAACTGATCTTAACTATAGCTATATCCAAGACAAATTATAATACCTATATCCTTTTTTTAAAATTTTTTCATTACTTTTGTCCTTCTTAACCCCTGTGAAAGATCTCACTGGCACAATTCAGATGAAACATCTAAGCTAACAAGAAAATCCTGATCTGTGTTTGCACCATGGGAAAGAGCTGAGAAGTAGCAGTCTTGGGTTAGAAAAGAAAGAAGGTAGGCAAGAAGTTGGAGGCAATAAGGCACAGTACAACACTACTCTTCTCCAATCAACCAACTATTGTGATGGCCGATGTTAGCTATTGGTTTAGACAAACACTGGCCAGAATTTTATTTACATGATCAGTAGCATAGAAAATGTTATTCTGACACGTCATCTCTTTCTCACTAATGGTCAAATCTGGATGCAGGGATAATTTGCAGATTATTGGTTTACCCCCATGAAAGGCATGATTTTCTGATGATCCAGGCTGCTTGAAATTCTCTTTTTCTTCCATGTTATGCTATATGGATAAGGTCAGAACAATTGTTTTTCTTATAGCAGGCTCCTGTGTCTCATCCCTGAGTGGGAAACATGTTGTAAAGTATAAATGGGAGACAAGGATCGTAGCCTGCCACTACACAGGACTACCATGCCCCGTCCTTTCTACTTCTCCACTTTTGCCTGTTGGAAATATGACAGTCCTAGCAATCTGGATCTCTTCTTCCTGCGAAGTATTTCTGTGCATTAGTTCTAGTTTTCTTTGATTTGTCTGTGATAGTGCTGACTTTCATGAAAGAATGATAGCAGTCATTAGTTGTCGTGTATATTTGGTCTACTAATCCATGCTCACTAGGCAGTCCTGAAACTGGTTAAACTAGTAACTATACGTGTGGTGCTGCTGCCCAGAAGCTGAAATTCTTTTATTTTATTCTCTTCTTAGAAGCTCCAAGAACTCCATGTCTTCTTTTAAAAAATATGTGGGAAGATGGGAAGTCTTGATCTTTAGTACCATTAAACCATGGATCAGGAGGCCTCCAGCTACTGTATTATCTATAACCTTTGGCTTAATAGAATGTATGGTCAGAAAGAAAGGCAGAATATAGCAATAAAAAATATTTGTCAGTACAGTCAGACAGAGTTCACGGGTTTTCTTCATTCCGTCTGTTCTAAAGGGAACTTTGTTAACCAAGTGAAACTGGGAGATCAGATAAATGTTGATGGTTATGTTTCTCATTCCTTCACCCATACTATCTTTATCAATTTCCTTATCCAAGGAAGTATACCAAATCAAATGTTTCCAACATGCTCAACAACTTTAAAAGACAGCAGAGAAGGAAAACAATAAAAAAAATTTTAATTGTCTTTCAAATGAGATATTAATCTATATGTTCCCTTGTTCACTTGCTGAGGCATTTTCACTATTGCCTGCAGCAGGCACCACCCACCAGTTGCGTAACATGGTAAGTACATCTATCTCCCCCAGACCACTTTTGATTCTTTCACTGCACATCACAGAAAGGCATGAACAGTTGTTTCATTATCACTGCTTTGACTTCCAAAGCCCCCTTAATTTTCAAATCAGTTAACAGTAATTAACAGTAATTGAATTTCATACATTATATATATATATACACATTATATATGAAATATACTTCTGGTTATGCATTCAGAAGAAACGTAAGGGAGAATATTTCACTTCTCTCTTCTGTTTTCAGGCACAATCTAATCCTAATATCCCGCCAAGACAAAACTCACAAACCTAGTCAGGATTGTTCCTGCTAGAACAAGAACCTGCTAGATGAAGAACAGATTTCCAAGGTTGTAGGTCTGTGACATAGAAGTGGTGGCATCTTTTTGCTGGAGAATTCAAGGCAATTTATATACCCACAAAGATAATAATATCTTGAATCTAAAATCTGAGAACTGACAATGATTGTAGACAATACTTTGCTGTCATCTTTCATATGACAGGCTCTGAATTATAGAATAATTCAAGTTGGAAGGGACTTCTAGCTGTCACCTAGTTCTGCTCCTGTTGCTGTTCCAAAAGCAGGGACAACTTATGTCAACTTGCTCAAGGCCATATTCTGTTGAGTTTCTCCAGGGGTGAAAATCATGAAACATCACCGGACAAGCTGTTCCAGTGTTTGATCACTCTCTCTCTGATTTTTTTTTTTGTTCTTAGCATCTAGTCATAATTTCCCATGTTCCAACTAGTGTTTCTTGTCTCTCTTTGTTTCAACAACAAAGACAGCATCTCAAATGAAAGTTGGACATTTTTATGTCAGCTCCTTCAAATGTTGGTTTGCTATAGGGAAATGCTTCACACTGGAGGTATTTGGAATTCCCAAAGCTACCACAGAAAAGGGAAATTTCTAGGAAAATGGCAAATGAGCATGTTATTAAATCCAGCTCTGTAAATTCAGAATTGAAATATACATTTCCTAAGAAATAGGCTTGAACAATTTTTCAATGTCTGTACAGAAAGGCAGAAATATTCAAAATGCTGAAGCTTTCATAACAAATCCAGATGTATCACAAATGATAGTTCAAAACCAGACTGCATTAGGTACCTGGCTTTTGTTTTTATCACAGTCGGCCGATTACTCAGCTTCATCTGTCACAAACCAACTGTCAGCTAAGAGAAAGGTCACTGAAGATGGTTAACAACCATTTCAGTTTGTCCAAACAAATGAAGGGTCAGCTTTTTTTTTTTTTTAAGAAGTAAAATAAGTTATGACTATTTTTGTAGTTCCCGTAGAGAAAGTGGATATATTTAATCTAGATATATTTTGTTTCTTTTATGCCTTATTAAAACATGGCTTTGATCCAGGTGACTCAATTGATATATGAATTTACAAGTACACAAGGGCAAATGGACCATCTAAGCTTACAGACGCTGAAAAAAAGTTATTTATTCATGTCTGGACAAAAATAATGATAATCTTTTCAGATTAGCAATTTGTTCAAGTTCATTCAAATGCTTTAATAATGCAAATGTTTTAGTGTCATGAATATATTTACCCATGCTTTACCAAAAGAGAAATAAACAAGTTATCCTTTTCCAAACTCAGTGTTTATAGTTGTAAAATTAAAAATTACAGTACCTGACCTTCAGTTACACATGCCAGGCAGAAATAAAGATATAAGATGGCTTTTCTAATTACTCCACACAGCCTTAACTTTCCATTAGGTTTCTGTGTTGTAACACCGAGATGGCTGGGGACAGTAAAACTAAGAATCTATGCAAATAGATCCACTCTGTTAATTTCTTCCAAGAAATGAATGCCTTTGGCAGAATGCTTTGCACGTTGAGAAGGACTGCCAGTTAACAAATCTGTCCATCATAGGATCTAAAGGTGAAAGAATGACCATCTGCACATTATCCACATAACAGGAGGCTACTTGCTGAGAATGAAAGTAGGGTTCCTGACAAACAAGGAGAACTATGAACAATTATTTTTGAGAAGGATACAAGATTAATTTTTTTTTTTTTTTTTTTTTTTTTTTCTTCAAAATTAGAAGCTGAGCTGGAAATAAACCAAAGGGTGCCATACTGCCTGCTGATTTTGTTAGTGAGTTGCCACCTGCTTTGAGGGTCATGGTGGATGTAGGTGGATATAAGTGACATATGCACTGTAACAGAATCCAGAAATGCTAAACTGGTCAATGGGATGCAATAGTCCACAAAACTATTTGGGTTGACCACCCAAAGCTTCTCAATCTTCTAAGCATATTTAGAAATGCCTGCCCCAAACAAGACCCTCACAGTGTTCATTAACATGTTGTCTAGTCTAGCTACAAATATCCTAAACATAACCTCAAAATGTTTTCTGGGGTATTTCCTGTGGATTGGTCTGCTTCTCTGTCTAAGATATTTGCCTTGGTCCGTAGGGTCTTCACAGGATAAAAAAAAAGGAAAACTAAAGGGAAAGAGCATCAAAACACAACTCAGAGGTACAGCTCACTGGTACAAGATATAGCCAAGTTCTTGTCTAGGCTTCATTTTGTATGTTGCCCTCCTGGCAAACTCTATCTATGAAAGTGAGATAGTGACTAGAATTTTGCCAAAGCCAGGTTCTCTTTATTTCTTGTCTCATTTCCCTTCTTGTGTGGGAGCAACTCATCTGGGACTAGACTTTCAACCAAAATTCACTTGATTTAAATAGTTGCCTGAACTCCTCAATGCACACTCCAGGAAAGGGCAAGGAGCAAAAGACACGGTGTGTTTAGTGCACAGTGCAACTATCTAACAAAACAGAGAAAAAATATTTCCATGGTGAAAATTTCCCTTCCACAGATTGAAGATGGGTATTAGTCAGTTTTTTGACCTGACCTGTTAGTCTAAAGCTTGAAGTTTAAAATTCTAAACTCTCAGAAAAGCACTGCACATCAGGGAATTGGCAAGTCTAGTTCTTCCTGCCTGGTAGGAAGAAAATAACTGGTGTCATCCTTACAATATACAGAATTTCCCTCCTGCATGTGATGAATGTATCTCATACTGCTTTCAGTCTACTAGCAGGCTAAAATACCACCATAATAAATCTGGAGGCCTTAACATGAGAAAAAAATAGATAGGTTCCAGCTGAGAGACTTGGATATAAGAACAACCTAGCATGTGCTAGCCAAGTGCAAATATCTAGTCCTATAATGAGCTGAGAAATCTGTTTCAACTCCTGTGAGTTTTCTTTAATACTGCAGACTCTCATTGTGTGTGTCAGACTCCAAACAGTAAATTGATTGAAGGTTTTGTCTATCTGGGTATCTTCATCTATGTAGAAGTAGAAAGTAATACAGGGCTAATAAGAGAAGGCCACAAGTGCCTGGTGATCACTCATTCACTTGGAAGCACCATTGGATGAAGTAACTGGCAGTTCTGAAGAAGAGACAGCCTGGCCAAGGGTACCGGTAACTGATCAATCAGTCATCTGGCAAAGCAGAACAGGGGGTTGTTTGTCAAGAGGAGCTGGAATTTATTTTTCAAGGGCTTAAGGCTGGTTGTCTTAGACAGGAGAAATGACAGAAAAGGAACAAGATGTGGAAGAAAAAAACTCACCAAAGTAAAACTTGGAGGATTTTAACCAGTCCTTTAAAAACACACCACATGAAGCAAATAATACCCACCCCAAACAGCTGAGGAAGGAAGGAATGAAACTGAAACAGAGAAAAGCATAGAGGCATTTTGCTTTTCTGTTTATCTACTGTGAGTTCTCTTCCAGGTTCACAGTTCAGATTCAATAAAATAAGGTCTATTGTTCCACAAGGCTGTCTGGATTAAACTTGCAGACAGTCAATATATATGATGCCATTAGCAGCAATTGCCAGCTGTTTCCAAGGCTTCTGCTACGTAGTGCATGTATCCCCCTTGCTCCTGAGAGCATTTGCCCCCGTTGCCTTCTCTACACTTTTCCAAAGCCCACATTAGCAGCACTCATACTTTCTCTACTAGCAAAAAAATTTATAGTGGCTTTTCAGGGCACTCAAAGTAGTGGAAAACTCTAGAGAAATCAATAGTTCAGAAACATAAACCTCTGCAACAGGAACAGTAAGCTCAGCCTCCTTGGTAGGTCACACACCAAGGACCAAGAGTGACACATACAACATACTGAAGTCGTAGCCAAGCTCCTTTCCATCCTAAATGAGTGGCAACAGCACAGATGAGAGGCTCAACACAGCTTCTGGTGAATGAACCACATCCCCTTCCACCTTCTCCCCAAAATGGTGAGGATCTTCATTCAGCTGCTACATCATGGTGCCAGTAGTGTGTGTGGTACTAAAGCCATTGAGCTGGAACAACAGATAGGAACGAAACACCTCCTTGCTCTCCCTTTGGCATACCCATGCATCCATATTAAAGTGTCAGAATTGACTGTCTTGTGGGAAAATGAGAACCTGGAGGTTTTGTACTTCTCCCGTAATCTATCCAACTGGAACATGCTCATCATTATTTTCTCTGCGTTGCTCCTTCCGTTACTTTAGAAACAATCTGTTCTCATTTATGTCCTTTTCAGAAATATGAAACAGGGTGATAAAAGTAAACATATCGGTGACAAACTCCTTCTCAGATGCCAAGACCACGAAAAAGGATTTAGCTGAGCAAACCTCAACTTCTTCCTGGATTCACAGCACAGATGCAGAGTTAATGTAAGCTGTTTCAAAACCTGACACTGTTTCGATAAATGTGCACTAGGTGTAATATACATGTATTGCATTTATAATATGATCTACCTTCCTTATTCATTAAGTATAAACCACATCACAGTGCAGTTAATACAGCCTGAAATTCAGATAATTCACTTAATTGTTTGCAGCTATATTATAAAAATAGATCCACTTCCATTAAGATATTTCTTAGACCCACACAGAAACTCCAAAGCATATCTGGAGTAGTAATGGGTGAGAATAATTTCCTTCTAGAGTATCAGTTCAAATCCAGCCCAGACTAGTAGTAACCTGAAATTGTTATCTTCTAGAAGTTATCTGATCGCTTTATTCCCTATAGACAAGTGTGCCCATTAGAAATATGCAACAGCTGGCACAAGTCAGCTTCTTGCTGGCATTTGCAAGAGCAAGGCAGGGGAAAGTGTGTGGTTGGAATCTAAATGATTCCTCCCTCGAGGTGGTCTGGCCAGCATGGGTAGAGGCACTTTAATTGGAGAAAGAAACTCAAACTTTTTACTTAACAGGTGAATAAATGGAAAGCTTTGGTCTGCAGGACTGTCAGATTGGTAGCTTTCACAAACACTCAAATCAAATAACACATCTGAGTGGAAGAAATTAAGATGTAAATGTCCAGGAGCCAGTACCAAGCCCAGGGAAATCAGAAAACAGATTTGCACTATTTTGGTTCTATTCCTCAAAATCTAACAATACATCAAGATCTTTTTGCCTATAAAGATGATTTGTTATGTTTTAAAGCAGTGTAAAGGACCTCAAATCTTTATTCTGTGACCTACCAACAAAATAGAAAAGAAAACCCCAAAACCACTTAAAAAATGGCTTCTGTAAAAAAAACCAGATACTTATGTATAGAGAGGTTAACTGGACACTACCATTGCTATCAACATAAATTTCTCTCTGCTGAACATGAGTACTTTTCTGAGAATTATAATCAGCTGACTCCTGTATCTACTGTGTCTATTTATTGATGAATCCTGTCAGTAAGGCAACTTATAGGGGTCTCAGAGTCACCACTGGACAAGTCATTGAAAACAAATATTGGACATCCTGTAAGTTTATCCTGAACTATTTTTAAATGCAATAGTCAAGATACAGCTAAACCAGCATAATCTAAACCTTCTGAGCTTGTAAGAAAAGGAGACTAATGTTTTCTGGGCTGTCTGTCCACTGCAAAATCTCTGATTCCAGCAGGGTCGTCTGCTAGCATTAGGATTCACTGTCATCCAGGGCACATCATGGCTCAGGAAGATGAACTGCTAGTCATGGACAGCTGGTGTAGACTAACACATGTAGTCTATACTCCTGACTGTCAATATGTGAAGCATCAGCTGTAAAGAAACATAAATTGTACAGTTGATTTGGTTTTGCATATCAAATATGTGCAGCATATTATTCACAGATTCTATTAATTAATCCTGATGAAATCATAATGAAAAGAACATTAACATTAATAGATTTGGATGAGATGAAATTTCAGACCTTCCTGACATTCTCATTTGTGACACATACCATAATGAAAAACAACCAACCAGCTTCCCCCTTGCAATACAAGCATTAGCTTCCCCAAAAGTAAAACAGGTCAGCTTAAAAGTTACATTTTCTACAATGAACAGCAATGCTTTAAATGACATAGAACAGCATGCAAGCATTAGAGCTATTGTTTTCATAAAGCTACTCTGCGAGTGACTATTCAGTCACCCTTTGGCATGTGATTTTTTTTCCAAGCAGCTTTCCAATTTAGGTTTCCACAGACTGAGTAGCTAGAATTAATGCATGTATGATATGAAATTTCGCTACCCATTTTTTTATTAATAGCGTTTCTTACAGGATATGTTCTGTGGCTGCACTGCACCTAGTTGGCATTATTTGCACTTCTTGGCTATTGAGGGTTCACCATAAAGAGATCAAAGGGTTGTGCAAAGTTACATCTTTTTTCAAAGGCTCAGGAGAAGGCAACTTTTGATGGCAAGAAGTTGGACCTTCATGAAAGTCCTCCTGGCAGCAATGTGAACTAGCACCTCTGCTCAGCTGGTCCCAAGCTGGTCACTGAGTGCCACAGGATGCCCCTGGGAGCTCACCACAAGCCCCTACTTGCAAGGCTTATGAGTAGCTGCTGATACCAAGAGCTAGTATTATACAAACAGAAATCATAATTCATGTCAGAGTCAAGCTCATAAGATGTATCTTTCAGACAAATTGGAAACTACTGCATAATTTCTCACCTAGACTCTAATAATATTCATTTAATCCTTTCCTTCAGAGTGGTGGGTACTTCTAAAGTTACCCTTTTATCTTCTCTCTCTCTCTCAACCAAGACCATGTATGTCTATTGAAAATGCATCTGACAAAATCAGAATGTACCTCAAGCTTTTCATATCTGCAGTTCTGATGCTGTAACACCTCAAGCTGACTAGGTAAGGTGATGATCACATCAGAACAAATTTTCAGCAATTTCGTTATGCAGAGGTAACACACAGCTTGTTCCAGGAAGTTCTGCAGTCTTCTGGAAGGAAAAAAAAAAAAAGCAACAAAGAAACCTTGGAATAAAAAATGCACTTTTGACTACCCTAGAAGACAGTCCCCTGTGGTCATTTTAAATGGCTATGAAAAGTTCTCCACTTCACACTTTCCTGAAGTGTGCATGAACAGGAGACTTGTATCACAGTTTATCCTTCATTTTCTTGTGTATTTGTACTCATGGCTTGTGAAAGCCTAAAAATGAGTATGTATGATGCCCAAGTTACATCCATCTGTCATCAGTACTAGAGGCTGCTGCATTTTAAATCACTTCAGCATACTGCTTTCACAGTGACTCAGCCCTGACAGGGGCGTCCACCCTGAGGATAAAAAAATGATTCAGTATTCATTAGTCTACCTTCTCTTCTCAGCTGGATAATAGCCAATCATGTGCCTTATCTGTGGCTGTTTCTGTGATTTATGCACTGAGGACTGCCCTACAATCAAGAACTTTACTTAAAACCTTTTGACAGACAGTTAGCTGCCAGTCTGGAGATAAAGCTGAGCTAAATACACCCATGCTAATTTCAGACATTGCCTTTCTTTCTTTCTTTCTTTCTTTCTGAGAGCTCTCCATAAAGTATTTGATCAAAATAAGTCAAACATACTGCTTAGACAGTATATTTTTTTCATAAATCAGAGATATTCTGTTTTCTAAAGTGATCTTCTATGTTTTGGGTGTGTTTTTTTTTTGTTTGGGTTTTTTTTTTCTGTTTTGTTTTTTTTTTTTAATAAAAATTGAAAGCATGAGACTGCTTTTAGTACTCCTCTTCAGAGATGTGTGCCCCAACCCTGTGCAGGATTTCAAGATACTGTTGTAAAGTAAAATTAAAGCATTAAGTACCTTGAGCCTTCTGGGTGAAACCTGAAATTTTTTGTTTGTGAAGGTGTGAAAACAGACTCTGCTTAACTGAAGAACAGAGGAGAGGCGGGTCTGATTCCAGAAGACTCTTCTGAAATATACCTGAAGTTGAAACATGTTGAAGCTCTCTGTATCAAGCCACAATCTAAGAAGCTTCCAAGGTGGCTGATTTGATAACAAGAGACAAAGAGGGGGAATAGAGTTGACAGACCTGTCAGTCTACCTATATAAAGAAGTCTTTCTATTCTCTGATACTTCCTTGTCAAACTTTGCTGTGTTTGCAGGGGGAAGGGGAGAGAAGGCAATAAGATGCTTTTTGTTATGCTTTGCTTTAAAGACACCCCCAAATATGATATTTTCTTTCAGCCTGCGATATGCTGTCATTTCTGAAAAAATATTCACAACAAACATTCTGAGTCTCAGTAGATTTCCCCTCGTACCTTTACAGAGCCTTTAATTCAGTCAGTACGAGACACTTCGTTTTGATTTAGAGAAGAAAGGACCTAATGCCTCAGCCCCCAGTGAGGAGGAAATGAGAAAGATGAACCCAGGAGGAGGATAATTTTTTAAGTGTACTTTGGCCTATGTATATTTAAATTCAGAGAGGAAAAAATATCACATTTTTTTCTTGCCTAAGGGTGAAATTATTGGACTCCCAGGAAGATAGATAGATTTAGAAGATTCAGGTACTTTCAAATACCTAGTCAATTTATAGATAGCAGTTTTCCATATAATCCCATGATTGAAGAATGAATGAGATCTGACAGCCAGCATCTTGGTAAGGTAAAGACTCAGACTGACCTTTTTTTTTTTTTTTTTTTCTTCCCTGATGTCAAATCAGTTTGTTTTGGGAAAAATATTCCTCTTTGAACTCAGTTTTCTGAGTTACTCTTGACTCCAAGAGAAAAAAGGAGAGGAAGCAGCTCATAATTATCATAAGCATAAATATGTTTTGATTTGTTTCAATATATCTCCCTTCTGTCAACTCCAAGCACTATTAGATGGGGTTAACATGAGCCATCAGTTAATTCTCAAAAAATTTTGGATGTGTACTGATACATAGAAATGATCACTTGTTTTGAGATTTATTTACTTATAGAAAACTGCTTAGCAACTTATTTACGTACTTATAGCAAGTTATAGTATTTTTTAAAATATTGCTAGGAATCCTGCTTGCCCGGACTGTTCTGTGGAATTTCACCAAAGACTACTGTGTTCATCAAAACAAAGCAGTTCACTGTGAAAATCTACCAAGGATTACAATGTTCAGCAAAACATTATACTTTTGGCTTTGAGTAACAGGTGGCTCTAACTAGTTGGAATTTTGGTAATGAGTAAAGATAGCCATATATGAATGGTAGAAGTTCTATTGGTTCTCTTAGATAAGAGAAAATAAACCGTCTGAAAAACACTCTTGTTATTCGAGAAATTGGCCAAGAGAATCTGAGCATGCTCTGGGGAAAAAACAAAGTGAAAAAGACTACGAGCCTTCATCCCAAAGACTACTGAAGATGACCACCAGGAGGCAATGCACAGGTGCAAAGATGACATAAACTCTTGACATCAGCCTTTCTATCTAACCCAGCCTTACTCATGCATATGTATGTTTGTGTTATGTAATCCACTTAGTATGGATATCCACACTCTATAAGTTTTTGGTAAAATGTGCGGTGCATGTGCAAGCTTTGTGGAGAGATCCCCTTGCACCCCGGAGCCGGAGTAAACATACCTGCTTTATAACTCTATTCAAGTTGTACAGTCTTTTTCCGCGAATCACCACAGAACCTGTAAGCTGTGAGATATTTTTCAGTAACCTTTTATTAAATTCAGCAAAGAGATTCCCCTAGCTCAAGAGTAGTATGTTTTTTTTGTTTGTTTGGGCTTTGAGGTTTCTTTGATGTCTAAGAGGAACCCATTGAAATAAGTACCACAACACTGAAGACTAGTGGTGGAATTCAGCCCATGTATGTGCACTCTACCAATTATCTGTCATTTGAATCAGTTTTTCGAATTGTTACAAGGTGTCATATATTTTAAGTCATATAGTCTTTTTTAACTGATAAAAATGTTATAAGTAGGTCTTTTAATTTGTGTGTGTAGAAAGCAATTTTCTGTATTGTATCAGATGAACTTCCCAATGTCTAGCAGGCTAGCACTCATGTCAAAATGTCTAGTGAAACTTATTGAAGCCTTGGTTCTGAAAAAAGCTTTAAAAATCCTGTTTAACAGGAGTTTGCTTCTCTGTACAAGCATTAGATGATTTGTATGCACCTGAATGTTACCATTTTTAAGACTGCTAGACAAAGTCAGTAATAATGATTTGTATGTCTAGTATGTATTGGTATTTTTGATTCATCTTTTCAGATGAGCAGATGGGAAATGGATGAATGCTGTAAAAGTGTATGGAAGCATATGGAGCATATGGAAACATAAATAAAGTGGTGTAAAACAATGTGTTTATCTAGCCTCCAACTTCAACTTTTGCAAGCACTACAGCAAAAAGATTGGTAACATTTGCTGCTTAAGGCTACAAAGTCAATCCATAAACTGAGATGAACTGTGTAGGACTGGGATTTTTATTTTACATTAAAAAATATCCAGCTGTCAACAATTAAAGCCCTAATAGTTTCAGAGTCAAAATCCCAAAGCTGAGAAACACCAAAGTAGTTTTATGCATTGCTGCAGGGCTTGCCCTTGTTTATATTTAAGTGCAAACATTGCCTTTGATTTTTAAAGTTGGTCAAGAACTGAGACTATTAGAGCGCTTCTTGTTTCTTTCACCTTAGGATGACAGAAAGTTATGCATATTTGATTTTGTAACCCATAGAGTATCAGAATGCTGTACTTTTCACAGAGGCTTTCTGCTACTAATTTCATAATGAAAGTTGCTAACACAACTTCACAGAAATATTTTGAAGCTACTGGTACTGCAAGGTCAATCTGGAGCAAGAAACAACAAAATTTTTCCTTCTTGACTCTCACTGGTTTGGAGATTTGTTTCTTCTTTACTTGTGATTTTGGTGGTTTATTTTATTTTGGTTTTGGTTTTTTTTTTTTAAACCTGACAGAAGCAAATTAGACTGTGCTCATTCTACCAACATATGAGTACTGGGATGGAAAGGAGAATTCCAGGAAGAGATTTTAAGTGCCCTCAATCTGACTTTTACTTTTTTATGTGGGAATTAATTAAACACATGGGCTTTTCCCTACGTTACTTTTTTCTTTTTTTTTTTCCCCCCCCCAGTGCTAGAAGTTATTCAGACTGTTATTTGTGTTTTTATGAATACCGTCTACTTTCTGAACTTCACTTAATGTCCAGTAAAGTTAGCAAAATACTATGGATACTCACCCATATCAATTAACTTAGATTCACACATTTTATTCCCCAAAGAAGTGTACTTGTGTCTTCACAAATTACTGCTAAGCCATTTAAAAATCTGCTTTTTTAAATGGTTTTGGTGCTTCTTCAGGAAATAAGACATCATTCCAAAATCTATCAAGAAATAAAGAACTGTCTGATGTGACATGTCTCCTCTTTTCTTGTGAACATATATGTTTAAATCTAAACAATTTCCCTTTCATATTTTACAGAATCCTTTCACTCATCATCTGACTTTCTAACCTGTCTGTCTGTATGAAATATTAAGGTGGCCCACAGTGACTTAGAAGATCATGTAATTTTACAATAGGCTATAGAATCAATTTTTACAAGTACTATTTTAGCATGATTCAACTCTTTTTGCTTTGAACACTTTCACTTCTGCTGCTTAGGAGGATGAGGTTTAACTCTGTCAGAGACAGAAAATGTAAAGTGATTTTGTCATCTAAAAGCTGTGAAGGTCAGAAGACATGTCTGTATCCAAGGTACTGGTAAAAAGTATATGATAAAAATAAAGCCAGAGATGTAGAAAGAATGTTGTGGTTAGACATTTCTTTGCCTCATAAAAGAAGGATCAAGAGAAATATTACTTGACCCAAACTCTTCTTTTAAAATAGCAAAATAGTAAATTAAAAAGACAAAATATTTTTTAAAATGTATATTCAAAACAGATTGCAAGATATCCTGAGTCCTCTGATCTCACTTTATGAGTGCTAGTAGTAGCAATTCTTATCTTGACACTCATGAAATACTTTCCTGTGTGAAATCACATCAGCCCTACCTAACTGATTTCTGAAGGGTACTCCTATTTAAAAGGAGAAGGGTGGAAACCACTGAAACACCATGACTGTAAATTTACATTATGGAGGATATTCTGTTTTCCTATGGATGGGTTGCTTCTTGGAGTAGGAAGTTCTGGAATATGTATTAGGTTGCAGACTGAAAAGACCAGTTTAGAGTATATCCAGTACTATATAATTTCCAGTCGGTTTATGTATAAATATAAATAATTATCAGTGACTCTCTTAGTTGCTTGTAACTTCTTTGTGACTGTTCATAAAAAAGTCTGGTACTCAGAATTTAAAAGGTACTTGATGAGCTTTTCTATTTCCTCTTTGCAAGAGTTTAATTTCCTTTACTCATTTAATTGCTTGTGTTTCCAAACTTTCAAAGACTATCTTCTTAAAAATGGATTTCCAAAATCAGAAGACAATCCCTTCAGCAAATTTTGAATTATCTTAATGGAAAGTAAATGTACATTTTTCAAGACTAAGAGCCAAAAATGTCTTTGCCTAAAGGTATTCTGTTCAGTGTCTACATGTTAAGAGTTCACCTGCACCTATAGATCAGAATTACAAGTGCCCATCAGCAGCTATTTGGTCTTTACAAGAAAGGGGAAATTCAGTCAAGTGACCTGATGCTACGTGACAAACATCCATCATATAATACAAATGGGAGGGATACTCTCATTTCAAATAACAGCATCTTTCAAGCACCGTGAAGGCTGAAAATTTTGGATCCACTTGTCTGTGAAGAACAATTCTTTTGCAGTAAAGCATTCTCTTTGCAAAGCAAAGATGTGGTACAAACAGGGTTAAAAAAAATCTTAACACAGTGAATGAGAGTGTTCTGAATATACATAGGGTTTTTGTGTTTTTGGATTATTAATTCTTTATGATAGTGACAGAATATCCTAATAAATGCTAAGAAATCACATGGTTGCCATATCATTCAGTGGTGAATAACACAATGGTGATATAAATGTACCAGTTCTCTTAATTTTCATTTGTTATGGTTACTGTTGGTAAAATAGCTGAAACACAACCAAACTGATAATTTTGTACTGATAAAGTCAGAGCTGAGGTTACACTGTGTACTTTCATTCCCCATGGTAACCATTGTGAAGAATATGGTGGTGATTCATGTTAAAAATATAATGACTTTAATGTGAGGAGCATGGATGCTGCTGATGTTTTGCTATGTACATAAGTTGAAAGAGATTTATTGTAGTTTTATTGTTAAAATGGTTTGGAGAATTTTTTATCAAGTAAATACAGACTCATATGGGCAGTTATTGCAAATGTGGAAAAGTACTGGAAAACCCCTGTCAGAAGGATTCTCATTTTGGCGAGAAAAGGAGTGAAAAATAACAACACTCCCCCCACCCCCCACCCCC
>NW_020799092.1:40081228-40133440 GCF_003259725.1 Athene cunicularia
CCCCCCCCCAACACCAGAAAAGCTGAAAAGATTTGAGAAACTCCACTGTGCTTGCCTGGACTAAAACACACCCATCTTATGAATATGTATCAGTAAGAGTATAAAGAGTGGTGGGTTTGTTTACGCTTTGTTGTAGCGCATGGGCATCCTTGGTCTGTCGGTGCAGAGCAGAAAACCCCCCGCTCCCTGGAGTACTGAACCTTTTTTTGTTTTGCTTGTTCTCGTTTCAATAAAATCATAAAAGTGATTTTCTGATTCTGTCTCTGCATTTATAAAACCATGAATAGGATGCATAACTTTTTTTTTAAAAATGAAATTAATTGGATGAAGAACCAGAATTAGGAACCAGAAGTGATAGCTCATTGATGCATCATAAAAATGAATCATTGCATCTGTGATCAGGTGAATGAGAGATAGGATGTGTTCATGGACATTCTATTTTATTAAATAAATTTTTGATATGTAACTCTTATGTACTGAAGAGTCTGATTGACTTTTAAGGGGGATTTCCATCTCTATGAATTTAGATCTTGTACAATCTAGATTATAGCCAGTAGACAAAGACAGTGATACAAACACTTAAAATTAGTTTGAATTTAGGACATGATCCATTGATCTTTGTGATCCTTAGAGACTTTTCTGCAGCATGCTTTTTAGAAAGTTTTTCTACAGTTTTTCTACACCAAAAAGATTCAGACTTTCTATATCCTCACAACTCAGCTGCAGAACAAAAGACCTACCATCACACATTGTATCATTTTAATTAATGATATATCTAAAATATGTATGGATAAATCAGCTAAAAATAATTACAAAGTCTCCAATGCTCTCTTTTCTTTTGGTATGTTCTTCTTTCCAGAGTCATCCTTCCACTTTTGACTCCTTTTGCAAGATTTACACGCTGCTCTTTTGCTATTATGTCTGGCTGTAAATAAAGTAGATCACTGTGTTACTTTCAGAAAAATATCACCTGTCTTGCTTGATTTATCACTCTCAATTTTTTTTCTTCCTATAGAGATGTTTGAATTTACTGTTACTGATACTGTACATGAAGGGAAACGCTTTGGAGGTGGCAGCTAGTGTCGGAGTCACAGCTACCATGTTACAGAGCACGGGGAAGACGGAATTAAGTACCTGGTCATTTGACTGGGCTGGTTTGCATTTATTTTCAGTTTGCTTTGAGTGCCAGTCATCACTGTCTAACCTTGCTACCACGGTTACTGATGGTGTTCCCACTCTCCTAACCAGGCTGTTTCTGGCTTTGTTGCTCTCAGCCAGGACTCAGTGTGCCAGGAGGGGTGGGAGACATTCAGGTCTCATCAGCTGTGGAAGATACCATGCCCCAAGGACCCAGCTGAAGCAGGCATCCCTCCAATGCCTGCCCCTGTATTAACTGCAAGAGCTTTCACACACCTGTCTTGGGTTTGCACAGCAAGGTTTTAGTAGTAAGGGGGCTACAGGGAGGACTTCTGTGAGAAGTTGCTAGAAGCTTTTGCTATGTCTGACAGAGCCAATGTCAGTTCACTCCAAGATGGACCCGTTATGGCCAAGGCCCAGCCCATCAGCAAAGGTGGCAGCTCCTTTCTGGTAATGTATTTAAGAAGGCAGAAAAGCTGCTGTGCAACAGCAGCTGGAGAGAGGAGTGAGAACATGTGAGAGAAAGAACTTTGTATGCACCAAGGTCAGTGAAGAAGAAGAAGGAGGAGGTGCTCCAGGTGTCACAGCAGAAATTCCCCTGCAGCCCGTGGTGAAGACCCTGGAGAGGCAGGCTGTGCCCCTGCAGCCCATGGAGGTCCGCAGTGGAGCAGAGATCCACTCACAACATGGAGGACCTCACGATGGAGCAGGTGGATGCCCAAAGGAGGCTGTGACCCCATAGGAAGCCCCCACTGGATCAGGTTTCTGGCAGGACCTGTGGAGAGAGGAGCCCACACTGGAGCAGGTTTGCTGGCAGGACTTGTGACCCCATGAGGGACCCACGCTGGAGCAGTCTGTGCCTGAAGAACTGCACCCTGTGGAAGTAAGCCACACTGGAGCAGGGGAAAAGTGTGAGGATTCCTCTCCCTGAGGAGGAAGAAGCGGCAGAGACAACCTGTGATGAACTGACCACAACCCCCATTCGATGTCCCCTGTGCTGCTCAGGGTGAGGAGTTAGAGAAAATCAGGAGTGAAGTTGAGTCTGTGAAGAAGGAAGTTGTGGGATGAATTTCTCATTATCGTACTCTGATTTGACTGGTAATAAATTGAACTAATTTCCCCAAGTCGAGTGTTTTGCCTGTGACAGTAATTGGTGAGTGATCTCTCCTTATCTCAACCTATGAGACTTCTGTTATACTTTCTCTCCCCTGTTCAGCTGAGGAGGGGCAATGATAGAGCAGCTTGATGGACACCTGACATCCAGCCAGAGTCAACCCACCACAACACTGCTGACACAGAAACCACCTTCAAGGCAGACTCCCTCTACTGTTAGCAGTCACCCAACCAAGACACACCCTCTACTGTTGCACATACAACTGGCTGTACAAACCTCTCATGGAGACCCAGTGTGCTCCTTCCATCTGGATGAGCTACCTAAGCATGTCCCACATCTGTTGCAATGGAGAAGAGAAAGGGGCTGGTTTTCACCCTGGTGTTTTCAGAAAGGAGTCTTGGCTTTTCTGTGTTCTGGGGAGCCCACTTATCCCAGGGCACATTGCCCTGCTGAAAACCCAGAGGTATGCTAAAAGGACCTAGAGATGGGTGGGAGTAGGTGGCTGCACAGCCAAATGAGCTGGCATAATGCATGAGAGCAATCTGACTGCAGGGCCTGGCTGTGACCTCAAGCAGAAGGGATTTTACAAGAGGACTGAAACAGTACCTGTTTTCTTGTACAGTGCAAAAATAGCAACCAGAAGTGGTGTCAGCTATCTAGTTCTTCAATATTATTTCTGAAAATTCTTCTCCCCTCTACTATTTTTTCTCTCATAGCAAGTGATTGTATAAATGTAAAGTTTGAAAAGATGCTCTCACTAAGATTAAAGTTAAGAAGAAGAGTTTCTTAACTCTCTATTACAGTCTTACTACACACGCAATGATCTAGCCCTCCTTCTAGAAAGGGAACATGCCATGCTGTGCTTAAACTGTCTCTAAAAAGGTAATAGCTACTGTTTGACTGAATTAACACTAAAGAAGAGGATTTATCCAACTGTGATCTTTTTTTTCCAAGTTCACCTTTACCATAGTCCTAGTTTTCATTTACTTTCACTAGGGATCTAAAGTTTGTTACATCCAGGACAAGAAATGCCCATCATCAGTGAGAAAAGTAATGATTAAGAATATGTTTTATCGTCATCATTTAGAACTACGTCTCTCCAAAAGCACGTGACCCCTTTTGTTCTTAAAAAAGACTGATTATTTTCTTGATATTTTTAACTTTGATTTTTTACTGACTGCATTCCATCTTACTTTGCTCAAGGATAGAAGGGCTGCACAGTTCTTTATAATTGTTTTTGATGTCATCTTCGTGTAATACAAAATCTTGTGGGTTTTTTTTTTTCTTCAGAAAAAAAGAAAAAGAAAAAAGCCTCTAGGCATTCTGTACTCCAAATGGTGTATCGTTTATATGTTTACAAAACTTTCCTCTCATAATTTATGAAATTACTTATGTTCTTCACTTCCCTATAGAAAGTATTCTTTAGCTGGATCCAGTAGATATAACTTACAGTGCTAGCTGAACATGAAATTATTCAAAGTCTCCATTTTGGATTAGCTATGAGAGCAAAGACAAAGTTCTGGTTCCAATGAAATCCTTAGGAGTTTTAAAAATGTTTTAAAGGCATCAGATTTTATTCCAAAAGTTGATATTCATATCTAGGTGAAATCAATATACTAGGCTGAAGCCTCACATCATATTGCTATCCTCATCATCTACTTGTATTACCTGAGAACCTGGAGCCTCCATTCTAGATTAATCAGTGTGTAAAAATCAGATGTTCTCTGCTTCAAGGGATGGATGCAGACAGGATACTACAAAGAAACTAGAAAATACTGTTCAGGAGGAGACGTGATGGTATCATCATGACAGTACCAAATGGATGTCATATCAGTACAAGAACTTAGAGGACAGTAAATTAGAAATGGCTATGCAGAACATCTCCAAAGTGGAAGGGCCAAATACATGAGTTAAACCAGAGTTTTGAAGGTGTTGTATGTGCAGAAATTGTGCCAGATGAACAGGAAAAGCAGTGTCCAGAAGAAAGTCAGAGGAAATATATTCTCCAAAGTTTATGAAGCTTACAGAATCACTGAATCATCTAGGTTGGAAAGGACCTTGAAGATTACCTAGTCCAACCATTAACCTAACAATGACAGTTCTCAACTACACCAGATCCCTCAGTGCTAAGTTGACCTGACTCTTAAACACCTCCAGGGATGGGGACTCTACCACCTCCCTGGGCAGCCCATTCCAACGCCTAACAACCCCTTCTGGAAAGAAATGCTTCCTGACATCTAGTCTAAACCTTCCCTGGCACAACTTGAGGTCATTCCCTCTTGTCCTATCGCTTATATCTTGGTTAAAGAGACTCATCCCCAGCTCTCTGCAACCTCCTTTCAGGGAGCTGTAGAGGGCGATGAGGTCTCAGTCTCCTCTTCTCCAGACTAAACCCCCCCAGTTCCCTCAGCCGCTCCCCGTATGACCTGTGCTCCAGACCCTGCACCAGCTTCGTTGCCCTTCTCTGGACATGCTCGAGTCATTCAATGTCCTTTTTGTAGTGAGGGGCCCAAAACTGAACACAGGAATCGAGGGGCGGCCTCACCAGTGCCGAGGACAGGGGTCAGATCCCTTCCCTGTCCCTGCTGGCCACGCTATTGCTGACACAAGCCAGGATGCCATTGGCCTTCTTGGCCCCCTGGGCACACTGCTGGCTCCTGTTCAGCCGGCTGTCAATCAACCCCCCCAGGTCCCTCTCTGACTGGCAGCTCTCCAGCCACTCCTCCCCAAGCCTGTAGTGCTGCTGGGGGTTGTTGTGGCCCAAGGGCAGCCCCCGGCATTTGGCCTTATTGAAACTCCTCCAGTTGGCCTCAGCCCATGGCTCCAGCCTGTCCAGGTCTCTCTGCAGAGCCTCCCTACCCTCGAGCAGATCAACACTCCCACCCAACTTGGGGTCATCTGCAAACTGACTGAGGGTGCACTCGATCCCCTCGTCTAGATCATCAGTAAAGATGTTAAACAGGGGTGGCCCCAAAACTGAGCAGTGGGATGTCCTGGAGGACACCACTTGTGACCGGCTGCCAACCAGATTTAACTCCTTTCACCACAACTCTTTGGGCCCGGCCATCCAGACAGTTTTTTACCCAGCAAAGCCTGTGCCTATCCAAGCCTCGAGCAGCCAGTTTTGCCAGGAGAATACTGTGGGAAACGGTGTCAAAGGCCTTACTAAAGTCAAGGTAGACAACATCCACAGTCTTTTGCTCATCTAATAAGCAGGTTGCCCTGTTGTAGAAGGAGATCAGGTTTGTCAAGCAGGACCTGCCTTTCATAAACCCATGCTGACTGGGCCTGAGCATCAGGTTATTCTGCACGTGTTGTATGATGGTACTCAGGATGAGCTGCTCCATCAGCTTCCCAGGCACCGAAGTCAAGCTGACAGGCCTGTAATTTCCCGGATCATCCTTATGACCCTTCTTATAGATGGGCATCACATTGGCCAATTTCCAATCTGTTGGGACCTCCCTGGTCAGCCAGGACTGATGGTAAATGATGGAAAGCAGCTTGGCGAGCACCCCAGCCAGCTCCTTCAGCACCCTCGGGTGTATCCCATCTGGTCCCATAGACTTGTGTGTGTCTGTGTGATGCAGTAGGTCACTGACTGTCTCCTCCTGGAATGCTGTGGGGTCGTTCTCCCAGTCTCTGTCTTCTGGCTGATGAGGCTGGATTCCCTCAGTACAATTAGTTTTGTTATTAAAGACTGAGGCAAAGAAGGCATTAAGGACCTCAGCCTTCTCCTCATCACTTGTTACCATGTTTTCTCCCACATCTAGCAGGGGATGGAGGCTCTCCTTGGTCTTTCTTTTGCTGTTGATGTATTTATAGAAATATTTATTGTTATCTTGACTGCTGAAGCCAGATTAATTTCTAACTGGGCTTTAGACCTCCTGATTTCCACCCTGCATAGCCTCACAGCATCTTTGGAATCACCATGATTGGCTAGCCCCTTCTTCCTAAGGCCGTAAACTCTCCTTTTCTCTCTGAGTTGCAGCCAAAGCTCCCTGTTTAGCCAGGGTGGTTGTCTCTGCTGCTGGATTTTCTTACAGCACCTGGGGACAGCCTGTTCCTGTGCCATTAAGACTTCCTTCTTGAAGAGCGCCCAGCCTTCCGGGGCCCCTATACCCTTCAGGATTGTCTCCCAAGGGATCCTGTCAAGCAGGTGCCTAAACAAGTCAAAGTCAGCCCTTTGGAAGTCCAGGATGTCAGTTCAGCTGCCCCGTCTCCTGGCCTTTCTAAGAATAGAGAACTCTATTTAAATTTCATGATTGCTGTGCCCTAGTTGGGCTCCAGCTGCCACATCCACCACCAGTCCTTCTCTGTTCACAAAGAGGAGATCCAGCAGGGCACCTTCTCTGGTTGGTTCTCTCACCAGCTGCACCAGAAAGCTATCTCCCACACATTCCAGGAATCTTCGGGACTGGTCCCGCTCTGCTGTGTTGTATTTCCAGCATATGTCTGGGAAGTTAAAGTCTCCCACAAGAACAAGGGCAAATGATCATGAGTTTTCTCCTAAATGCCTATAGAATATTTCACTCACTTCTCTCCTGGTTGAGTGGCTTATAATGGACTCTCACTACAAAATCTGCCCTGTTGACCTTCCCCCGATTCTAATGCAAAGACACTCCACCCTGTCTTCACTACTCTTGTGCTCAAAGCAATCCTAACAGTCCCTAATTTACAGCACCACCCCACTGCCTCTCCTTCCTTGTCTATCCCTGTTAAAGAGCTTGTAGCCATCAATTGGCACACTCCAGTCATGGGAGACATCCCACCACATTTCTGTGATAGCCACTAGATCATAATTTTGCGGCTGCATCACGGCTTCAAGCTCGTCCTGTTTATTACCCATGCTGTGTGCATTGGTATACATGCACTTCAAATGGGCTGATGTCCCCAGCACCTTTTCACATTTAGAAGTCCTAAGTCCAGCCTGACCCTTCACAGGTGTTACCATGGTTACTGATCCGTCAATATCCCTTGCATCTTTGTTGTGCTGCATGTCTCCATCCCTTGCCTCCACTGAGATGGCAGGGTGAGGGTTGAGATGACAGGGTGAGGGTCATTGCTGGCACAACATCCTACAAACTCTGATAATCTACCCTGGAGCTTATATCTGGGAGCTCAATTTTTGTCCCTTTCCCCCTTCAAATCTGGTTTAAAGCTCTCTCAATGAGCCCAGTTAACTCCTGCCCCAAAATCTTTTCCGTCTCTGAGACAGGTGCATCCCATCTGTCGCCAAAGGTCTGACATCCTATATACTAACCTGTGATTGAAAAATCCAAAGCTCTGCTGCTAATACCAGTCTTGGAGCCACAAGTTCATCTGTTCAGTTCTCCTGTAGTCTTCCTCATCCATCCCTGCAACTGAAGGGGTGGAGGACACTATTTGTGCCCCCGACCCCTTAACCAGTTTCCCCAAGGCCCTGATATCTCTCTTCATTGATTTTGGACAACTCTGGGTAATATTTCTACCTACCTGGAAAAAAAAAAAAAAAAAAAAGTAGAGATCTGATATAAATTTAGAATGGAGTTCAGCACTTCTTGTTTTACTCAAACACTACAATTTCTGATCATCATTAATACTGGGATACTCAATTATAGGAGATCACAGAATCACAGAATGGTTGAGGTTTAAAGGGACCTCTGGAGGTCATCTGGTCCAACACCTCTTCTCTAGCAGAACCACTGTTTTTGCTCAAAAACATGTCCAGGTGGCTTTTGAATATCTCCAAGGATGAAGACTCCACAATATCTCTGGGCAATCTGTGCCAGTACTTGGTCACCCTCACAGTAAAAAGTGTTTCCTGATGTTCAGAGGGAACCTCTCATGTTTCAGTTTGTGGTCATTGCCTCTTGTTCTGTCTCTAGGCACCACTGAAAGAGGCCTGACTCCATCTTCTGTACACCCTTCAGGTATTTACGTACATGACAAAAGTCCCCCTGAGCCTTCTCTTCTCCACCCTGAATGGCTCTTGGTCTCTCAGCCTTTCCTCATATGAGAGATGCTCTAGTCCCAGTTCATTAATCATCTTAGCAGTGATGTTCTGGACTCTTTACAGTACGTCCATTTATCACTTGCCCTGGGGACCCCGGCACTGGACAGAGCAGTCCAGGTGCAGATTCACCAGTGATGAGTAGAGGGGAAGGATCATCTCCCTTGATCCACTGGCAACACTCCTCCTAATGCAGCTCAGGACAGCACTAGCTACCTTTGCAGCAAATGCATATTGCTGGCTCATGTTCAGTGTTTGGCAGTATGGGGAAAAAAAAAAAAAAGGTAGTGTTTAAGAATTTTAGTTTTAAAGTTGATTTTATTTTAGAAAAACTTCTATTTTGTTAAGGAGTTTGTAAAGGAAAGCTATTAAATCTGTACCAGACCAAGAGGAATTCAAAGTCATTAGCTATGGGACTGTAAACCAGTCCTTTAAAGGTCCATTTAATAGCAAACTGCCACTCCATGATAGGTTTTCATCAACAGTTAAAGTATAGAAAGACCAGTTATATCAAGGAGAAAAGCAAAATCCCCCATTTGTGACAGACTATGATGATTTTATTTTTAACTATACTAGGCATTTATCACCTCATTCATCTTCTGTGAAAGGAACATAGGCAGCATGTTAAAGGGTCAAGTGGATTATTCTTCCTGATACTGAAAAAAGTGTTCCCCACTATACTTTTTTGGGAGCATGTTCATTGAAATTGTACCTACCTTTCACACCTCACTGACCATATATTTTACAAGTAAAACTAGTAGTTGTTCTGTCATATGCATTAATATACAGTGGTAGCTTTTACAAGCTTTTATACTTTGCCAATTTTTCTGTCGCCCCATAATATTTCCAAAGTTAACACGTTCAGTTGTAAATGTTGATCCTCTGTTTAGTCAGAATGATTAAGTGACGGTCATTGTAGCATGACTCATTGCTTCTCGATAGGAACATTTACACAATATTATCTTTGTTATGAAGTGCAGTTATGATTCACATCAGTCCAAGCCTTCTTCAAGTGAGGGTAGTTATGATTACATTTGGAATACTTCATTCTACTTGGTGATTTACTGGTAAGTGAGCTCAGTACTTATGCTGATACTTTCTAAACGAGAAGAAAAAAAGGCTGACTGCATTTCTTAGATTGGTGCTGACAAAACCATATGTTCTCATTAGATGAAAATGAACCTCCTTAGAGGAAAATTCTTGAAAAATCCTGTATTAGAACCTTCCCACAGAGAACAGGAGGTTGCTGACGCATTTGGTCTTGTACAAGGTACTGACAGAGACATAGGGTAAAGTCATAGGCAGAGCTTCACTCTTCAGTGGAGCTTTGATTTTACTTATGTTACCAGCTCTGTAGGAAGATTGCAATAAAAGAGGGTGATTTAGAATAGAGTTAGTATAAAACATGTCCCCATTAAGCTGAATTATTTGAACTGGTGTTTGAAATAAAACAGCTGAGCCTACCTTGTATACTAACGCTGGTATCTGGGATAGTGTCATTGCAGATGTAGCCTAGCCTTTTTCCATGTTGACCTTGCACACTACATTCAGTGTTTCAAAGCTAGCTCAGTATCTGATCAAACACGGCAATTTCTGTCTTATAAAAATTATGTTCTAATAGTAAAGAGAAATTTTAAAAAAATCTATTTTTTTTTATTCGTAGGGACAACAGCATCAACTGAACTATAGGGTTTTCCTTTGATTAGTCTATTAAGGTGATAGATAAATGTAAACATGATTTCTATTTTAGAGCATACAGATCTACGTTTTTATTTTTTCTTGTAAAGTAAGAATGTGAATCTTGAAACAATCAAAACATTCCAGGTATGCTCGAAAAGGAAACATTTTGACCTTACCAAAAATCAGCATTTCATCTTTTTCTTCCCCAAAACAAACAGACACATTGACAGACATCAGGAGAACTGCTGAATTTTAAAGATGCTATATTCTCTGAGAGAAAAACAAATTTTTTGACTGCAATTTTTCCCCAATCCTCCTTCACATCTCTTAATGTGCACTTTTAAAAGTCACAGAGATGCCTTCACTTGCCTTATGCAGGGCATGCCTAATATACGAGTTAGCTATGCATTAGTTCTGCCTTCTTCTACATAATGAGTCAATCAAGAAGGAGTTGCATTTGTCATTTATGTAAGAAGGTGTGAGCATGGACCAAACTGTCTTTCTTTTACAGAATCATGTTTACCATCTCTTCATTGCACTTTCATGTCACAGGCTGTAACAATTACTTTTTTACAAACTATTTCACATAGTGTACATCTCACTTAACCGAAGACAAGTAAAAGGGAGGTGCCTTATCAGCTTAGTTGTCTCAAACTTCTATGGAGTGAAAAGTATAGGTTTTTTCAGTTGTTTCAGTTAACTAAAAAAAAAAAAAAAATCAGAATTAATATCTCATCCTTGAGCACACAGAGAAACCTAGTTGTAGAAGTAAAGCAATCAAGAAATGCTTTTGCAATGCAGTTTGGCAGCACAAAGTCCATAGCTTTTTAAATAGCATTCAATCTACAGAGGGTATTTCATCTATGTAGGACAATAAATACAACTACACCTGCAGCATCTCTGGACATCTCATTACAGGGAGACAGTGACAAATTGGAAGAAACCCAGAGTAGCAAAACACAAGTGATAATTCACTTGTAAGACAGATTTATGGAAATATTATATGGGCTAAATACATACCAGTTAAGCCAAAGTATAAGTAAATGGAGACAGAATTCCCTGCTATTTGAATGATGCAGACAGAGGAGGTGGAGATAGTTGGGTTTTTTTGTCTGGTCTTAAAATAATAAGATTTCACTGAGTTCATAGCAACAAAGGAAAGATTTAGGACTATGGCAGGAAAAAGTCCTTAGCTGTATCACTCAAAGTACTGGTCTGTACTAACCTGGATATACCACATGTAGGTGTAGATACAGCTACAAAAAAATGGACTCCAAACAAACCAACCAACCTCCTCCATCCTTCACAAAAGCCATCACAGCTCAAAAGCAAAACAAAGAACTGCCAGAGTGCACCTACTTAGCTGCAACGGGGGGCAATTTATTGCTCAGACAAATGAACTTCTGGCATCTAAGGTTTTGTTGTAGTTATTGTCTTAATACTTTGGTGTAAGAAATGGTCAAGATATGGCAGTAATCTTGTCTTCCATTGACCGAATTAATTTCCCCTCTCAGGAGGGACTGACAACAAAATAACGAATAAATTCTTATTTTCTGGAGAGCCCTCAAACTCTCATGTTTAGAGGATTGGACTCTGCATGTTGGAAGGCCAGACTACAGAGGGAAAAAACCCACATCCTTGGGACATACTGTAGTAACAGAACAAATGTCACTGCAGCACTGCAAGTTTATTGCTTCATGTCCAAAAGTCTGGTTTTCCAGTCCAAATGTTAACCTGAAAATTTCCACTTAATAAGAGATACTGAGAAAAGTTTTCTAATAGGGAGATAGTAGAGATATATGCTATTCGCTATGAATTACTTATCTAGGAGTCATTTTGGATCCTGAGGCATTCTTCTCCAGATTAATTTCCAGAATTCTGTAAAGGTACAGTTTTCAAAAATTTGGCATATACAAAGTGTTTGTTCAAATACATTCAGTGCAAGAGTAACAATAGGACTGTTTTCTAAAAGAAGTTTGAAAATGTTTTCATGTAATAGCCATTACTTGAAAAGAACCCTATTGTCGTGAGGACATGATTAATTCCTTTTATGCTATCACTCTGGGAAGAATTCATAATTTCATATTTCTATTCAGGGAGTCAGAAAGAAGAAGAGCTAAATCCTTCTGATATTATTCAGTCAGGAAACAGTCATGGGACCAGATGTACCAGGAGGATAACAATAATCTGATCAGGTGCTCATTTCTTTTTCTGCAGGTGCACGCTATTTTGAGGGATGTACCAAAGATAATCAATGAACATTACAGTGATCCTAGATTAGTTTTGTTTATTGACCTTACTATATAAAACATAATTTCATATAATAATTCAAACAATGCCTAAATCCAAACAGCAGTTTGCAGTGACAGTGGCATTTATTTGAAGCATACAGGAATGTGACTCAATTCTTCTTGATAAGAAGTCCTAGCATAATTATTAATGCTTACTATAACATGACAGGAAATTTAGTTTGAAGAAAACACATAAATTAAAGCTGAAATATTTAAGAAAAGTAAGAATTTTATCTCCTTGTTTATGAATAAAACATGCTAGAATTTAACACCACAATATGTTTTATCCAAAACCTCCAAAGAAATTTGTTACTGGATCATATATAAGGAATTACAGGAAAGGGAGTGTTCATTTCAGAGATCTGCATAGCTAAAAAGGGGGAAAAGAGTAAATGATACCCCTTTCCAAGATAAGAAATTAGACATAATGGAATTAGACAGAAATTAAGGTACTTTCTAGGTAATATCCTAAATAAAAGTTTTAAAAGGGATATCATAATGATAAAAGAATTGCACTTAAAGGCAGGCAGATGGGAGAGGCCCAGGAGACTGCTCAGCAGGACAGAGTACAAGTGAGTCCTGCTTGCACAGACTGGACATCCGTGTCTGACAGCTCGATTCTGTCTTTCCAGAAAGGAGCCCCTAAGCTAATGAAAACTGCTGCCAACAACAGCCTACACAAGCCATTTGGCTGCCAAACTGCAACAACATCAGGCTGTGAAGTTGTTTTTCTCCATTGTTGCCAGATTTATGAAGGAACTGTCACTTTGATGCCTTTTAATTTTTTTTTTTTGTTTTATTTTTAATTTTGTATAATGACAAATTATCAAATATCTATTTTTTAAAAATTTTCTGTGACAAGACCTATCTTGTCTACCTCTGCATTTTTATTTTACAGAGAAATAAAACCTAAGCAAAAAAACATAATAAATGAATACATATTTTCCTGTTATTAGCTAGGTTGGCAGTGGCTTTGTTTCCTATGACAAGCCTTCATGAGCAGGCAGGAGAGACAGCTGTGCTCAGAACTGTGCACCTGTAGCATAAGTCCTGTCTCCCAGCTGACTGCTGGATAACAAAATTTAAAGAAAAAAAAAATCCTGGCAAGGGTTTTTAATTCTGTAAAAAAATAATAGAAACATTAAACATGCTGTGCACAGTCTCTCAGCTTATTAGAAAGAGTTATCAGCTTGAAAGCAATTTAGAGGCAGACATCTTATACAGTCCACTCTTGATAAGAAGCAATCATACTGTCTCAGATTGAGAAATTATAGAAGTGAAGAAAATTGCTGGAGAAGTGAAGCCAGCTAGAGCCAGGGTTAGGAAGGAGAAGAGTCCAAGCTGATATATAACCCTCTTAACCAAAACCTTCCTTTAGCTGTAAGATGCTCTAATGCAAATACCATAGGTTGCTAGCCTACATTCTTGTAGCGTATCCGTACAGATAACTGTCAGTATGGCCCCTGTTGCTGAGGAGCCTGAAGCTTTACAGTATCCAAGGAGACACAAATGTGCCTCGGTAGACATAACTTCATAATGGTCAGTACGACTGTGAGGTAACTGATGTGAGGTGCACATTAATTTTTCTCCAGAAATCCTTTTTTTTGTTTTATTTTGAAAGAAGTGTATATTAAAAAATATCTTTCCCCTTTATAGCACCCCAGTAAAAGTATCTGCAATCTACGTCTAGTCTCCTTCCTAGAGTCCACTGAAAACAAAATTTATTCTGCTTCAATTAGTGGGCTGTTGTCCTACAGTTTTCTTTGTGTCTCCCAAAAACTCAGGTTAATACTTAGTCTCTGGACTACACCAGCTTGGCTTTTCTTAAGACTTACTAAAATTTGAGTTCTCTGCAAGCTGAATATCAGACAAGTCTCTTCCACTTTTCCCATGTGATGCTCACGTACATCCCCTATATCAGCTGCGAGCCAGCTGTGAGCAGTGCAAAGGCCAGGTGACTGTGCCAGTGGGATGTTGCCACCAGGCTCACACAGCCCACCCAGCAGCAATACTCTTGGCCTTTTCTTTGTTGCAACTGCTTTATGTGAAAGGTTGTCAATGTGCAATGAGCCTCAGATGAAGAGTGTGTACTGCCCTTACAGCCAGCCCACATGCTAGCACAACTGTTAAAGAATGCCTAATACATGAACTGTTCAAACCTATTGAAAAATTATAGCTGTTCCTCACAACACCTTGGCAAGTCACGATGCAATGGGTTAGCTTTGATGCAAAAGAACTCCATGACACTCGGGTATTGCAAATTACCACTAATAGCCACAGTGGTACCCTCTGGCCCTGTGTGCAATGAGAAGTGAATAAATACTTTTATGTACATAATAAAATTTTAAACTGTTACTTCCCATCGCTGGAGTTTTTCTGAGCAGCAGCGCTGGAAAATCTTTACAGTGGAATCACACCTCCACAAGTTACTTTCAGCTGTGGCCGCTGCATAGCTGTGCACCATCTGTCATGAAGGCGGCAGAGAGGAGAGTTGGAATAGCAACCCAGACTTATTCAGGAAACATTGGCATTGGCTACATGTCAGAGTGACCGGGAGATTCATGACGGAGGCAACAGCTTCCTACTGTAACCTCCTGAGAAATGACAAGCATAGCCATTGCACAAAGATCTGAGCTCTCAAGAAGCTAAAACAGCAGGCAGCATGGCTAGCATGAAGTTGTTGCAGGCAATTCTCTGCACTTGCATGAGACTCCTAATCTGCTCTTCCTAGCAAAGGCAGAGCCTATGCCTTGCAGTGCTTTTTATCTCCACACTCTCATATGCTCTCATTAACAAAAATGCTCATATGTGGGTAAAAAAGTATTTTGGCACAGAGTGCATGTTTTGTGAGCAACAGTAACATGCTCAACTGCTCTTATTGTTAATGGAATGTGGGAGAAATCAAGTGTGCATCAAAAAGATAAACAGGAAGGATTTGTGATAGCTTTAAACTCTATCTACTCTGCAGTCAAAGAAAAGAAACTATGAATTTACAGTAAATGTCTCCATTTAGTATTCTTCAGAAAGCTGAGTTTGAATCTCATGTGCTGGGGAGTATGTGTGCCAGGATTCATTATGTATGCAATGAGAAATTAGCAGCAGTTACTTAGCGCCCAGCAGGTCGTTTGACAGCTGTTTAAACCAGAAGCTGATCTAAACTGGTCAAGTTTAGAGAGTTGGCTACAAAAGAGGGGAGACTAGGAAAATCCTAGAGAGTCCTAGTTCAAGCAGAAGGCTTAGTTCAGAGCCTTGTGAAATCAGAGAGAAACTTTCCATTAATTTCACGGTGAGTTGTGTAGACCTTTAGTAAAGAATCATATGAGCTGAGTAGGGACTGACAACGACTGAGAAGCAGTTATGAACGCTACAGGATTGGACAAAGGTCTTCTTTCAGTAAAGGAAAAAAATTAGGGATTGGAGGGACAGCTGGAATCCTCTCAAGATTCACCAGAGGCTGGTAACTTTACAAATAGGATTGATTTTACAAAACTTCCCTTAGTGAAAGATAAAAAATGTACTGGCCAGTCAGGGATTGTTGTCTAGGTTTTATCTATAGTCAGTGTAGAGACAGGAGCAGCCACAAACCAATTCACTCCATCTACTTCTTTCTGCTGACAACAAAGTTAGACGAGATTACTATCTTATGAAGCACTGAAGCAAGTCTTAAAGGACTGAATTTATGTACAAATAATGCAACTCTCAGTTGTTATTAAGCAGTGTCACTTGAAAGCATCTTTGAAGAACCCAAAAGATAATCTAGGGTCTGCTGCTTGGAACCTGTTGAACATTTCCTCTTTACAGATCGAGTTGTGATTTTGTAATTGTATCTCTTTTAGAGAACAGTTTACTTAAAAGAACAAAATTACATTCAACCACACTTTTATTAAATAAAAGCCATTTTCTGCAAAGTGCCTGCAAAAAAGAAAACACTGACATTGTAATCATCATTGTTTATTCCGTCTGTGCAGAGTTTGAATGAGTGGAGGCTTCCAAATGCTAGTAGTTGTGATAGGAATTGTTGAACGCCTCAATCTCAGAAGCCTTCATACCTTGTTCCTTTGTACTACTCTGAGAAGATGTAGTAGGAAAAAAGTGTAAAGCAGGCCTTAGGCTGAGTATTTGAGGTGGGGAAACTACCTATAAATGTAAGTAATGAAAGAGGTGGCCTAGGGGGGTTATCAAGCTGTCAGCGTTGGAGACTTTAGAAAATACATGTTATGTGCAGCTGATCCTGACTTTGAACACATGAACGGATCTTTAAGGATCATGAATCTTCCAATGAGAAGGAACACTTTGAACTCAGAATACTGACATGGCTTAGAGAAGTACAGACTTGATTAATTTTCCAAATATCAGCTAAATGGATATTGAGTATACAGAAAAACCGTTAAGCTGTATTGCGTACAACGCCTATGTTATATCTAGAATTAAGCCACAATCAGTCTTGGATAAACTAAGATTTACCTCATCTATGCAGGTTGAGAGTTCTCTACTATGCTGAGCTGATGGTTGCCTCACTAGACTCTGCTCTACCAGCTCAGTTTCTCAACTGTATCTCACTTTCTTAAGAATCACAATTGGTTTCTAATGTCACAAACACACGAATATAAATGGGTTTAGTTTTCTTCTACTTAGACACTAATAAAACAATGGCAAAATCATTCATCTTGGCCAAAAATTCTGCCAGAAAATATGATATATGCATTGACAAATATTTGATACTTATACTTCTTTCAGATTATCTTCTTGAATTTCTGGTCTTGAATATGCAGGACATCTTGCTATCAGAAAAGCCTTTTAATAGACTTCAGTGCATTAAGCAAAAAATGACTGTGTCATGTTAAAAAAGGTTTACTGGTTTATATGAATGGGCAACAAAATGGAAAATATTACTCAAATGTAAAAAAAAAAAAAAAAAAGAACAGTTATTGATGTTAATTAAATTGTGTTTAAAAAAGTGTATGAAGTTTAAACGTGTTGTACGGCTAAATGCAGAATGGTTAAGCCTTCCTACTAACAACAACAAAGATATGTCTGTAGAAATGAGGAAGAGCAAAGGTTGGGAATTAAAAAATCTCATAAAATAGAAGTTGTTTCCACATATGATGATATAAGTGTGAGATATAAGGCTCTGTGATAATCCTTGAGGATTGATTCCAGTTAATCCTACTTTATGTCCCTTTATTTATATATATTCTTGCTTTACCTGCTTGTAGCAAACATTAATACTGATAAAAAACTTTTTTTTCATGATGCAGTGGATCATAATCAGGAAAAAAAGAACACTGTTAACCAAGTTCCATAATTGAAATAGCTTCTACTGGAGAGTACACTCTGTTCATTTTCCCATGTGAGCTGTAGCATAGACTATACTTCTAAAATTCAGAGGTGTTGATGCAGTATGTCTTCTTTATGCCTCTTGCTAAACATATACTCTCTGGAATGATAAGGCACACTTAAAGATAACATCTTGCAAGAGATATCAAATTCTACATAAAAAGCACCTTCGGAATTGTGAGGACAAAATTTGACACAAAGAAAATGAAGAAATCCACTTTCATTTTGCTACTGCATCTATTTTGGAAAAAAGTCACATTTTTTCACCAACATAATAAATCTTCATGCAAGTTACTAAAGTGTGACCATCAGAAAATTGAAAGTAAATGTATCTACTATACTGAAAAATGAAGAGCTAACTGAACTAAGCTATTGCAAAAGTGAATAACTGCCAGTTTCTGAATGTCATGCCTACAGGTCCCATCTCACCCTGCCTTCAGTGCTGGATCTTCTTTCTGTTTATTCTGGACAGCTGAGGACAAAGCTCAAACTTGACTCCTGCAAAGTGTTTCAGGCAGCTGAATGTGAATATTACGAGGGAAAGGAAGAACAGTGCTTGCCACAAAACCAATGCTGTGTTGAGCAACAGGGATGAGGAGATTCACAAACAACCACCTCTTTAGTTTCCTTCTTTTTATTTATTTTCCTTCTTTATTCTGAAATTTAATCACTGAGTCAAGAATCAACCATACTAATGGTGGTATCTTTACAAGTTCAAAAACTGTACTTAAAGCAGGTGGTTTTACTTAGAAGCATAATACAAAAAAATACAATCCTACTCAAAGATATAAAACAATGTAAAACTTTTTCTGAATATTATTTTATTGTATAGACCATGAATTATAATAATTAAATAAAGCAGTCTAAAGCATTGTGGGAAAACATTGCTATAGAATTTTGTAAATTTATATCTCTCGCTAAAATATAAATTTCGTGGAAATTGTACCTAGTAGTAAAATTTGGCAGTGAGATTTGTAGCCACTGATTTTTGATAAAAATACCTCCTGAATCCTATCAGTCCTACATACAGGCTTTTCATATATCTGCATAGATAAACAAGATACTGACACAAACAGGTTGAGCCTGCATGTTTTTGGGCCAGGATTTATACTTCCAAGGAAGGTGGTGACCTCATCTTGAACCATGGCTGAGGCATAAGTGAGATGAGAGTCCACAGGTTATCCTCCAGATTGTATTTTTGGTAAGTTAAGGCATGTCACAGTATAGAAACAAGAATTCTGTTTGTAAGAATTGTAAAGAAACCACAGAAATGAAATTGGTCCATTTTCTTCTTCTTAAAATCTTTACATAAAAGGTCTGGTAGATAACGTGGCTACTTTTACAGTGATGCAGACCTCTCCCTCCAGGGAAATACTGGTCTTTGGGTACAGCTAGATGAACATGTTACGGCACTAGGGAGTTAAATTGCAGCATGGTAAAAATATTCATGATCTACAGTAAAACTTACTCCATAGCAATTTATCATGATGTTTTCTCTTTCGTTACCAGTTAAAAGCTCTTAGGTCAGTCAGAAGCTTCAGTGTGTAAATGGCAATTACTGACATGTCAGCCTCATGTCGTGTGTTTAAATCAGCTTAGTCTGCAGAGACTCTTGTTCCTCTGTGCATGTGCCAGACACTTACCAGATGCTGTTTAAGTGCTAAAGAAAGCTGCACACATGATATTTGGGGCAGTGATCTGCTTGCTATTTATATTTCAAACTGAGTCAAGCTAAATGGATTTTTGAAAGCTTCTTAAGGGAGATTTAAAGGAAGAAATAAAATACAATAGAATAAACAATATAAAAGAGAGGGTTTTTTCCCTGTATAGTTATGTGCCACAGTTTACCTATTTGGTACTACATTGGGCAAAAGAACAAAATTTAACGATGACAAAAAGGAAGGGAAAGGAAACTATCTTTGCTTGGGAGATGCACTTTCAGCCATAGTAATACAATTATTTTGCCTTAGGCCTATGTCTTAGGGTTTCCAGCAGTGTAGACTTGAAAGAAAGATGCTAACAGAAACTGTAAGTGAATTTCTAGCAAAGGGTAATCAGCTAAACACTATAGGAATAGTCTTGTGACCTCACATGACAAACAAGGAGATCTGAATAGTACTAAAATTACCAAAAAACGTACAAGGAAAAAAGGTCCGTCAATTCTCCTGGCCAAAGGTAGCATACACTTCTCTATCCACTGAAATTGTTTTGATGGTCATATCTTCCTTTTGACACAGCTGACCATTTTCTGGTCACCAGGTAAATCACTCTTGTTTATGAGAAAGCAAAGTGATGGGCAGCAGTGATGAAACCTTAGTACAATGTTAGCTCCATTTGTCAGGTGAAAGGATGCACTTAGAGCCTGCAGGAGAGCAAGATGTAGCTAACTATGTTCCCTTGAAAAGAGCAAACACTAACTCTGAGAGTTTAAAACTTTAAAGTGGCCAGCTAACTACCAACCATCTGAGGCTTGTTGACAAGATGCATCAGCTGTCAATTTAAAGCATAAGCTACTGACATCCATATGTTTCCACAACCTGAGGCTTTGTTTTCTAACTATTTAAATAAATACCAAAGCAACATCTCTTGAAAAGTGCTTCTTGAAAAGAATGCTGAGAAGGAAAGTAACTTCACTTACAACCATGATTGCTTGATATTGTCGAGAATCTTGCATGTTGTATCTGAAGATTTTCTTATACTTTATAGCAGATATGGTTCATATGCTGTTAAATACATTCTTATTAAAATCTGTGTAATATATAATGTATCTTGAACATCATTCTATTTTTACCTATATTATTTCCTTAAGTAAATATATTTAAGTATCATTATGAAGCAATTTCTGTGAGATATAAAAGAGAAAATTACACTCAAATAATTGACATTAAAATAACTGAGCACTCAGGCAGAAATTCCCTAAAAAGAAACAAGGCCACAATACCTTTTCAATGAAATATAGCATTGTTGTTCCTTTGTTGTCTTTAAGACTGCACATAATGTTCAATTGCCAAGTTGGAAATGATCTTTTCTTGTTACTTATTCCAGAAGAGTGTCTATAAGCTTTGCTATAATCATTGATTCCTCTGTGTCAGTTCTGTTCTTAAAGAGATTCAAGTTGCCTCAGAACACTTAGCTTATTTATATGATGCTTAAATCTCATCCACCCACAAGTCACCTTTTTTCCTAAATCCTTAGGCAAGCGTGACTTCGAGGGGGTTTTTTCCACTGCTCTTTTACAGAAGTGGGCAATATGCATTTAACATTATTGTCGCTTAGGCTCAGGTTTGCTGAAGCATAGATTCTGCCTGCTGAAGCGTACACAACCTTTAAAGTTCATCTACCAGCTTTTGGAGACTGTTAAAGAGACACACTACTTAGCAGCAATTTTGGTCACATTCTTTCTTATTTCTTTCCCTGCCCCTCCTGGTGTTGAATTTGGACATAGTTCTGTATATCAGTATCTGGGACAAATTATGACCATATAACCAGTGCTACAGCTTCAGATAGAAAAGAAGTAGGTGGCAACTTGCTTTCTTTTGTTAGGAAGGGATAAAAGTGTTGTGTATATTGTTTATCCAAAGGCACTTATGAATATAATGTTAATTTAAAATAAATTAAAAAAAAACCCCAGCAGTCAGCCATTTTACATAATATACTGAAAATGCAACATTTCTACTGACAGGTTAGGATTAAATTTTTGAGTAACATCCCCTGTGAACCAAAAAACTACTTCAGCAACCACCAAAACCAGTGGTCTTCCTTCCTACAAGTCAATGTCCTGTGGTTGATTGTCTTTGGTGTGTTAGAAGGTACAAGACACACTAAAGCATGTGGAGAACATTTATAAGACATTGTTCCAGTGTCAGTTCTCCATTTCTTGGTGAGCTATCACCAGCCTTTTTTCTTTTTTCTTTTTTTTTTTTTTTTTACTGGTGCTACTGCAAAGGTGTCATGGCTGCATAAGACTTGACAAAGTTAATTAACTCTGAGACCTTTAGTTTTCTGCCAAAGGCTGAGATTTCTTTTTAGTGGAGAGTAGGCATGATAGAAAAAGCCCAGGATCACATACAATTTTCCAAAGAAAATGTGATTTAACTCCCCTTCTGCCCATCTACCTGCCAATGGCTTAAACTCTGTCCTAGACAAACGCTATTAGAGTTAATGTCACTGATTTTAGAGCTGTTAATGGGCATGAAGATTATAGCTCCTTTCTCCTCATACTGTTTGATTTCCATTATCACACTTTATCATCAGGCTGTACCTAACAGAAGGTTCTGAAATCTCTGGCAGTAACTCCTCATAATGTTGGCTTATATGGAAATGAGAATGCATCTCCAAGGTGAAGCAGTATATCCATTTTCCCGTGCATCTTGCTAAACACAGTATTAATTTTCAGTTGGCCTAAACACTGTACCCCTACAACTAAAATGCAATTATTTGCAAGTATGCTTAGCAAGAACTGCTGCAGACTTTTCTATTTATTGCACTACATGAAATGTACTTCATCTTCACTTGTTCATGTTAAAATATAATCTAACAATATGTTTCCAGCCCTCAAACTGACATTTAATTAATTTCCATAGTTGACATCTTTTATTTCCATTAATTTTCAAAGTTAACATCTGAGAATATTTTAAATGGTAAATTTGTGCATAGTGAATAGGATTTTTCAACTTTCCTTTATTAGAGCATGTAATGTTATGGGGGACTGCACTGCTGAAAGATCTTTAATGATGAAGCATTACTGTTCATATCTTGTGATCTGTGCTGGTTATACACAATACACAAAACATGTTGCCCCATTGCCATGGATGAAAACTTACATTTCTGCCAACAAGCACAAACCATACTTTTAAATAAGTCAGTAATGAAATGACATGGGCACGGATTAGGGTCTCAGAACTCAAGAATTGAGGGAGAAAGACTCCTAGAAATGTACCTGCACAGACCTCAAGCAAAAAAACCCACAAGACTTGTGCAAGGTTCTTTGCAGGCAGCAGAGTGGAAAAAGGATGCCAAGACAGAGTGGGACCCAGTGAGCAGCACCAAGCCAGAGGCCAGACAGAGCAGAGGGGACCTTGTGCTGGAGCTCTCTTTGTTTGCCTCATTGAATGCTACTTTGGCCTGGCATGAGCAGGCCAGTTTTGCATCTGGCCCAAAAGAAGGATCTGCAGAAGGGACCAGTTGTGGCTGCTGAGGTGGCCCCAGCTGTGGGTCAGGTCACACATGAACAGCTCAGCTCAGTTTCCCCACGGCCATGGGAAGAGCTCCAGAACTGCAGGTAAAGTACAAGGTAAAGTGGCAACAGTTTCTGTCAGAAAGAATAAATTCCCTGATGGCAGTAGAACTAGAAGAGTTTAGGTATATCCTGTACCACATGTCCCACTCTACCATCATCCATGTTCCCAGACTAGAGGTGAAGGTTTGTGCAGACATGGGGCACATTTTGTGGGGGGATATGGTGGCCATACTCTAGTGGATGGCAGGAACTCCTGGATGGCAGGAACAACTGAGGCCACCCGGTAAATATGTCCAATTCGTGGGGCATGAAAGGTGTGACGTGGTGTTAGGATTCTACAGTAGAGGCAGTAAGACTCAAGCCTTTTACAGAAAATGATGTATTTGTGGAAAGGCTTGGAAAAAAGTATTTAGAGAGATGGATCAGCCAGGAGCATTCTAGGTGAGCTGCTATGAGAGGTCAGAGGAAGCAGCTGGATACAGAGTGGGGATTTTTTTCCCCCGCGTCTCATTATTGCTCTGCTGTGAGTTGCTCAGTCTGGCCAGCACCATGAGTTTTACTTTAAAAGCTGACTCCACAAGAAAAGTAGTGTTTGAGAATCTATGATTATCAGCTGTAATAGATCTTGTATAAAAATATCATCATTAAAAATCCAAGCATTCTTGTCATTATCTATTTAAAACTCTAAGCTATTGTTTCTAAAATTCAATAGCAATATTTTGGCAAAGATGCAATGTGAGAATGACAGTTTTCCAAAGCTGATCTTATCTCATATGCCTATTAAACTGAGGTGCTGTGATCTATGATGAATGCCCTTAGTCCTTATATATCCATTAAGTTAAAGGAATTAAAAAAATCAAACTCATAATTCAGTTTCAATATTTCATCTGAATATAGTACATTTGTGTGTGTGTTTATTATTAGTCTTTCACTAACTCATACAAAGCTTGTTTCTGTAACAAATCAAGAATGAAAATACTTTCAATTATATTATGCATCAGAAATTCACTGATTAAGTAATTGTGAGTTTGTTATGAAACAGCCCTTATGGAACCTCAGCATGGATTTCCTAGTAGACAGCCTCAGACAGTAAAGGAAAATAGACATTTTATTCTAAGATTTTCAACCTATGATAGCAAGCAGAGCAATGGTCAAAATATTCTGACACACAGAATACTAGAGGAATATCTACCTTATTTCTAAAAGAAAGTCATAAATTGATTAAAGTAGCTTATCTTCCCACATCACTATTTTTTAAAAGTCATCTCAAAAGAAAAAGAGTTAGAGATTAGCTAGAACTCTTTTTTAAAGAGCTTTAGCCTGCACATGCCTCTCTTGTTTGACTGCTGCCTTTTATGACATATTTTGCAAAGAACTTTTGAGCACATATATTTTCAAGGACAGGAAAAGTACTAAGTGATGTAAAGATCCATAATCATAATGCCAGCATTGTCTGCCACTAAACACACATGTTTCTACTTAGTACACCTAAAAAATAACGTTAGCTGATTCAGACAAGGAAATTTGCAGTATGTTTTTCTATATTGAGACCAATCAGAGATGTGAATATGAATTAGCATGTGCATGGCTAGAAGTTCTGGGTAAAATGTCTTGAAATGGGATTTTTTTGGGTCTCTTTCACTTTGACTTCATTATAAAAATGGTAATAAACCTATCTAACCTTTAACAAGACAAAAATAAAGTATTAACATTTTCTTCTTGTGTGCTCCTTCACTGGACTGACCTACAGCTAGACAGAGGTAAGTCAACTGATCCGAAAGCCTTTCTTCTCACACCAGTGTAAGGAGTGCCACAGCCTTTCACAATCACCCTCAGGACAATATAAATCTGTGCTCTGACATCCTTAGACAGCAGATTTCTCAGGGTCAGTTTGCTTCTTGGGTCATCAAAATCCACGTAATTTAAAATCCTTTCATATGTTTAAAGAACTTGGAACATATGCATGCAATCCTGCCCGTGCCTTCCTAGTCTATTGCAACATGAATCAAAACACATCAGCACAAACCGCAACAGGCAACAGCTGGAACAAACGGGGTTCATGTGGACCTACTGGATGGACATAGTCCTCCTGGAAAGGAGCATAGCCTGCACTAGACATTGACTTAACTCTAAAGACAGTCTAAAGATCCTTCCAGAAAAAGCACTCCTCTCATCCTGTCCTACCTAAATATAGTAAAAAATATATAAATCTGTAGGAACATAAATACAAGTTGCTGCTCTCATTTCTGTTGACAGGAAGAGAAAGAAAGGGTTACTTTTTTTTTTTTTTTTTTTTTTTTTTTTTTTTTTTTTTTTTTTAATTTGACAATCATGAATAGCTCACAGACTTGGAGAAGAGTGAAAACTGGTTTACTATGAAAGCAAAATACAGTTGCAGTACTGCTCTGCCCACCTACACAATGACAAGAACAGGACAAAGCTGCAAATCTATTCCCAAGGCAAAGTGAATTCTAAGCAAGAGGGGGTGGGAATAAACAAAAAACAATCTTAATATGAAGATGTAAGATATGTATGGCTTAAACTATAGTTCTTGATGAAGACACTGACAGTACAAAAGCTTTTAAAGGCATTGCACTGTCTGAAATCCTTGCAATAGTAGGCATTGAATTTAAATCTCAGAATACATTAAGGATAATTGTGGACTAGCAAGAAAAAGCAAACTGTTCCTTCCCAGCTCTTGACGAATCATGTGAATGATGCAGTAGAACAGATAGGGCACTAATGGTCAATACTTTATGAAAGGCTGCCTTGAGATGACAACTGTACTCCATAATGTGTGCATTACCTTTCATAAGATTTTGGGGGAATGCAAGGGGTCTTTAAAAACACAATCCCCAATGCTTTAGAGTGAGCACAAGCAGATATTTCTAACCTCATTCCCAGACAGCTGTGTTTCTCAATCAGAGTCTCACAAAAACAGAAAAGAAAGAAGAAGAAATAAAATGAGGAAATAATTACATATATGAGGAAAAATGCAGGTTAAAATCTAAGGAGATGAGGGTCCAAATAGACTCACACAATGAAATCACATGGGTATTTTGCAAATGAACTTCATGAATGATAGAATGAATGATACTCAGAGCAGTTATGCCAAAATATAGCTGATTTATGAAAGTAATATATAAAATATTAAACACAATGTAGTATTAGAAATTCTGTGTATTATAATAAAGGACAAAATTCATAATGGTATACACTGTATGGCTGTTAACATACTGCTGAGATTTGTCTCTGTATATGCTGGGCTACTTTTGTATGTCTGAGTAATGATTTTTTTAAAACACCTAATCTGAAATTTTACATTATCATTTCAAGAATATTTTATAGATATTTCTGCTCACCAACTAGGATTAGCTGCTGCCTAGCAGGGTGAGAATAATTCAAATTGCATTCATTGCTTCTGTAATTATTTTAAGTGACTTCTAATCAGGATTTAAGGACCATGCCTGTACTCTCTTTTTTAATTACAAAGTGAGGTTTGAAGGACTTTAACTTGACTCAAGTGGCCCTGATGTATGCAGCTCATGACTCATTCATACTAGCCCACCAATTACTCCATTGCGGTAAGGGAAGAGAAATCAACCTTTCTTTTTAAAGATAAATCAGTCACCAAAATACATCACTCCTGAAATTGCAGTATCTTAAAACCTACGTTATATAATGTGATGTTTTTGGAACAAACTAAGACAACAAATAATTTCAACCAGATCTGCAAGTCAATGCATCTGATAGAGACAATTTTTCTTTAATGAGAAATGTTCTACTGATTAAGAAAGATCTCTTTAACCCAATTTCTAAGATAGCTGCCTGGCAGAATTAGTTTTAAATTAGAGCTCTCCAGGAGCTGCATGCTATCGACATTGAATTTGAAAGCCACAAGACTGTGAAAGTTACATATTTTCCAAAGAAAATCTGAGGCAGTGGGTAGGTGTAGATGGAAGACAACTGCTTTTTATATGTGACATATTTCCCTCTAACCGAAATGCAGGCAGCCAGAGCACATCAGGCCTGTAAGGATGTTTGTTGCGGGGAGGTACAGTCTGAGGAGAGGCTGCAGGAGGACACAGCCTTGCCTCCATGGCCCCTCTATGGCTCCTGGCAGACCAGAGATCCTGGTCTTTTACCCAGACACCATGGGGCCACTCTCCCAGTGCTGGGAAAAATAATTTGCCTGTCGAGGCAGAGCATCAATGCAGCAATTTACCACCAATCTGAAGCTTAGAGTATTCAAGACGTTTGAAAGTTACCCTGGCTTATCCAAAATGAACATTGTACACAAGTCAGGTAATAAAATGACCAAAGTGTTTTTACTTTTTCTATTCTCCCAATACACTTAAAGTTATGCCTTTTCTCAGACAATGATTAATCCAGCAAGAAATTCTTGTTTGGGGGCAAACATGATCAAATCTGTGGAACTGACTCAAAGCTGTTAAAAAAATTGAGTGATCTTGACTTCCTTCTCACCTCATTAGAAAACAAACTGAATTAGAAAGTCCATATAAAGAAGATAGAGTTGTTCCAGGACTTGTCTCCTTGCCTGTGAGTGATTAATATGTAAAGTCAGATGAAAAACATTTTTTCCTGGCAGGTGAAAACAGAGATAGCAGGACCAAATTCATCTTCAGTGACAATTCATTAGGCTTGATAGAGTTACACTAGGACAGCTTTTAACATTGTTTCAAAAACAAAACATAACCTCTCTGCTTTTCATTGAATAAATATTGAGCAGGTATTTCTGTCTTCATTTACATTGATTGCTTTAAAGGAAATAATTTGCAAAGCTATGAGACAATTTCTGTTTATTTCAAACAAACAAGGCTTTTATCCTCACACACCTGTGTCTTCTAACCTAGAAAATCAATCAGCTATGTTCTACTAAAGATAAAGTAGTATGGTTTTAACTAATTATGCTGAATGCTCTAGCAAAGTGTTTCTGAATAGGAGTGTAAAACACTATCCCATTTAATATGGTAATCAACCAAAGAATCATTTAGGGTCACCTGCTGTAGGAAGCTGCTGGTGTACCTCTCCTCTGCAGGGCATGGGACTGGGGATCACTTACTTTTTGAGTTCTTTGAAGAAACTTCTCTCACATTCTGATTGGATAAAACTGTCTGCTTGAGCTGTTACGAAGCTTAACTAGTAAGAACCTTACTTTGACAGCCCAGTTGTCTGTGAGCAAACACAAAATGTGTGAAAATACATTTTAGATTGTGAGTAGCATACTTACCACTGCTCTGAAATTAAAAGTTCTTGACTATTAATGTGTCTGCGAGTGAGACCCATGTTCCCACTGGTTCAGTTTAGCTTTTGTTTGAGATGTAGGGAAGACAGAAGTTCTAATAATAGACTCAGTGAAAATCCCAGCCTGGCGTCTCAAATGGAGACACACCATGGTGAGCAGCCAAAGCTCTATTATTTCCAACAGCACCCAGGGCAGAATTTCTTTTCAGCTCTAAGAGAAAAACAGCCTCACTAGTTCTATGCTCTTGGGTGGGGATAACATGGGATTTTCTTTAAAGCAAACAATTCAACAGTGCAAAGAAATGGATAACGCCTACAAGTCTTACTTGGTATAAGCCGCCCTTCACCATCTAGACACTCTAATAATGCACTGAGAATTGTGCAGTTTATGTCAGTCTACAGTGGGGAATTAGTAAAGAAAAACTACAGCATTTTACAGTCATACTCTCACTAGTTCATTTTCACTGAGGGTTCCTTTATAAAGCATAAAATATTACCTATAAAGTCTTCCTAATCTTACACATGGATGCAATTCATTGGAAAATTCTCAAGAGATTATTAGTTTAAATAGGTTCTTCTCTGATGGTAAATATGAGAAAGCAAGGAAGATGCAGGACTGAGGGGTGGCTGGGAAGGGACCTCTACTGTACCATTCCATAGTTTCAGAGGTTACATCAGTAATCTTTTTATCCTTTTGCTCATTTCAGGGTGACCATTCACACAGAGGCTACTCACACAAGTTAAAAACCAAAAAATCTCACCCTAATAGGGTGAAGAAGAGAGATATTTTTTACTATCTTGTCAATTTAAAGAATATTTTGCCCATTTGAAACATGCCAGAAAGTTTGAAATCTCAGAATTTCCCTAGTGAAAATGCATTTATACAACTGTTCATGCCAATATAATGTAATATTAGCTCTGTGAAGAACAGCAAGAATGGTACAAAGAACTTGATACCAGCACATTTTTGCACTGTGACTTCTCACAACAGGGTTATGTATATATACATACCCTACCAAAATGATTGCTTTGATAAAACTTACCAAGCCTGAAAACTATAGTGTCTAGATTCAAATGCATCACTATATCCCATTTTTGTGGTGCTGTCGGGCTACAGTAGGTTGATTCAAGAGTCCTAAGGATGAAGTAGGGGATGAAAATTTGACAAACAGTGTGACTATGTTTGCACCAATCTTTTTGGCATAGTCAGTTTTCTTATTGCCACCACACCAAATTTAATTTTTTTAACCCATTTCTTTGCTAAGCTATGGATATTTTCCCTCATTTTTGACAATGCTGGTCAAAACTGTGTTGATAGTTATATGTATCAGCTCCATTGCCCTGCTGGGAAAGTGGGGAAAGCAGTAAGCAAGCCTATTTTCTTACTTATTAAAATATTGAACATTTCTGATGTTCATGTCATTATAAAGCAATAAAAAGGAGCCACTTAAAAAAGAGAAATGAAATTTGAACCTACCCCCAATCTTGTTAGTTGTAGAATATATGATTTTATTAGCAACTGCACCAGGCCGAGAGTCAATTTTGATCCTTTGCAGTTCAGTCTGGAATTAGAAGCAGCAATATTTTTTGTTGTTGTTGCTGGTGGTGGTTTGGTTGGTTGGTTTGTTTTTTTTCCTGGCTCCTGTCACTCAGCTGAACAATTCCCCTCAGCAGTGAGATGAACCTCTCTGAGGTTGTACCATCCACCAACTTCCTGAAGCTGAGATACAGCAAGATGAATTTAACTGCATGATGTTATTCTGTTCTGTTTCTTCTATCTTTCAGGGACAGATCCCGGCTCAGAAGGGCATTTTAATTCAATTTGGATTCTATACTAGGAACCCTGTATATAGCCCTTCCAGCAGTGTTCCTTTATGAAAGAAGGCTGCACCTCAAAGATAACTGGTTGCCATGCAGAAATCAAGTTATTTAGACAACTTCATATTTTTTCAACATTTTTTTTTGTGTCTATATGTCTCAGTTACTAATGCTATGACCAGAGAGTGGGAGAGAAAGACACAAATTATTCAATTTCATTGTCTGAGCATGCATTCCTCCTTTTAGTCATTTGAAAAAGAAAAAAAACCACCCAAACCCAGGAATTTTACCATCAGTTAATTTTATCCCAAATTCTGAAAAATCTGTAATTTGAATAAGATACTTTCTTATACCACACTAGACTCCATAATTTGTTTTTGAGCACCACTTATTTTGATGTTAGAATTTTAACATCTTTGTATACCACCTATTTGTATTTCACTGCCATACTTACTATTGCAGTCAACCCCCCCCCCTCAAACACTGTCCAGTATGTTTTCCTGCTCATAACACATACATCTACACCATTAGTTAAACCTAAACATCTCTTAAGACCTGACTAATTGCAGTTTTAAGACTCCTAGCATCATCAACAAAATCCTCTTCTTAGTTTATAAACAGGCACTCTGGAGAAATTTGGAAAATGAGCCACTCTAGAGAAACTTCCCCAGTCACAAGGATGGTCCTGTTATACTCACTTATAAGGAACTGCCATATTTGAATAATTGATGTGGAGAAAATGCAATTTCTGTATATATTAACTATACCAAGGTGTTTTGGGGCTGTACATTTTCAATTCCAAATCATGGACTTTGCCTTAATCATGTAATCCAACATAAATTAATGGATATTCTAGATTATGAGTAAATAACATCAACAATACAAAAGCAAAAATAGCAAACTATATCTGAAGACTACAGCAGAAAACTATGGGAGAAATATGGAGCAGATATATTAAAGAAAAATAATACATCGCCAGCTTTTCTGTACAAGTCCTAGCACAGTTTTCCCTTCAGTGCCAAATCCTTCTGGACGATCAGCAGCAGAAACATAGTGAAACTCTTCCCCTTTAAGCATTTTCTATTCTGTACATTGTTTTATTCCCCCTGCCTTCCCCCAAATCTTAAAGATCTGCATCAATATTCATCTGTATTTATTGATACAGGCTCTGCTAAATGTTTCCATTTAATTAATTGGTTTGGTTTATTTCAACACTGATTGACTCAAGTTCCAACTTCCATTAATCTTCCCTGCTGACCATGACAAAGTTCTCATAAATTTGTCACACTCACACAAGTGGCAGATCATTTTTCAACTTAATTTCATGTTATGTTGTGTGTGGGAATCTTGTTGCCTTGGCCAAGGGCAGCACCTGTTAAACAGCTATGAAGCATTTAAGAACCGAGTGACGGCTTCTCATTTTGTTAGACCAGGTAGCCTCTAAAATAACTTGATGCAGAGCAAAGCCTGAGCCAGATTGCCAGTTGGAACAATTGCAGAAACATGTTTCTCCTGCATAATTTTCTTTTTTATTAGATAGAAAGTGTTTATATTATTTTTAGCTGAAATACCAAACTAAATATGTAGAGTGTTTATAGACATTTTTCTTCTAGATGTAAAACATGAAGTAAGCTGTTCAAGGCCACACCATATACAAATTCAAAATGAGTTCTCACAGAGCTGACTCATGGCTGAATTCCCTGAAAAACATTATTTTAAAAAACCATTACCAAATGGTGTTTTGAGACCTGCAGAACTGAGTGGTATCACCCATTGTAAACACATTTTCTGCTGGTTTGTTCAGATGAAACTGTTTCCTCCCTTCCAGCTTTGGGAAGCTGAAGAAGAAAAAACAGAGCAGATGTATGTATTCATCCACATGACAGAGAGGTTTGGAGGTAAAGGATAGACAGCTGTGTGCCTTGGGATAAAGGAACAATGAAATCCCATAAATCAGCTTTTGGGGAAGACTGTGGAGACCTTCTAGAATAGGAAAAGGTATTCTTGCATGTTAGCTTTAACGTCTTAAAACCGCCTTTGTGTAGACAAATTTTACACTGTCATAACAGGACAGAACACAGCAGTGGAGATGTGATTAAGCCAATTAAACCCATGATCTAACATTAGCGATGTAGTAGATACCTAGTCCTAACTGCATCTAGGATATTTCTTCTTTAATAGAGAGAAGGACAAGAATAAATAGTCTATGCCCATTAAATTAAATACAAACTATCAAATGTCAAGCTCCAACTTTTCTCACAAATCCTAGAACACTATTTTCCCCACAGTACCAAATCCTTCTGGATGATCATCAGCAGAAGACATCGTGAAGCTCTTCAGCTGTCATTAGCTAAGTAGAGCACAAATAGTCCTAACTGTAGGCAGGACATTTCTTTTTTTAATCTGGAATAGGACAAGAATAAACAGTCTATGGTCATTAAATTAAATATAAGCTATCAAATTTCACTTTCTCCCTGGGGATTTCCACTTTCATTACCTCCAGCTCTAGAATAAGCTCCAGACAGCTCTGGAGTAAGCATCTTTTTGGGAAACTATCAATTCACAGAAAGGCTGAAAGAACAGTACCATTCAGGCTGACATTGAACAGCATCTCCATTCTGTTATGCAAAATAAACCTATTCCTGAGAGAATTAAAAAAGGAAGAATAAATATTTTTCTGTGGCATAGGAATTTATCATTTAGCGAGAATGTTTAACTGAGGTGACAATGAAAACCATTCCAGTTGTTGGAAGTGATACGCTCTTAAAACATATAATTTGATTTTGTTCTGGTTTTACCTTTGGGAAAAAAAATATTGACTAGGGCAACTTTCAGACAAATTTGAAGAATGAAATTTGAATGCTTCAATAAAGCTACAAGCACCTGAAAACAGCATTAGAATAAGTTTTTTGCAAACTTAACTGGAGTAGGCACTAAAAACATTGCTGCAGTTTGGAAATACATTATTTCTAGAACAAGTAATTGAAGAAATCATGTCAAATTTCACAATGCCAGTAGAAATGATATTTGCCAAGACTATCCCTTGCTACTTGTTCAGACAGCAACACTTTCTTCCTTCAGGCAACTCCAGGCACATCAGGAGGACTGTGAGCTATTCATGCTGAATGTGCTGAGTTTACAGAGAAAAAAAAATTCCAGAGAGCTGCTAGAGGGAGACTGCAGCTGAGGGGCAGTGTGGTACCTGAAGAGGGAGAGAGAATAAGAGCGGGAAGGGGAAGAGGAAGGGGAAGGGGAAGGGTTGAAGGGATGAAGGGAAAAAGTCCAATCATACAATGGATGCTCTCAATTTCATTGCTTAGATCCAAAGAAAATGAACAGGCAGGGACAAATTTTGGTAAGCCTGATTCTCTCTTGCTAACCTGTTTTAGGACAATATTTCTGGACTAAGGCAATAAATGTTAGTCAAATGAAGATTTTGCAGTATAGCAATGTTCAGTGCTCTGGGACGAAAATGCATTTGATTTCAGAAGATAGATTTTACCTTTCTCCACATCAACTAGAGTATAAAAGTTAATCCTTAAGCTTTTTACTAAGTGTTACCTTGTCTACACTGATCAAATGTTTCTCCACTCCCACTGGTACAACCATTTTATTAAAGACTGGATGCTTTTTTTCTCTTTACTGGTCAGATAATATCTCCATAATCCCTAGTACTGTCTGTGTTGTACACAGTCACGCTGATGGTAGCATAGCTGAGTGACTCTCTACATTGTATGTGTTTTGATCACACAACACAGGAACTTCAAATGTGATGCTGGGAGAAAGGGAGAGAGACACAGTCCAACTGACAATTTATCCTGCCAAAGTCCAGTCTTTTCCTGAGGCAGAGCAGCAGGATAATACAAAAGACAAGATAACTCCCTTTCACAGAACCATACAAAGCACAAATAGAAAAAGCCCTATGAAACCATAGTCCTCTCACTTATGACAGTAAAATTGTCCTTTACAGTATATTGTACTACAGGTTTAACTTATACAACCACTGAAGCAACCAACATTTTCATTAGGAATTTGTTCTACAATCTATTAGGTCTCATTCTGAGGAAATAAAGGGATAATATCTGCAAAAGCTTTCTATCTGTCAGATTCTAAAAGTCGTATATGAAAAATAACATACAAAACTACATTAAAAAGTCATGGAGTATGACACTCCAAAGTTCAGAAATGTGGAAATTAGTGTTAGAGTACCAAACCTTATGTACATCTGCTTGATGATATATTCTCCAGTTAAATATTTATTTACTTTCCCTCCCCCCCATAATCCTGCGTTATGGCAGAATGGACAGAGCTCACTTAATGAGCTGACTGTAACTGCTTTGCCTTCTCCTCATTCTTCAGGTTTTGGATTCAGGTACTACACATAAAACAAAATCTTCTGAAGATTAATCTCTTTAAAGGCTTTTTTCTCTGGTGCTCTTCTGTCCCGATCCAATGTCAGGGGAGGTATCGATACAATCCCAAGAGTGAGATTAAGACACAGTCGAGGTCAAATGCTGTATACCCAAAATAGGCTTTTATTATTAAAAAGGTGAAGGGTAGCAATAGGACAGAATGGAAGGGCAACGAAGCAGGATAGGGCTGCAAGAATAGTCACCACCATGGATCCAGCGGTGTCCCATTGGCCTTCAGTTCTTTGGTGGTGGGTGCACAAAGAGCAAGATTTTCTGCTGCCTTTTTAAGTTCATCGTACCAGCTGATCGGCATATCTGCTCACCTTTAGTTTTTTTTTTCTCTGGTCTAACAGTTTTGTTGCATCTGGCTTCAAGGGCAGGAATGTTTGCCTCTTGTCAGTCCACCAGCAATGCAGGCATGGGGTCTGGCCTACACAATGGAGCCACAAACGGCTACAGGATGGGGCCAGCTCAGCACACCTCTGCCCCTTTGAGGCTTGTCTAAAGAGTTAGGACAATGCAACCACAAGGAAGCGGGCAGGGGTGTATCCTTCAATACACTCCTGCTTCCCTGGGAGACACTCCCCAGACCAATGCACAGGCTGCAGCAGCTTCTCTTGGAGGTTTGCACAGACACAAGCAAGCTCTGAGACAGTCATAGGACACTTCAGTCTCTCACATCTTCACAATACCATTTGGATATTTCACACACACTATGGTCAGGGCAACACTGGGAGCTGCCAGGAGTGGTGTTAATTCCATCTGACAGCCAAAGAGCCCAGGCGTGGACCCCTCCCAACCTTTGGGTGCTCAGTCTGAACCCTCAGAGCCCAAATGTTCAAACTACTCGGACTTACACACTATTGTATCCACTCCAAGTGTAGCTGTTACTGCAACAATTACAGTGAAGTGACTGTAGTACTCCTGAAATTTAAAACACATGTCTCAGTGCAGGCTCTAGAAACCAAGAGATGAAAGCAATGAGAATCACTACAAAGCGCTGTTTTAATGTTTAATGTGACCAACACCTCAGACTCCACAGACTGACCCCAGTCCATTTACAGGCTTCTACAGCCTCATCCTTCCTGTACAATACCTTAGAGCAAGATTTGCAAACTTCCTGATTTATAAACCCTCAGTGGAACCTATTTCTCATTGAATGTATCTGCGGAACTAGAGAAACAGAAAAAGGTTCAAACTTAAGAGATAGGCATTCAGAGACATGCACTTATGGATAATAGGTGCAAAACCAAGGGGAGCTGAGTTCTGATCCTACTTCAGGTTAAGTTTTTAGTCAGAATGGAGCAAATTCAGCAGAAACCACTGAGCTTTTTTGGCCAGAGAATGTTATTCATTAAAGTCATTACAGTGCAGCAGCTGGTTAAATAATTTAAGCCAAGTTTCCAATAGCTAAGTGCTTATTCTAGAGTCTGGAATTCTGGAAAAATGCTGGTGGCAGTACCTTTGGCAGTGGCACCCTGTGTTGTGCAAGGCTTAATCTAATAGGTAGACTCTGAAACAGATACCTAATAAAAAAAGACAGGTGAAAGAATGGCAATTTGTGAATCTTGACAACATTTAGTTGTAAGATAGATAGGTAGTTATTTAGCACTGCCAAGACTTAAGAGACTTAGCTAGTGTAGGAAAATTACTGGCACAGGCATAGGCATCTCGGGACTAAGAGTGAGGTCCTCCACTCAACTGGACTAAAGATGTCAAAAGAAACAAAGTTCAACATGATTTTCAGGTTGACGTTAGCCTGTTCCACCACAGTTAGACCTATTGCGCAACACTCTGCTAATGGTTTATTGTAAGAAATATATTTTTGTGCATGTCCTTGTGTTGCTGCTCCCTGTTTTCTTGGAATCAAATTCTCTAACAGTCCTAACTGCATACGTGAGAGCGCTCATCCGGATTAGAACCAGGTCTCTGATTAGGTGCAAACACACCTGAAGGAGATCATACCACCACATCCTTATTATTATCTAGTCTAAATAGAGCAAATTGTCATGGGTTGCATATGCTGCAAATACCTGGCCATCAGAGGGAACAGTAGCACAACAAGAGGTCCTGGGATCTTGCGTTGAGCTCCAGACTCTATAAGTGTGCTTTAATGGGAACAGACGTTGATGCTTTGGTCCCCACCTGCTCCAAACTTGATTTAATGTGCCCATCCTCCTCAACCCACCTTTGCCCTTGCCTGGTTGGGCCTAATACACATCTCCTCACTTCACTAGTCCCAGAAGTGCTCTTAGTTCTCATCTTACTTCTGGTCCTTTTGTACAGTCAACCGTCCTCTACTCTTCTGCACTGCTGCTCACTGTCACATCTTTTTCTCCTTCATCCAGTAGTCTTGTTAACTAGTCTTATTTGTCCTTTCTGGTAGCTCATTTATATTTTCCTTCTCTTTCATCCTAAGTTTCCAGTTGTGTTCTAAAATCTGTGTCTGTTCCAGTTATCTCTTTCAGCCTTGCTGCCCACTCTCACTGCCTGAGCGTTTGCTGCTCTCCTGCTGGCACTAAAGCTTCTTTTGGACCTATTTCTCCTTTTTTTTTTTTCCAAATTTCACTCTCCAAGCTGCTTGGGAGACCAAGAACACTGACCACTCTCAGGTTCCTGGTCTTGCTCAAAGACATTTAAGTATCTCTGACAGGACTTCCATGCCAAACTCCCAATTTTGCTCCCCAGTCCAACTCACAGTCTAAATTCCAATCTCTGCCACCCACCTTTCCACTGTCTCAGTCTCAGCTCTGCCTTGTCACCGGTATATCTGAACTGGCTAGCTTAGTCTTGCAAACTGCCGGATCAAGGGGCAAGAAGAGAACTGAAGAAGCACACAACCCATCCAGTGTGGGTGTGTAGACCATCCACAATCACAGCAGCCCAGAGCTGCAATGACAGGATGAAATTCCGTTCCGCTCCACATTCAGAGAAAATGACACTTTCAGGACATTTATATGCTGGAATTTCAAGATGTGTGAGCTGTCTACATTGACTTATCAAGTGTGTGTGGGTTTTCATGTAAAAAGAAGTTACTCCTCACTAAATGCCAAATTCAACTCCAAGGCAGGAACTGCTGGGGTTTCTAAGCAAAAAGATAATTCTGATAATGTATATTCTCTCCAAACTTCCTCTATGCTGATGCCCCTCTTGAAAAAAGAGGCTATTGGTTTATAAAAACCTTCAACATTCATCTCAGCATTCTACCAAACTCATCCACAATAGAAAAAAAATAAGCTAAAGGGAAAAAAACACAACAACTTCCCACAGAGAGCAATCATTTGAAGATTGAAACCTGAAGATTAAACCAGAGAACTGGGTATAAGAAAAACCTCCCCTAATGTGTTGCAGGACTAACCTCTTATCTTTTCAATGGACCAGCCACTAGCATGGGAGTATGACAAACACTCAAAACAAAGGAAACCAATCCAAACCACAAACACTGGAAAAGTAAAATTCAGATCATTATTGTCTTTGATTTGCTTTACCCCATTCATGTAAATTTAGCACACAAATGACAGCAGATACAAAAGTTTTACTTGACTAGAATGAACTGTCTGTAGAAGGCATTATGTATGATATCTTATATCCACAGACATGTTTATCTAGCATTTCTGTAAGGGATACATCAGGCTATTTTAAAACAGTAATTTTGGTTATTTCCCTTACAAATGGGTTTTTTTCACAAGTTTTAATTAAATATAATAAGAAAAATGACATCTGGGTTAAATAGCATGCTGTGAGAGTAAACTACCCAGTAGTCAAAGAGAAATAATAACGTAAGATCTAAAATGCTAATGACATACTATGAATGTAATGATCAGCTGATTAGCCATTTAATTTCTCATTTGAAATCAAATTTACATACCTAACTTATCAGTTCAGATGTGACAGTAACATTAAAATTAAATATGTGGTTTGGTTTTTCAGTAAATGACAGTCATTGGTTAAATAGCAATAATACTAGCCTTTGGGACAAACATCTAGAGCACATTGCCTAATTCATTTTCAAATGTTCATTTTCAAATGAACAAAGCCTGGCTCTGAATGCTTTGCTTTCCTACAAATATGCCTGGAAGGGCTTGTTGCTAACTCTGGAGACTGAAAGATGATGGCTGCAAAAATAAGCCCCATTTATTAAGTCAAAACCCAACCTCTCCAGCAGAAGGGTACCATTCAGACAGCACAGCAGCTCCCCAGAGGGGATAGATGCTTCACATGTGGTCTGTACAGAACTGCTCACCAGTCACGTTAGGCCTCCACGCCCCAGTCTTTCTAGCAACTAATAACTTGTAGGATTACACTCTCAGGAAGGTAATATGAGATTTTAAAGCCTTTTTAAATGAGAAACAACCCCCCTTCCCTGAAAATTAATGGCTTATGTAGTATTTAATTCATTATTTCCCAAAAAATGGCCACTATGGATCACACATACATGAAATTTGGGTTACTGTCTGCTTTGCTGATGATGTCTTTGAGTGACTCCAGGGACATCAAGAATAAAATTTACCAGAAAAAATAAAGATATCTCTTCTGATGCATTTTTGGTACTGCTAATTAATGCATTGTTGATTAAGACCATGTGTCTGAGATAACTATAACAACTTTTCCATCATAAATTCCTAATTATAAATCTGGGAACAGAGACACATTGCAATCCATCATGGATGGATTAGCACTCTGTTTTTTAAATATAATTGAGAAATAATAAGAAAAAGTAAAAAAAAAAAAAAAATTTTTTTTTCTTTTTAACCAAGAGACTAGAATTGGACTTTTCCATAGACAGGTTACCTTTCTTCCATTTTCTCTGTGACAAAGACATTTGCCTGGAATGTTAATTCACAGAGGAGAGAGAAAAGAAAAAGAAAAACTTGGCAGATTGGGACTCTATCTGCTACTGCACATTTGGAATGATGGAAACACAGCCTAAGGAGATGTAAAAACAAGTCATAGTGCAAGCTGCAAGGCAAAACTTGCATACAGGGTTCTCACAGGATTGTTTTTGCTAACAGCATTTGTGTGTATATATATATATATAGTGCCCAGGTATATACAAGGATGGAAAAAACCTTTGCCCTGTGATGTTTAAGGCTTTTAGTCACTTCTCTTGCTACTTACTGTGGTTATTTGTCCCATCTGCACAGCAATATGCTGTGCGTCAACTTGTGAAAACTATAGGAGATCACCACCTACATAAATGAGTACATAAATGGGAACCTTTATGGACTGAAAAAAATAGACTGAAATGCTGCATTAATTTTGCCTTTATTCCTTACTGAATTTCACATACCTGTTTTCCTAGAATTTACAATCTTTCAGCATAGAGCACTTTCTGTGTTGTCTGTCTTATAAGCAGCCTGAAGTTTCAGAGTCAAGGTTTGTTGTAAATTTATTTCCTTTCACTTCTAAAGTTCTTAACAAAAAACCCACAACTTTTCTATCTGTCAAACATTGCCAAGCCATAAAAATTAGTCTGGTGGATGTGAGCATTAAAGTGCTTCAATTTTTCTGGCACATATTTATCTCAAAATTGTGTATATATATTCCATTTGCAGTAGAAGAGAAAACCTGGCTTCGCACAATCATGGAAGATTAGAGGAAACATTACAGAATAGAAAGTGAGACTGCCCAAAATGTGCAGAGCACCCTGCCTCCTGGGCTCTGCACCAGCCTTCTGTTAATAGCAGACCTCTGCTTTTGGCAGCAATTAGGAGGGTAATTTCATAAAGAAAAGTGTTGTCAGAAAACTGTAAGACTAATGCATTTTGAACTGCATGTTGGTCTTGGAGAATATTACAGAGGACACAGGTTTATCTCCCCCTCTGAATAAAGCCTTGTGGAAAGAATTCAGACTCTGACCGTTAGCCCCTCACCTAACCACCCCAAGGGGCATCAATTAGCAAATCTAAAGATTGTGGTTACAGGGTAATGCCGGTGACACATATTTCATCACAAAAGAGAGTTAAATTTGGCAGCTATGCTGTCATTTCATTGAAGGATAAGGGAAAAACATGTGCTTGTTTTTCAGGAGTATTCAAATTGTGAAAGTTTGTGGACACTGGCCCTTTTGTTAAATTAAAACCTGGTGAGCACATTCAAACTCTGACAGCCAGATGATGAGCTTCTGTTCCCAGCTTTTACTGGCTTAATAAGCAACCGAGTTGTCACCACAGCATAAAAAAAACAAACAAACAAAAAAAAAATAGAGCTCCGTATGCCTGTGCCATGCCTCCAACTCCAATGCTAAGCCACCAGAAATTGCTGAAGAGTCACTCCATTCATCTTCCCCCCAACAGCCCTAATGGCACTTTTGGAGCAAGCAGACAGCGTGAGCGACAGCAGCCCCGAAGCTACTTCAACGTGTTTCACAGACATAGGCTGGCATTTGTTACCTGAGGTTCAGGGATATGCGTCAATGTCTCAACGCCTCTTTCCTTCTACTTCAAATGTGCTTTAAGTACTGTTCCACTATTGCTGAAAGTCAAGGCCAAACTGCAAGCTCTTACTTAGTTACTGCTTGGAGTAGGAGCTAGCCACAAGCAGTGCAGAGGAAAGGGTTTAGTCTTGGGATCATTTGCCAGAGCTCTGTATTCAAATGATTTTTGCACCAAAATTATTTTTTCTCTGTTAACTAAACTTTTGCTATATAAATCTGCCAATGCAGCTTTAATTAATAAATAAATCCCATGATGAGATTAAAAAAAAAAAAAAAGATATCATTCTATCCAAAAGAATTTGTATTTCTTTCAATGACAAAAATATCACACCTTCATATTTATTAGAAATAACAGGTAGCATCACCATTCCCAGTCAACGTTATCAGATGATTTGCAGAGTGATAAACATAACTGTTGATGAATCCCCACAACAAACAGAGATAGGAACCAGCATCCAGAACATGACTGATTTCTTTAAAGTACTGTAATGCATCAATGTCATTGCTTCTGTTAGATTTCTGGATTCCTGGTTCCCAGGCCTGAAGCTGAGCAACCCAGACACACTGTAATCATTACCTTATACTCCACAGCAAGATCAGAAATGTTACAGCAAACTCAGTTTGAAGGACAGAACAGTTCCTTGGTGTATTTACTAAGAAACAAAGGACGAACACAGTCGAATCCTTTCATAATGCCCAGGATCTTCACACTTCCTAGGATAGTCATATTTGTATCAGTTAAACTCTTCATCAAAGTCGTAACACTATCCAATCTCCTTTTATTTATTTATATATTCATTCAAGAGCAGGGAGGGTAATAATTACTGTCTTGGTCACTGATTTTTTTCCCCACACATCTCTATGATCACAAGATTCATATACTCCTGTTTCCTTTTTTAACCCTATTGCTTTTTATTTTGATAGCATCCAGCTGGCTGCTCATTTTTAGTTTGTCCTGGGGTTTTGGCAGTTTTCATCTGTCTTGTGTTGACTCCTGTCGTTTTTTGTACCTCACTGATCATGAGTTAGGATGGAGGGAGACATTGCCTCAGACTCAGTGCAAGTGGTCAAGGTTGCATTTCTTAAGTGAGCTGATGGTACTGACAGAAATGACTTGCAAAGTGATTTCTGTGGGGTTTTTTGCAATGTAACTACATCTGTTGTGGCTTCACAGGAGGAGGAAGCAGCTCCAGAGATAACACCGATGGATTAGTGGTATGAGAAACTTTTTCCAAAGACAGCTTTGCTGCTGATCCTGTTTGTCACACTTGAATGAAAAGGAGGTGGGAAAACATTATCCTTCATCATAGCTGCTACAGGTGGGTAAATCATACACTAGGTCTGGGGATTGTTATAATTGGTCCCTAATCAAATATTACCATAATTCTCTTATCATTATCAACATGCTCCTCAGTTTCTGTTTCTTCATTTTACCAAATGCATCTTTTTTTTTTTGTATTTTCTCCTAGTTCAGACCCAGCTCTACTTTCTAATTTGCAGTAATTCTCTTCACCGCTTAAATGATGTGTCAAATGCAAGACTGCAAGAAGAGCAAGTAGCCAAAATGTTAGAGAACCACCGTTCTCCCCCACCCCTGCAGCCCTCTGCCACTCTCAGTTTGGTGACTGCCTACAGTAACTGCCTTCTTGCACTTGCCTGTGCCTTGTAATTTCTTTTGCAGAAGCACAATAAGGAACACCCTCATAGAGCCATCAGTGAGTTCAGTAGTGACAGCAGCAAGCAATTTTGTTATTTCTTATGAAATATTACATTTTTTGAAAAAAAAACCCAACACCTCAAAACCCCAAACTGCTACCTGACAATTGTTCAGTGTTATGTTTTCAAGTATTATTTAAATTCATTTTGGAGAGAAATTCTCTAGCATAGCCTGTTGAGCAGATAGGAGACATTCTGAGAGTCTGCACACCAACTTGCTTTTAAGGAATTACTGAGTCTTTACAGATTTTAGGGACTGAAATTCATTATAACCTGCTGATGGCAGATTTACACAGAATAAGGAAGACTGAATATCACAACAGCTAGATAACTGGCATCTCCTCTATGCCAAACACTTTACTGCTTTCCCTAGCACACATTATGCTACCTACCTAAAATGAAATACAAATAAATTCACAAAAATATAATTACTGGAGGAACTCTGAGAAATGCGAATATAGCTTACCGAGGCAATAGCGCATCACTTGCAACCAGGCTGCAAAACAGGGAACAACTATGATTGCTGGTTTGAAAACTGTTGTCTACGTCTTTTGGTTTCCTAACTATAGGATTTATATGAAACTTTATTGCATAAAGACCATGAAGTCTCATTGACCAAAATATGTTTTTTTAGAATTGGAGACACAAACTTTCTCTCTATTGAAGTCTCATACATGAAAGCTAAAGGTTTAGCTAGTGTTTTTGTTAACATATTGCTGTATTTCTTTGAAAACAGCACAGTAAGTAAAGCAGAACTTTATCTTCAGAAGTAGCTCAGAGAAAATGGGCAAATTTAACATAATTCTTCCTGCATCCATCACTTCACTTTATTTAAAGACCCGGTTGATGTACAATGAATATGACAAGCTTTTCAGAAATTGGAATTTTTTATTAACTTTTTGTTAAGTTGCCTTAACTTCTAACAACCTTATGTAGAGACAAGTAATTGCATCATAAAACACCTAAAATACCAGCACAGACAGCATGCATCACTCCACCTGACTATTTCTGGGTAAATAAAATAAATTTTATTTTCTGTTTTTTTAAAAAAAAATAATAATGAAATGCATTTATTCCCTGGACTGACAGATATACCTAAGGTTGCAAGTTCCGGTTTAATTTACTTGATAATAAACTTCAGCAGGGGCACTGTATGTAATGCTCAAAGAGGAAATTAGCATGTCATTTACTGAACAAGATAATATTCACCAGATGTGTGGGTATCTTTTGTATTCTTCTCATTGCTTGGCTTTTTCACCTCTATTCTCAGCCCTTTATACCAAGAGAGAAACATGAATGCTTATCTGCAAACACACCTTTGTAGTTCTCATTTCCTATATAAATCAACAACTTGTTACAAGTGACAGAGCTGGCAATATTTTTCAAAATCCATGCCCTCAATTAACACCATTCTAGTGGCACCCATGCTAGGATGGATTTCTTCCCGTGTTTCTTTTAATGGGATGCAGAGTCACAAATTTGGACTGAACGAAGCCACAAATTGCTTCCCCCACTGCTTTCAATTGGCCTTTTGGTGAGACTCTCCAAAAATCTCTATTAGCATGTCATGTTTGTTATACCTTGTAGCAATATTGTCCAAGAGACAGAAGGAAGTTCTTAAGGTTGCGGTTTAGAAACAGCCAAATCTAGGGGGATTCCTGAGTTTGTTCTGTCAATATTCGCAGGCTTGAAATGTAGCCATTTCACAACCCAGCCTGCTGCTGTTTGTGCTCTCTGTGTGGATATTCCCCATACTGCCACTGAAGCCAAAGGATCAAGGATGAACAGTTCAGTGACTTCATCGCAGGAAGACTCTGGTGGGTCAGAAGTTTTTCACAGTGTACTAGCTGCAAAACTAAAGACCACACCTGCTAAGGGACTTCAGATGCAACTCTAAGCAATCTTCAAATATTTTCCTAAAAAATCTTTTAAAAGGCTCTTGCAGTTTCAAAACTTTATGGCTTTGTGACTATTTTCAAATTGAGAGTCAATTGCTTTGGCTGAAATGTTAATTATCTTCTTTGCATTCATATCCAGTAATTAACAAAACTATCCTTAGTGTGTGACTTCACCTGTGGAATGGTTGTGCTGGCTTGGTGATTGCTGTTCTAAGTAAACATAATATTTTTCTTAAGACAGCCTTAACTGCAGAGGTCATGTGCTGCTCCACACAGATGAGGGAACCAAATTGTCTTATTTCTTATTCTCAAGGATCTCTGAAACCTTTTCAGGCTAAACAGGCAATTAATTTGTTGAACTGAAATTCATTGTGTTCAAATTGCAAACATGCAACAAACAGTATATGAATCATATTTTGCTACTTTATGCAACAAAATAAATTTTCAGTTGAGCTCAGTACAACAACTCACACTGCCTAAGGGAGTGATTCCTTAACTCAGGGGATTGAGACAGATTCCTTTATAATCAATATTCCCCCAAGAGGGCAGAACACCGAGAATGAAGTTGAGCTAAAATGCTGATTAAACTGTGAATTTGGGATTATTTACTGGAGGAATTATTATTTATGCAGTGACCTGTCCTGTTAATTCAGATGTCTAAATGAGAAGCCTAAAGCTAGTATGACTATCACACAAATGACACAGTAAGCTAGGATAAATACCTGTGCACATATGGGTATGGCCGGGCATGAGATTTACACTATCTCCTCCAGATTTTCAAGGACCAGCAAGAATTCACTGGATGCTGCCAGCATCATGGCACTTTCCCAGGCTCAGAACCTTCTGTCAGGGCAAATCAGTTCCAGGATACCTGCCCTTCACAGAGAAAACACACATGTGCCTGGCTCTCACCTGCTTTCCCTGAATAGTTTGCATAGTGGCACATTCTCTAAGAAAGACAAGAGGAAGGTTCCAGGGATTTATACACCAGACATCTTCACAGTCCCTGGAAAGATCACAGAGTCTGTCTTTTTGGGATGCATTTCTAAACATGCGTAGAATAAAAAACTTAAAGCTGTAATCAGCATGGATTTACAAGGGACAAATGATGTTCAGAAAATCTGAGTGCCTCCTACAACAAAATGACAAGGGGAGGTCTGCAGATGAGATGTACCTCAGCTTTAGAAGGGTTTTGTCTCCATACTCCATGGCATTTTCAATTGGTAGCTGAGGAACTGTGGACTGGAAGAAATGGTGGTTAGATGGACAGAAAATTGACTGTACCTCTGGGCTCAAAGTGTGGCAATGAGTGGCTCAGCATCTGCTTGGTGGCCAGCAATGAGTAGAGTACCCCAAGGGTACTTGTTTGTATTGACCTAGATGATGACTTAGGATGTATCACCTACAAATTTATCAATGATACTAAACTACAGGGAGAGACTTGCACAATGAATGGCAGAACTTGAATCCACAAGGACTTTGATAAACTTGAGAACTGGGCCAACAGAATCTTCATTATGTCCAGCAAAGAGAAAAGCAAACTTCTGCTCTTGGGACAGTGTAAGCTCACACATGATTAAAGGATGAGTAGCAGTCCTGCTTGAAAAGAAGGTTAATGATGGATTCTAGGCTGAATACGCTCTTTCACTTTGAATAAGCAAACTGCAGATCAGGCTGTGTGAAGAGAAGTTGCTCAAGAGATATGGGGAAGTTGTTATTCCCCCCTTCCTGGAGCTCGTGAAACTGCATGTGGAAAAATAAATCAAGTTCTGCACCACCTACTGGACACATTCATAGGCCTGGGCCACAAGGAGATGTTGAGAGGTCCTTAGTCTACAGAAGAGTCCAAGGGCTGGTCTAATAGTAGTCAACAACTACTGGAAGGGTAGTAAAAAAAAAAAAAAAGACTTAGGGAGGTTAAGGAGATCATTAGGAAAAACTTTTCACTCTGAGGAAGAAATTTACAGTGAAGCCCTGTGTCAAGCTCTGCAGGTAAACTCCGAAATCTCCATGTTTGGAGGTTTTCAAGATGCAGTTAGGCAAAGCCACAGCTGACCTGACCTAGTGCTGGGAACAGTCCTGCCATTTTTATGGAGAAGTTGGACTAAATGACCTTCAAAAGTCTTTTAAAAAAACTTCTGTGATGAGCAGTTTTATGTTTTTCCTTCATTGCTCTACACTGACTAAGGATGTCTGAATCTACACCACGAATTCTGTCTGCTCCACAGATTAATAGCTTGAAAGATTAATAGCTTGGAAAATACCTTTTCTGTGGTTGTCTGGGAATCCTTAGCTCGCTCTCCTTTGCATTCAGAATGTACATCTTACCAAGACCTGGCTCCTGTGGTGAAAGCATTATGAACTGCAGCTCTCCATGCAAATTTGTATGCAAATTAAGATTTCACAGACAGCCTAATTACTGGAACATCCTATATTTCAGAAGTTTGGCCTTTCAACTTAAGTATGGGATACCTTTCTATAAAAAATCCAAAATTTACTATCAGGAGTGTTTGAACTGCATACCTCCAGAATAGACATCTTGCAGCTCATAAGCAGATGATAAAGGAGAAGGCTGTTGCTCCAAGGGATGGTGCAGAAGAATCAGCTCCAAAACCTAGTAATTTTGGGCTTCTCCCACACTTAACACCCATACATAGAGAAGAAGTGAGGAATGTGGAAAACTCCCCGTGATGACTTTCACCATCATCTCACCACAGGAGTGAGTTTGGTCCCAACTGTAATTCTGGAGAGATCTGTACATTTTTCTCCACCAGTAGGTTTATTTCTCTCATAATACCTTCCCTAAATAGTCACTTCTGCAAGAAGCAGCCAGGCACGGGTGATGCAGCTGGTACTAGAGTCACTGATCGAGTAGCGAGCCAGACTCTGCAAAACAGTTCTAGACATTCATTAATTTTAACACACTGCAGAATCTTCCTGATCAACACACATTACTGAAGGCAATTAGTTATTTTAAATAATTCTCACTTGATACAGAATTCTCAATTCTCTCACAGAATTCTCAATTCTGCCCAAATTGAATGCAATTTTGCTAGTAAAGAATAAAATATATTCCCTACCTAAGGATTTCCTACTTTCAAGTTCTAAAAGCCACTGGGACAAAACAAAAGAAAAAAAAAATCCCCAAAACAAGAAGGAAAAGTGAGGAAAGGACCAAATATCCTAAACATATCATTACCAAAAAATCCTTCCCTAATTCAGGTTGTAAACTTGATAAATGAAAACAACACATGTGATAGAAAAATGTCATACACTCAGAAGGTTTTATTTTTAAGACAAGAATTTACTTTAAAAAAAAAAAATAGAAGCAGGTGCTCCCTTTTTGTGTTAATGCCAAAAACTTCAGATTTTGGCACAAAAATAACAGAAATACAGTCAAAGAGAAAATATGCTTTAGTTATTGTACCACCTTAAAAGCTGTGTTCCTAAGTTGCCAGGAAGCTCTACTTACAGATTTGTTTGCTTTTCTTTTATTTGGTGAGCTTTCACCTATTCTGCTTTGTTATTCTCACTCTTTAAACCTGTATTTGAGGTAAGTAGGAAATTAACTGCCTGCATGCTTGTGGGTGTTCATCCAGAGCCTTTGCAACTTGTCTCATACAATTTACAATTTCTCCTGGTGTCGCAGAGACTATTGTAAAAGCACCTATTCAGGCTGCAAAGCACAAAAAAGTTAGAGGAAAATAGCACTAACAATTTAACTATAGAGTCTATCATGCTCTGTGTGCAAGCAGTAAAGGCAAGAGGGAGAAGTGAGGGGTTTGAAAAACCACAGGCACTAGCACAGCCCGCCTGTCTTTTTCCCTCTTTCTTCTCCCAGGCATCTTCTCCCCATCTGCATCTCTAGACTGCTGTTCCCATCTCCAGTTTCCTCTTCAAGACCGCCTTCTTTGTTAATCTACTTAACCTGTGTCATGTAGCAGAGAACATTTGTGTAAACTATTCACACCCGTAGAAGTTGTACGCAACTGGTAGCAGTTGGGAGTTTTGGATTATGGTTCATCTAAAGCCACTTTCTAAGTGTCACTGGTTTGGGCTCACCCCATGGGCTGTGGGTGCAGGGCTGTGGATGGTGGTAACTGCACTCTTAATCACCAGCCAAGGCACAGGCAGATGAACAGGCACCTGTCCATCTCTTGCTCTGCCTCTTCCACCATATGTCGTTGTCATTTCCTCAGATCTCAGTTTACCCCATTTTCCACCTCCCCAATGTCCTGTTTTAGCTGATGAACAGGTAAAGAGGTTTATTCTCTGTACTCAGTTGAATCTCTGTGGTCCCCTTTATCTACTCTGATGATCTGGAAGGCCTCGTACCACCCTTGTATCTTGTTGAGCTGGAGAAGGTACAGGACTAGTCTTGTGCCCTCCATGGTTGGAATTCCCAACCTGAATCCTGAAAGATACTGAAAGCTGACAAGCAGAGGCATTGCTGGGATAAGTCTCACAAGCATTAATATCACAGTGTAACTGTTGCCAGTTATTTATACATATCGCAATCCATATTGTTAGAGAACTAGTCTGAACTTTAACATTCACATCTCTCAAAGCATTTGGCTTAAATGGATACTTCATTTCCCCAAGTAAAAGGCAAGCTGAGGCTTGGTTGTTAAGTCCCACTCTCTTCAGTAAATCCTACAGTAGGAATTACTAATTTTCACTCTCTTTTCTCCTGAGCAAAGATGTTGCAATATCATTTATAGGGTGAAGCTCTGAATAGAACTATGGCTAATAGCTAGTATGTTCTCAGCACCCCACATAATAGTGTCAGACTCCTCAGGGATAAAATTTCCACTTTTTGGAAGAGCTGGGTTTTCTTTTGCCATAGAAATTACAGGCCTAAATTTACAGTTAGTCACTCTAACCATAAACTTTCTATAGACAACCACAGTGTTATGTAAATTGCACCAGCATCCTCCCCTTGCTCATCCTCTAAAATGTCATAATACTGGTCAGAATGGTTGAAACCTTAATTTGGTGGTTTCTGTGGAAAACATCTACAGTGATTTAATGAATGTATAGTCCTCTCCAAGCATACATTTTGCTTCCTTGTTGACAGCTCATTGGCCTGTGTAGAGCCCAGACATTTCTATTGAGCGATGCTCTAGCTCTTGTCTATTATTTCCACTAACAGCTGGACTCTCTGGCCCTTCCTGCCTTATAGCTGAAAGAGCTTAGGAAAATCTGGCAGGTTCTTTGACATGCAGCTAGGTTTTTTAATTCTTCATTACAGTTTAAAAATCCCTACTGGGGAATCAATTTTCTGATCATTCAAACTCAAGCAAGTCAAGGAGTCTATAATATTAATGGTGTCTCATTGCTTTAAAATTCAAAGGGGACAATATATGACACCATTTAAGAACAAAAGAGGGAGAATAGCCAAGGCAGTGAATGACACACCCCTTTGCCCAGAGTCCAGTTCTACCTTAAACACTGTAACTTCCTATGGCTGAAACTACTGCCACAACTGAAAATTCAGTGTCTTTGAAGGAGAAGACTTTTTCTTGTGCATAACTGACAGTATCTGCCCAATAAAAGAAATGACAGATTCTAGGGGTACCTACTTATGATCAGCATTAATTTTGCCACTGTTATGCTACTACAGAGAGAAATGATTTGGAGGGTTTTCTAAGGAGAAAAAATTAGGGGACATTATTAGGAGACATCTTCTCCCTCTAAACAAATACTCTCCACAGCAGTAATTATGTCTTTCAATAAGGTATGTTATATCAGTCAGAGACTAAACTATGGTCATGATGACTGTAATAAAGCAGTGAATACCATCTGAAATTATTCATAGAAACTGCAATAATTTAAATTTTATCTAAATTATGTAAACATATAGTAGTAGCCAAAAAAAAATCTAAACCCTAAATTCAAAAATATACACTGAAAAATCCCTAAACTATCAGCAATTTTCCACTGCATTAGAGACTGTGAGGAATCTGTCTATGCAATCTGAATTAATTTTGTTTGATTTTATGAACTCTATTTATTACTATGACCTTTGGTCTTCTTTAAAACTTTCTTTTTATGGTAGAAAAGGCAGTATCTTTGAATCTGAGACAGGAACATCAAAGACTGTCATCAAAGAGACAGGCTCTTCAAGAAGAACAAAAACAGACGAATCACCAACCACATCAGAGGGTTGAGCTGAACAAGTGAAGGACTGGAAAGACACGATCTCCCTAAGGATGCTGAAAGGCATCCCAGAAGTTGTTATGGTACAAGAGGGAGGAGTTTGATGTCAGATATTGTTTTTTGTACACATCTGTAAATCTCCTCAGTTTTCTGCAAGTAAAGCTACTGCAGGTTTAAGAAGGGCTTTAGCAAAGACTAGTTTATATGTTTTGTTTGGTCAAAGAATTAAATCAAAGACCTTACTTCAGTTTGTTCTGAGTAGTACATGCAAGGTGTTTGCAGTTATCCTGCAATGGTGTCAGGTCCAGCACTAATATGGACAGACAGGGAAGTGGTCTGTAGCCTTCCAGAAAGGGGTCACTGGAAATCAACATCATTTTTTCCCTTGAAGGTGTGCCTCCCATGCCAAAACTCCACTATAGAAAGTTCGAGCCTCGCATCTCAATTTTTGGCTCCAAGGCTTGGAAGCAATAGAATTTCTCAGACAGCTGCTAGTATTTTACCTTTTTATCATGGGAAGATCATTCTTTTATTAGTAATCTCAGTTCTGGAAACACCTTAAACTTTCACAAACAAATAAATGATGCACCTGAGCAGGAACACCACTATTCTGAACCATTCAAGTTGTTAAATATTATAGGCAGTTAATAACAGCATCTCACAGTACAGTGTGCAGGGCCTTAGTCCTATAGGTACACCTCTTACAGTGATAATGATTGCCTGGTATAGTAGGGAGTCAAATATAGTCCTTGTAAATTTAGTACAATATGACAAATGCATTTTCTGAAAGCACAAGTCCTTGGTGGTAGTAGGCTGTACATCTCACCACTTTGTGTTCTCATCATGTCAAATCCTTCAAGTTAAGTGACATTACACTCAGTCTGCACTAAACAGTGCTGGTGATTCACTAGGCTGCAGTCTTTTAAGTCTGTACTGAGCCAATACTCTGATAAGGGTTTATTAAAGAGCACCCTGATGATGCAGGTCTAATCCTTTGATGGGACCTACTGTTGGGATGTGACCCCTTTCTGATCATTTAACACTCATAGCAATTTTTATAAAAGCCACAGTTTGAGTCTTAGCTTGGATATCTTGGACAAATTCCAACTCAGGAACAGCATGTTGAAAAGTCAAATCCCCAGATAGTTTCAGTGATAGAAACCAAGTTACTGTTTAAACTGTTTATTATTGATGGAGACTTTAAGCAGTAGTTGTCATCTACACCGGAGGTAATTACCTCTGGTGATTCCATCCTTTACCAAGCACTCATTACAAATCTGTTCTCCATGTCTTAGGAGTATTATGAAAAATAATTATTTCAGTCACTGTGAAGGCACTGCAGACTTTTATGTAAGAGGTGCTATGTAGGTGTTAAGTATTATTGCATTGCTTGCAATGTTATTATTACATTGCTTTTTTTTTTTTTTTCAGTAGAGCCTCCACCTAGCTCCAGACTTGTTTAAAAATACAGTTCAGAGGCACCTAGAAAGGAATTTTCTCCATGGGCTGGGAAAATAGGGTGCTAAAATATTTTCATTTGTGAACCTGGTTTATAAATTCATAATCACTTGACTAACTAGAAAGCAGCATTAAAAGAAGCTTGTTACATTTTCCATTTTGTACACAATAAATAATATAAATAATAACTATAAATCATATTTAGAAAATGGAGTTATAAAATGCCTTTGGGAACAAAAAAAAAAAAAAAAAAAAAAAAAAAA